>NC_057796.1:490362351-490669716 GCF_018294505.1 Triticum aestivum
CAATCAGTCAGCATATCAGAAGTATCAAGTGTGGTATGCGGATCGTTACCGGTTAAAGCTAAAGCCCGGTTGGACTCACGAGGAGTGGTCGGAGTTGGTGTCTGAAGATCCGGAGACTGTAGAAGGTTATCATACCTTCAACATGGCGGTGAGAGACACAAGAGGGGCTCACGTTGACTATGCACCTATGCATGACGAAATGGTAGTCTAATGAGCCTATTCTAACACACCTGCATTATATAGTCTTCTTTCAAATACATAAGTTTGGTGTATGCATGACTTGCAGGGAAGAGAGTTGCTTATGTGCGTCAACGATGCCAATGTAGCACCGAGTCATCCCCGTGGCGGTGCATTATCTGAGAGGACTCTTAGGAGCACGATGGAGGTATGAGCAATACATTATAAAAGCTTCTTTTCACGGATTAGTTATTTGCATCTCATATCATAGCATATTTTGTGTTGTCGCAGAACTTCAAGAAGCGGTTACATAAGATGGCAGCTATGCTTTCTTGCCATGGTGCTCAGCCTAGTGATGTGTTTGCACCTGGTAGCCGCGCCGGCAGAGCTCATAAACGCCGTTATCTCCGCAACGAAGAGGACATAGAGGAGGAGGTGAATGAAGAGGAGGAGGTGAATGAAGAGGAGGCAACACATCAAGAGGAGCCAACACAAGAAGAGGAGCAGGAACAACAAGAGCATGAGTATGATGTTGATGCTCCACAACCATCACAGGTTACACAACCGACCCAAGGCAATGCCCGCTCTAAAAAAGGCAAAGCCATAGCTAAGACACCGGGCAAGAAAGGCAGAAAGAAGACATGGAACACTGCATTCCATAGTCCGGAGCATCCTCATCAATTTATGCCTACAGTAATGCAAAGATATAAGTCCAACAATGATGCGGAGGCGGAGGAGGCTAGCGAAGAGGAGGAACCTACACTTGCAGATATCGTGAAGAGAGGAAGGAGGAAGTGAGCTTGTTGTAGTTTGTTTCAATGAGCTTGTTCTAGTTTGTTTCGATGAACTTGGTGTAGTCTGTTTGCATGAACTTGTTGTCGTTTCTTTCCATGAACTTGTTGCCGTTCGAATTAAGTTGCAAAGAATTCGTGACGTTGCTATGAATGTATGACATGAATTTGTCGTTTAAAAGTAGTACTCAATCATGTGATTTATGTGAAATGGTGTTTCCTGTGATGTCTATGAATTCATTGATTGCTATGAAATGTTTATGAAATCTGTCAAAAGGAGGAGTCATCTAGTCATTTATATGCACAGGGGACCAGACGCCAGGGTCCTTGGCGTCTAGTTGTAAGTCAGGGGACCAGACGCCAGGGTCCTTGGCGTCTGGCAGTCGACTGACAGCAGAAACAGGGCAAAGCAGGGGAGCCAGACGCCAGGATCCTTGGCGTCTGGTCCTGGGCAAGAAAGGTCTTCTTTTTTCACTTGTAGTTTTGTCTAGCTAACTAATTGCACGCATTGTTATACACTATAAATGACACAAATATCATGATACATAGAAGATTAGTCTTGAATAACATACATAAGAATTACATAGTCTTTTCAAACCACTAGTTCAAATGACAAGTTGAACACACACAAGGTTTGAAATGACATAGTCTCAAATTACACAAATAGTTGATGACCACGATAGTTCAAACCACTAGGACATAAGCATTACATATTCTTTTCAAACCACTAGGACATGAGCACGATAGTTCAAACGACATAAACATCACATATAACTCGGTTTCCGGTAGCAATGCAACTCAACAACCCTTTTCCATTCCCATTCGCTCAGCATTTCTTGAATCTTACCATCATCAGTTATGTCAATCAATTTTCTTTCCCCAGGGCCATCTGACTGCTTCCTGCTGACGTAGTACACAAAATCGTCTTCCTTCAACCCTTGCTTCAACATGAATTTAGTCTTCAACCACTCAAAAGTGAGGTCCACTTTACTAACTTGCACAACGCTTGGAGGAAGGCCTTGGACATGAACAGTAGGGATAAGCACCCACTGAGCACCCGTATCCATCTGAGGGGGGCAGCAGCTCGTGAATGTGAGTGGAGATGAATGGAATGGGGGTGGAGTTCTTTTACGTACCCCTTGAGCATAACCACTAGGAAAAATAAAACTAGGGTTTGCACAAAAATATGATACATAAACGAACCAAAAAATGGGGGTGGAGTTGATTTACCTTCTTGTTATGAAATCCCGAAGATCCAACGGTGAAACGGGACCGATTTGTGAGAGATTTGAGGGGGGGGGTAGGGTGATGGAGAGGGAGTGAGGGGGGCAGCACCCTGTGAATGTGAGTGGAGATGAATGGAATGAGAGGGCTCGTTGTGGGCCCACAGCATCTTATCCACAGAAGCTAAGTGAAACTGGGCAGCACCCAGACGCCAGGGTCCTCGGCGTCTGGTTGACGTGGCCCAAATAGCCAAATGCCAGGGTCCTTGGCGTCTGGTACCCCCCCCCCCCAAATCAACAGAAGCTAATTGCAACTGGGCAGTACCCAGACGTCAGGGTCCTTGGCGTCTGGTTGACGTGGCCCATATAGCCAGACGCCATGGTCCTTGGCATCTGGTTGACATGGCCCAAATATCCAAACGCCAGGGTCCCTGGCGTCTGGTACCCCCCCCCCCCAAATCAACAGAAGCGGATGCAACTGTGCAGCACCCAGACGCCATGATCCCTGGTGTCTGGTTGACGTGGCTCAAATGGCCAAACGCCAGGGACCCTGGCGTTTGGTCCTGGTGCACACAATGCTTCTTTTTTCATTTGTAATTTTGGCTAGCTAACTAATTGAACGAATTGTTATACACTGTAAATGACACAAATATCATGATACATAGAAGGTTAGTCTCAACCAAAAATATGAAGAAAACATACTAGTCTCAACCCAAAATATGAAGAAAGCATACTAGTCTCGAATGACAAACATAGTTTGCACATAATCTCAATTACAAGTTGAACACACACGATGTCTCGAATGACATAAATAGTTCATGACCACACAAGGTCTCGAATGACAAGTTCATGACCACACAAGGTCCCGAATGACAAGTTCATACATTAAACAAAGTCTCGAAAGTCCATCATCGATGCCGGTGCCTTTTCCATTTGTCTACTGAGTAGTACGGGGCCACTTTCCCTTCTTGTCACGTGCCTCGTCCTCCTCTCGTGCATCGCAAGCCCTTGCACGTTTTCTTGCCCTCTCTTCTTGACGAGCCTCCTTCTCTTTGCGTGCCCTCTCTTCCTCACGCTTTTTGCGCTCGTTCTTCTCCTTCTCACGACGCTCATGCTCCAATCCCCGTGCAAAGGACTCCTCGAACAGGCGCTGCCTCCGTAAGTAATCTCGATGTTGGTCCTCTTGGACATCTTTTGGTACCTCGTGATCTATCCAAGTGAAGTACTTGCAAAGTGGAGGAGGCGACTACATAAAAATCATGTTTTTGTTAGTAATATGAGTTCAAACTTGAGGTTTTTTGTATGTACACCTAACATACCGGTGGTAGGTCATATGTGTTAGTTGGCCTTCGACGTTTTCCTTTTCTTGCATGTCCGCGCATTGTGCCGCCCTTCACCGCACCCCCCACAGTTGATAGTGTCAGGAGCCTCCATGAAATGACCGCTACCAAATTGTTTCATGCCAGTGTATCCAGCCAGGTCATCCATATCACCCTTGAACCTCTTAGTTCTTCTTCTACCCTTGGTCTCCACCTTCAAGAGAGGGTCTGGCTTAATATGAGGGCCGTGGTACTCAGGCCACTGTGATTGGTCTAAGAAAGGGTGAAATCGAGGCGCCCATGTCAACCTAGTAGCTTCCACACGGAACTCTTGCATCCGCACGGTTTTTCCATCACAAACATGTATGTTTCTCGCCTTCGCCGCTGTTATCAAATGCGAGCATGGCCAATGATACTTACTAGGCCTCTCGCACTGGCACCACCGAGTCTTGAGACGCACCTCATATCAGCACCACCATATTGTTTACCGTCTCGTGTTGTGCCACCTGGCTCATCAATTTGATAGATCATTTCAATTTTGTCGAATACGATAACTTGTTGTTGTGAAGACTTGCTTGCTTGTAACTGCAGCCATTCATCAACCTTTTCCGGATAATCCATTTTTTCACCTATCCAAGATGCAGTCTCTTCAGAATGCCTCTGAAAGTACTCATTAAGCTTAAAGAAGGCGTACTCCACTATTGCAGTCACCGGCAATGAACGAGCACCCTTGAGCACATTGTTGAAACATTCAACCAGATTGCTCGTCATGTCGCCATATCGCCTACCACCATCGTCATGAGCGCGTGCCCACTTGTGCTTCTCGCTGAAATTCCTAGTTAAGAATTCTTTTCCCCCTTCGTTCACCGTTGCAAAGACCTTGTTCTACCGAGCATCGAAAGCATCGGTGGTGAAGGCCACACATACATGGGTAAGGTCTTTGCTAAGCTCCTTGCTCTTACATGCCCGGTAAAAGTTAGCCACGAAATGCCTCATGCATCATCTCTGGTGAAGCTTTGGAAATCCCGGAATAACAATGTCCATTGCCTTGAGTATGCCATGGTGCCGGTCCGATATGATGCATACCTCCCTAGCCCCAATCACCTTGTGCCTAACATGACCCATGAACCACTCCCAGTTGTCTTGGTGCTCGGAAGGCACCAAAGCAAATGCCACTGGCAACACGTTGTCGTTTGATGAGTGAGCCATTGCTACCATTAGTGTGCCCTTGTATCTACCGGTCAAGAATGTGCCATCTATAGACAAGACCGGACGACAATGCTCAAATGCCTCCACACATTGTCCATAACTCCAGAAGGCACTATGGAACACTCCCTCATGATCATCGACCACATGAAACATGCCCGGGTTCCTATGTGCAATCGCGCCCAACAACCTCGGGAGCTGGTTGTATGCTTCTTCGTAACCACCATACAACATCCTAATAGCATTTGCCTTTGCCTTCCATGCCTTCCCATACTTGACTTCATAACCAAATTGTTTTTTCACCGTCCGCATGAGAAAACCAATGGTTCCTCACCCATGTCGGCATTGTTACTCAAGAATGCCTCCTTGTCCATGTAATGAACATTAACAAGTCCCTCCATCTAAAAACAACATGAATGCATTTAATACTTCAATGAGAATTGGTGTTTATCCAAATACATCTCATTATATCCAAATCATATCAACACTAAATTATTGGTGATGTCCACAAAAGTTTCACTAATTAACACACACTAAGCAAAGTTAACCCTAATCACTAACTAACCCTAACCCCCAATCTTTCTACTCAACAAGCATATATTCCTACTACACACCATGCATATCACTATATTATCAAAGTTAACCAAGCCATTCACACTAACATAAGGGAGAAAACATGAATTAGGGTTCCACCAACATGTAAAAAATGCAACCAAAATAACAAGATTTAACCAAAAAAAATTGGGTGATTTGAGGGAGATTACCACAAGTAACAAAGTGATGGAAAGATCCACCTAACGAAAGCACCTTTTGGAGAGGATTTGAGAGGGGAGCTTGAGGGGTGAGAGAGAGTGGGGGGGGGGGGCAGCAAATCTTCTTCAAGCTCGGGCTGGATTGGGGAAAGTGTGTAGGGTGGGACCCACACACTCTCCCGGTGGGGTTATCCAGTTTTCAGGGCCAAACGCCAACGTCAGCAGGTCAACGGGCAGGCGGGCAGTGCGGGCCAGGGTCCAGACGCCAGGGTGCCTGGCGTCTGCTTCGCAACCCAGACGTCAGGGATGTTTGCGTCACCCAAAAAGGTCAGAATCGATTTTTTTCAAAACCGATGTCAAATCGGAATTTTCTTTGCCACATAGGTCAGAACAGTAATTTTGTCCCGTGCATTACTCTCTTCTGCCTTGTGCCTGCAAAAAGATATACTACTCGCCATCTAGGTGTATTCAGTAGCTATTGCTGCCTTGGCCTGCCTAGCTAAGCTTACCACTGTTAGTGACGGAGGCTATGGCTAGGCGTATAGGAGCACTAGTAGTGCTCCACAGGGAAAAGGTGATGTGAAGTGCTCGTTTGTTCCGACATGAAGACCTGTCTGTCTGTACGTGCATGCTGCCATGCTGCATATGCGTGCGAGGGGGGAAAGCTACAAGCATGCATTGGTGCCAAGTCTGTATGCTTGTGCCTTCCCAAAGAAAATCCAATGATCACGATCTTCTGTACTGTACTCCTGGCTGCCTTGCTCTCCTCTCGTTGCAAAATGGAGCTCCATCAATACACATAGAGGTTCGGCGAAAGAACGAAAGAAAGAAAAGATCCTCAGCGGCCTCTCCTGCATGCGGCTGCGATCATGACGAGGAGTAAAGAGGACGTCGTGTCGAGCCTGGCTCTGGGTAGCTGAAGTAGGCCGTACGTGTAGGTGTAGTTGCATCGGTCGATATGTCTGCTGTGGAGTTCAATGTGCCCGACAAAAACAAGATCCCTTGATTCCAAACGCAATTTGATTTGCACGTCGGGCCAGCTCTAATTCCTTTGTGAGTATACGTTACTTTTCACTCCGTAACTACTACACTTCGTATTGATCATTTGACTAGAAATTCTCGGCCGTGTCAGTCGATTTCCAGCGAAGCCCAATGCCGAAATGGAGGACGCCGCGGCCATCGGAGGAGAGGCAACGGGTGGATCGATGGTGAGGATGCGGGGCGTGGGACGGGCCACCGGAGCTAGAGAAGGTGGGCCGGGGCGACGTGGCATGTGCAGTACACATGTGGCTACAAAGCAGAGTGTGCGAGATGTCAAGCTGACAGGTCTCGGGAAGGCTTGCACCGCAGACATGACTAGTGTTCCTCCGCCGCTTCCATGCCGGCCGGCAGGCATCGCCTGGTGATCTGTTCGGTACGGCACACGTCTTATCGCTCGCGTCTCACGTCGCTATGTTCTTCCGGCAGGAACGGGGTGCAGATAGGAGTACTACTACTAGTTAAGAGTACCTGTCACGCCACCGCGTACGCGACGTCATTCTATTGTTTCGTGTCGGGGGCACCGGCCAGCGACCCACTGTTAGTGAGTGAGTACATGTCTACATGTGAGGGGCATGCATGCTTAACTATTTTTCTTTTGTCGATCTGACTCATGGCAACGCTGAAAAATCATAAGCTTAACAAAACCAGTCTGAACAAGCATGCGCGCGGCCGGCTTGATTTATTTGGTGGAACGTGCTATAACTTGCTAGCACATGCATGCATCACAACAAGGTCATGCATTTCGATCTTCTGCTACGCTGTCACTTGTTTTTTTTTTGAGATGGCTACAGTGTCACTTAATATAGTGCGATCCGCTGCACTCATTGTACTCCCTTCTTTCTGGTTTATTAGGCTCAACTCTTCTTTTTAGATGGCTACACTGCCACTTAGTATAGTGCGCTCCGCTACACTCATTGTACTCCCTTCTTTTCAGTTTATTAGGCTCATCCCATTTTCTTGGGGTTTTTCATACTATAAGTCTTATTTTCACTTCTTTCTACCACACGTTTACATTCCAAGATGCATGCAAGGATTAAAAGAAACCAACAAATGCATGTAACCATGCCTACTCATTTAGTGGTCACCATGCATACGCTGTAATAAATGCAGATTAAAGTTTGAGTAATTTTGTAAACTACGAGATATATTCCTTCACTCATCATCTATCTTGGTTGATGAGATTTCATATTTAAGCCCTATAACTCGGAAAGGAGTGAGTAGTTGCCTTGGGCATCCATGTGTTCGTCCGTGTATTTGATGGGCTTGGAATTGTTGCATTAATGTGTAGGAATAATCGTGTGCCCCCCCCCCCCCCCCCCCACACGCTTGTGTGCTTCTCTTTTTTTGACTCGTTCGTGTAGACCACGAGTGGGTAATGGATGTGGGTACCAAGCCTATTTGATGCCCAATGTGTCGCATATGCGGGAGAACACACATGATGTGGGGCGGCCATTAACGTCCCACTTTTTATTTTTATGAATGAAAATTTGATTAGCAGGCTAAAAATATATTTAGAAAAATATATAAAAGAATTACATACAAACATACGTTTGAACATGTTCATCCCATATTTTAAAATAATAGTCATATAATTTAAAACAACTAATCACGTATTTTAAAAATGTTCATCACTAATTTAAAAATGGCCATCATGTACATAAAATGTATGTTGTTTGTCGAAACATGTTCGTCATCGAGTATTTTAAAAATGTTCATTGTGTGCCTGAATAATGTTCATCGTGTATTAAAATGTTCTTGTGTTTAAGAAGTGTTTATTTATATAAAAGTTCAAAAGGAAAATTGAAAGAAAAAGCTCAATTTTTTTGACGGAAACCAGAATAAATCAAAGCCTGGGCAAAAAAAATATAAAAATGTATGAGAAAAACAGGTCAAAAAATAGCACGCAAAAGAGAAAACTAGTTGAAATGGGATGGCCCAGAACATACACTTTGCGTGTGTGTGATCAACTATGTGAAATAGGATTTTCCGGGTAAAAGCCTCATACCATGACTAATTGATAATGAATATAGCATCATTAGTAGTGAACACAACATCATAAAATTTACGTGGACTTCTTTTTAGGATAAATTTATTTGAAGTTGGAAACAGGCTATTGGCTATCGTGTGTATTCCCCTTCCTTGTTTTTATTTTTGTCGAGAAACAGTTTCTGTGCGATGGATATTGTCATTGTGGTATGCGACGAGTTGTGATTCTTGGTACCTATCCCGTAGGCCCACCCACAACCGTGCCTGGCACCCCAAGACCCAACATGCAAGGCCAGATGACAGTGGCATAGTGCGGCCCAAAACACAACCTCAAGGGTAAGATATGACATGATACCAACCATCACATGATACCATGTTTCAAAACTCACGTTTTGTGTTTCAAAACGTTCCGAACAAATTCATGAACATGCACAAGACATGTTCCTGCAATCTAAAATTTTCAAATCCAAATTCCAAATATACATGGAGAAACAAAAAAGACAAATCTAAATGTGAATACTCACATTTTTGTAGGTCTAGTAGATATATATCTTGTGAACATTTATAATCTTGCTTAGATTTATTTTTTGAAACATGTAGATTTGATTTTTGTGACATGGTATCACCTGATAGTTGGTATCATGCAATATACTTTCCCAACCTCAAGGCCTGCCCATGGCCTGGATAGTCGGCCATTAACTTGGAGGAGAAATCGTCGTTCATGCATGGGCGCATGCGGTACACACTCAAAATTGTGCCAACTAATTAGTTGACCAGGTGAAATATGGAGTAGTATATGTATTGAGGAAGTGGAAGTGGAGGAGTGAAGTTAGGAAAAACTGCAAAAAAAAAACGTTGTACGCGAGTATTGAGGGAAAATCTGAAACAAGCTATACGCCAACTAAACAATTATCGAAGGGAGTACATGCACACATGCTTCCTAATCCAATGGCATCATCGTAATTCGAGGGAGTGTTGCAATTTAACTGGTGATGGAGTAGAAAGGCATGATCTAGCAATGCATCGGACGTGCGGATGCGACTGCTCGGGGACTGGCGCCATTCGTCCGTCACCTAGCACCTCCCATTCGTTTAACAGTCCAAAGAGTTGTGCACTACATGAGGAACTCTGCCACTCTCATAAATAGGACTCCTTCAACATCATACCAGGTAAATTTTATGATTTATTAGCATAAAAACATACTTAGCATCTCATTCGTATTGATGGGGCATTAAGAATGCATGTACAAATCACTCATTCAGAGTTGATAGCCGGGTAGAGCCCAGAAGAACACTAATCAAGCGTGTGCATGAGTGCATCAGGCTAAACTAGCAATGGTGCAACAGGGTAGATGCAGATGCAGCTCCGCCCCTGATGACGTGTCTCATTATGGGTTCCACCATCCCAACCAATGCCAAGAAAAGAAAAGTGCATGGAAGACGCGAGTGATCACTCGAATAACTATTAACAAGATTAGGAGATTCAGGGTCCATTTGGATTAAGGGTCCAAAATTTTGACGCAGGATTCGGCCGTCAACAGATCATTAATAATGTGGCTGTCTATTGAACAGGACGAGCCGTTGGGCATGGGGCGAGCCAGAAAATCATAACCCAACCAAATAGACACTCTCACCGCGGTCAACACCAAATATGAGACCCTTGTAAATCCAGTGGGACAAGGTATTGAGGTGTGGCTCGCGAGGCAACGAGAGAGAGGGGGTAGGAGGAGAGAGAATTCATGGGAGCTCCTAAACCTCCCTCAAATCCAGGGGACAAATGATGTTTAGAGTGTTTGAACAAGATGTAAAAGTGGATGACCGGTTTTCTCAGACGAACACTTTTGAGAAATGAGGGGATAGATGCGCTCACGGTGCTACGCATAAGATGTAGAGTCACCTGCCACCTGGTACTGCAGTTTTTCTTCTTCTGAAAATTCTATTTGTCTTATTATTAAAATAGAGCCAATATGTTTGATCTCTTGCCTTCAGGTTTCTTCTCTTAGTCTCCCCTATATGTTGATTCTTTTTTGTCTCCACGCCCTCTTTGCTTTGGAATAATCTAAACTGAATCGGTACTTTCCTATCCTTATCCTACTTGAAATCATGTCCTACATTTTTCAATCAAATCTTATGAAAACCATGTCATGCATTAACTCAATCAAATAAAATCAAATTTTACCAAACCTCAACTAAATCAAAACATTCGTTACATTCCTCTACCCAAACCAATTCGTAATTTAACAAAACCTTACCGAAATCGAATCCTTGTGTTCCTCTACCAATACTCAAATCAAATAAAGAAAAACTAGAATATGGTGGTTGTAAGGTATATGTTGAACACGATTACTATTGAACCACTAGAACATGTATGCCCTTGTTGCAACGCACAGGCAATTGGCTAGTAAGTATTTACATATCAGTCCTCGTGGAATCAGCAATTGCCCATGGCGACGCGAACAACCCCCCTGACATGGGCATGATTAGTGTTGAACCGCTAGAATATGTATGTCCCGCTGCAACATGCAGACACATTGACAATCAGTACAATTGGTGACCGTAAATAAGTTTAGTTGTTGGTGTCGCTATTGGTGCCCTAAGCAAGGAAGTGTCAGTCGTGCTCCGATTAACTAATAAATTAGATTTCCTAAGCAATGAAGTGTCATTGCGGAAATAGCCAATTGATCTCAGGTCCCATTGCACCCAATTGGAAAAACATATTTAGAAAATTTAGAATGAGTCAAAAAAATTGAAACTTTTTGAAACCAAACGTGACCAGGGATTACAGTCGTGTGAAAATTTCCGCGAAGGAATAGATTCGATCGACTGCAGGGCCAAGAAAATAATTTTGAGATTACAAATTGTGTGAATAGTAACCTTTATATAATTGTGTGAATAGCTTTTCACACAAGCATCACGCTAGACCATGTTTGTTATAAATTAAGTTCCATATTTTTTTTTGAGTATTTTTGATTATTCTAAAATTGTTTTTCCATTTCAGATGCATTGTCCCCATGCTCCAAGATCCGTCTGGAGTATCGTCGTACAGATTTGCATGTCGCACGGCCGCGACGAATCGGGGGACGCACGTACGGTGCAGCCATGCGTGCTGTCCAGATCGATGCTCAACGACGGCGCGCGTGCGACCGCAGGGAAGGCGCATGCATGCACTGCTGTTGCCTGGACGCCATAAGTGCGCGAGTGAAAATGGACAAAACTGACCCTTATCTAAAACTTTAACACAAAATGACCTTAATCTAAAAATATTTCATGAAATGGCCCCTTTTGCATGATGCCCGGGGCTAGGGCGCCATGCTAGATAGCATGACGCCCCGGGCTAGGACGTCATGCTATTTGGCATGGCCTAGGCCGGGATGCCATGCTACACGTCGCTACCATGACGCCCTAGTCCGGGGTGTCATGCACTCTAGCATGACCCCCTAGTCTCGGGCGTCATGTAAAAGATGGACATTTCATGAAATATTTTTAGATTAAGGTTATTTTGTGTTGAAATTTAAGATAAGAGCCAGTTTTATTCATTTTCACCGTGCGCGACATGTCGACTGTCGGGAACGCATGAGCGCGTGGTTTTCCCCGCTAGGATTCCGGCCGGCTGGAGGTCGACATGCGCGCCGGAGCTAGTTTCGCAGCAGCACGTACGCGACGTCATCCGATTGTCCCCCGTCGGAGTGACGGCAGCCGGTGACCATCCCCTGCCGGCCGGCCCGATCGGGATCGAAGCCGAAGCGATCGACAAGCATTACATGCATGGCAGCCGTATGAGCAGTGCGAGACGTGCAACGGCATACTGCTATACGTTCCTCCAGGACAAGGACCGCCGGCCGCCCACATCTACTCTACTAGCATGAATAAGCTAGTACTCCCTCTGTCTCATAATGTAAACGTTTTTTAAAACTAATGTAGTGTCAAAAAGCATCTTACATTACGGGATGGAGGAAGTATTTTTTTACTGCACAGTACACATATACTGTATAAACTTTTCCGATGGACCACGTGGGCTCATAGGCACATGTCAACGTGGTGGTAATAATTAGTACGGCAGGGGGAGACACTCCGAGTGAGTGACGCCAGCCAGCCGGCCATCTCCGGCTGACCGGATCGACAGGCATTAGAGCATCTCCATCCGTCCCCCGTCCCCCCCTCCCCCAGTAAGGCCCCCAAGCTTTCTTTTAGCACCGGCAGCAAAAAATGGCCCCAGTCAGGCGCCCACGACCTCGTTTTGCGTCGGATTTGAGCAAAAACAGCGACGGCGACCCCAACCAAAACCCAGGCTCTCGGGGGGCACTTGGGGCACCCGGCGATACTTTATGCATGCAGATACCCCACCAGTCAGCCTCTCTCTCCTCCTTTTTCTGCTAGCCCATCACTTGCATGCAAAAAAGAATCAATCTCCTCTCTCTCTCCGCACGAAGCCGCGCTGCGCCGCGCTCGCCTCCTCGCCGCCGTCTCGTTGCTGGCCACCGCGCTCCCTCGCCCTGGCCGCCGCGCGCCCTCGCCACGCCAAGCTCCGGCCGCGGCGGCGGCGGCCGGCTGCACGTGCGTGTGTGCCTGGACGGGGGCTACCACGTTGCCGACGAGTTGTGGCGCAACGGTGGCGGCGGCGAAGAGCATCGTCGGCGTCCACGGCAGCAAGTCGCCGGAGCCGACGTCGGTGTTGTACAACAGGAGCCCGAGCCCTTCCACCCCTCCTTCCTGCCGACGCCCCAGGCGGCGGTAGACGAGCTCGTCGAGGCGGCGCGCCGCGCCGACGCCGGGGACCCCGCTGGCGCGCGAGATATTGGCGCGGCTCAATCACCGGCTCCCCTCGCCGCCCACCCCGCCGGGGCACCCTCCCCTGCTCCGCGTCGCCGCGCTGCTCCGGGACGCGCTCCAGCAGCGCCTCCTCCCGCCCGCGGCCAGCAGCTTCGTCGTCTTGCTGCTTGACGTCGCGCTCAAGCTCGCTGTGCACAAGGGCCGCGCTGGTCGAGTCGCTAGACACGCCCGGCAGGCCATGCTGGTCCTGCTGCGGCCCAGGGCGGAGCGCCTGGTCTCCGGCGAAGGGGATGGACTCCACGCTACTGTTCGCGGCGGCGAGCAGCGCCATGCATGGCGAGGGCGGAGGCGGCGAGCAGCAGGAGGGCCCAGGGCGGAGGCGGCGAGCAGCAGGAGGGCCGAGGGCGGAGGCGGCGAGCAGCAGGCGAGCGGCGCCGAGGGCGAGGTGAAGGCGTGCGGTGACGAGTGGATAAGTGCGTGGGGGGCTAACGAGTGGATGCTTTTTCATCCCCAGACTTTAATATTTCGCCGGCAGCCTTCCAAACGGCCAAAAAACTGCCTCCTGTGGGGGCTCAACGGCTGAAGATGCTCTTACATGCACGCAGAACTTCGCCGGTGGCAGCCGTACGATCACGAGACGTGCAACGACATAGGTGTCCCTCCACGACAAGGACCGCCGGCTTGTCATCCAGGAGTAGCTCCGGCCACATGCAGCTTAAGTAGGATTATTATTTTTCCTACGCGGCACCACATGTGAGTGTGATATTTCTATTCTGGATGGACTCGTTTTCCTTTCTTAGAAGGATATTCTGGATGGGCTCGTGTCAACGTGCTGCTGGATGTATGTGAACACTGAACCAGCGGTGTGAAGGTGCGTGCATACATACGTAGGGCTCAGCTTTTCGGTGCATCTCATCACAACAACGTCATGCACCCATCTTCGTTTTTTTCTATTAAGAAACCATTAGACATTTTACAATGTTTAGACAGAACAAAAACTAAATCACCCCTAGCAAACATTGAGAAATGGTGAGGTTCTCTTCTTGTAGGCGTCGTTCGGGCAGCCTTGGTATTTCTGAATGGGTGGTTCGTGTGCGGAGGCGGTGGTGCTCATGGCATGCGGAGCTTTGGGAAGGGACAAAGGGATGAGCAGCAAAACGTCATCCCCTGGAGCTGCCGCTGTCTGGGGTAGAGAAGCAAGTTAGTACTACTCCCCATTACAATAATCGATGTTCGTGCCGGAGTTATCCCGACCTGGCCGGAACTGTACACTAAACAATGTTTTTTTTGCGGGTGTACACTAAACAATGTTAACAACTATTAGTACTACTAATCAATCATATGATGGTGTCAAAGCCTTAGCCGTGTCACTGAACTAACTAGTCAACTGATCATCATCCCGGTGTCTAGTGCACATTGTATTGCACTAATATAACCCACATAAAAAAGGTGAACGTGCCGGCTGGCCGTAGGCCTCGTGTCGCCGTGTGCCGTGCGTGTTTCCTTAATTGGAGCACGCACGTTGATGGTTCATTCGTAACGGCTGACGTTCCTCTCCTCTGAAGTCTAAACCACCCGTACTGTACCGTACGCCTAAATGCCTTTTAGAATACGCGTTCGCTATTTATAAGTTGCCTGAGATGACACTTGCGTTAGTTGATTCTGGAGAAGAAGCTGGAGCCTGGAGGAAGAAGACGATGCCCAGTTGTTGGATTCCAATCTAATGACTGGAAAATTCAACTAATGCCCCGGTTGTCCACAGCTGTTGAGTTCAGCTCAATTTTAGATGAAAAGGAAAGAGGCAACTCAAATGAGTTGAAGACTGAATCAAGATCTCCAAATCTTAAAACCTCTTGCTTGAACCATCTATAACATTCTTTATTCTGGCTTATTTTGCCATTCCAAATGCCAAGGACAAAGATAATGAACGAGAATGGTTTCTTAATCGATTATATGTGTATGGCATTTATCCTAAATAAGTGGATTGGTGAGATCCATGCTTATTTTGAGTATGTTTAGTAAGGATGTTTTGTAGACATAGTTGGGCTCTATCGATACATGCCCCTGTTTGCAATTATGGAGTGCCCTAGCATGTCTTAATCTTGCTCTACTTTTGATATAAAATGTTCCTGACAGATTATTTACATGATATTCAATTTTGCCAAGGTTGTTGTAGTTGATCCATACATGCTATAAACTTGATCTTGCCATGGTTAGCTTCATAAACATGCCATCTTGCTGTAGGTATGCTTGTTTTGTCATGCATTTCTTTGTGATGAGTGCATCAAGCTCACAAAGATGCCTTCATAATTCTGTTAATACCATGGTCTGTTTTCTGCTAAGTCTGGAACCTGTTAACGAAACTTGCTATGTTTACATGGGTGCCATCATATCTTCTGATCCTTTTTGACTCATGGTCAGTAAGGGACTTTTGTTATATGCATTTAATAGATTCATGCCATGCCTTATTTTGCTATGTTAAGTTTCTGCAGCATGTGTTTTGCTTGCTCTGAACATTGCTACCTGATGCTGTTTCAGCCATGTCCAGTATTTCACCAAGTCTGTGATACTGATATCTTTTGCACTTTTTCCATACTTGTTTGAACCTGTTGTGGTGTGCTCTAGCCGTAGCTCAGTGTTCATCTTTTGTCAAGCATCTCCTGTAGATTGCTGCCATATGCTTTGTTGCTATGTTAGGGTGCTGTAGCTTAGTTACTTGATGTATTCTAAGTGCTATCATGCTGTTAATCGCAGAATCGTGTCATTCTTGTTTTGCTTGCCATTTGCAAACCGTGCATCCGTTTCCGGTGATCTTTATATCGATTTCGACCGAAATCATCTCATCTTTCCAGTGGCATACTTGGTTTTCCAAGTTACTGCCTTGTTCATCCTTTTTCTTACGGAGCACGCATACGCATTGCATATCATGTCTCGCATATCATGCATGTAGTGCATCATGTTGCTTGTGCTTTTCCCGTGATTGATTGTGGTTCCATTACTTGTGTTCTTACTGTGGGTAGAGCCGGGAGACGAGTTCGTGAACGAGGAACCTGTTGAGTACGCTTACGAGGATCAAGCTTTCGACAACTCTGAGAACCTTGCAGGCAAGATGACCATACCCTCGAAATCACTTCTATCTTTGCTTTGCTAGTTGTTTGTTCTATTGCCATGTTGTGCTACCTAACACTTGCTATATCATGCCTCCCATATTGCCATGTCAAGCCTCTAACCATCCTTTCCTAGCAAACCGTTGTTTGGCTAAGTTACCGCTTTTGCTCAGCCCTTCTTATAGCGTTGCTAGTTGCAGGTGAAGTTGAAGTTGGTTCCATGTTGGAACATGGATATTTTGGAATATCACAATATCTCTTATTTAATTAATGCATCTATATATTTGGTAAAGGGTGGAAGGCTCGGCCTTATGCCTGGTGTTTTGTTCCACTCTTGCCGCCCTAGTTTCCGTCATACCGGTATTATGTTCCTTGAGTTTGCGTTCCTTACGCGGTTGGGTGATTTATGGGACCCCCTTGACAGTTCGCCTTGAATAAAACTCCTCCAGCAAGGCCCAACCTTGGTTTTACATTTGCCTACCTAAGCCTTTTTCCCTTGGGTTTTCGCGAGCCCGAGGGTCATCTTTATTTAAACCCCCGGACCAGTGCTCCTTCGAGTGCTGGCCCAAACTGGGCGATGTCCGGTGCCCCCTGGGCAACCAGGGTCTATGCCAACCCGACGTCTTGCCCATCCGGTGTGCCCTGAGAATGAGATATGTGCAGCTCCTATCGGGATTTGTCGGCACATTCGGGCAGCTTTGCTGGACTTGTTTTACCATTGTCGAAATGTCTTGTAAACCGGGATTCCGAGACTGATCGGGTCTTCCCGGGAGAAGGTTTATCCTTCATTGACCGTGAGAGCTTATAATGGGCTAAGTTGGGACACCCCTGCAGGGTATTATCTTTCGAAAGCCGTGCCCGCGGTTATGTGGCAGATGGGAATTTGTTAATGTCCGGTTGTAGAGAACTTGACACTTGACTTAATTAAAATACATCAACCGTGTGTGTAGCCGTGATGGTCTCTTTTCGGCGGAGTCCGGGAAGTGAACACGGTTTGAGTTATGCATTAACGTAAGTAGCTTCAGGATCACTTCGATCATTTCTAGCTTCGCGACCGTTGTGTTGCTTCTCTTCTCGCTCTTCTTTGCGTATGTTAGCCATCATATATGCTTAGTGCTTGCTGCAGCTCCACCTCATTACACCATCCTTTGCTATAAGCTTAAATAGTCTTGATCTCGCGGGTGTGAGATTGCTGAGTCCTCGTGACTCACAGATTCTACCAAAACAGTTGCAGGTGCCGACGATGCCAGTGCAGATGACGCAACCGAGCTCAAGTGAGAGTTCGACGAGGAACGTGGTCGTTACTATGTTTCTTTTCCGGATGATCAGTAGTGGAGCCCAGTTGGGACGATCGGGGATATAGCATTTGGGGTTATCTTATTTTCATTTGGATTTGACCGTAGTCGGTCTATATGTGGATTTTGTATGATGTATGAATTAAATTATGTATTGTGTGAAGTGGCGATTGTAAGCCAACTCTCGTTATCCCATTCTTGTTCATTACATGGGATTGTGTGAAGATGACCCTTCTTGCGACAATACCTACAATGCGGTTATGCCTCTAAGTTGTGCCTCGACACGTGGGAGATATAGCCGCATCGTGGGCGTTACACAGAGAATGGTGTATCTGACAAGGGATTTGGAAAGTTGCTGGTAATCATAAAGAATATGCTTCCAAAGAACAACGAATTGCCCGAGAGTACGTACGAAGCAAAGAAGGCTGTCTGCCCTCTAGGGTTAGAGGTGCAGAAGATACATGCATGCCCTAATGACTGCATCCTCTACCGCGGTGAGTACTAGGATTTGAACGCTTGCCCGGTATGCGGTGCATTGCGCTATAAGATCAGGCGCGATGACCCTGGTGCTGTCGAGGGCGAGCGCCCCAGGAAGAAGATTCCTGCCAAGGTGATGTGGTATGCTCCTATAATACCACGGTTGAAACGTTTGTTCCAAAACAAAGAGCATGCCAAGGCGATGCGATGGCACAGAGAAGACCGTAAGAAAGACGGAAAGTTGAGAGTACCCGCTGACGGGTCGCAGTGGAGAAAAATCGAGAGAAAGTACGGGAAGGAGTTTGCAGATGACGCAAGGAACGTATGGTTTGGTCTAAGCGCGGATAGCATTAATCCTTTTGGGGAGCAGAGCAGCAACCATAGCACCTGGCTTGTGACTCTATGTTTGTATAACCTTCCTCCTTGGTTGTGCATGAAGCGGAAGTTCATTATGATGACAGTGCTCATCCAAGGCCCTAAGCAACCCGGCAACGACATTGATGTGTACCTAAGGCCATTAGTTGAAGAACTCTTACAGGTGTGGAATGGAACAGGTGTACGTGCGTGGGATGAGCACATGGGGGAAGAATTTGACCTAAAGGCCTTGCTGTTCGTGACCATCAATGATTGGCCTGCTCTCAGTAACCTTTCAGGACAGACAAACAAGGGATACCGCGCATGCACTCACTGTTTGGATGATACCGACAGTATATATTTGGACAATTTTAGGAAGAATGTGTACCTGGGACATCATCGATTTCTTCCGAGCAGGCATCCCGTAAGAAAGAAAGGCAAGCATTTCAAAGGTGAGGCGGATCACCGGACGAAGCCTTGCCACCGTACTGGTGCTGATGTACATGACATGGTCAAGAATTTTAAGGTAGTCTTTGGAAAGGGTCCTGGCGGACAACCTGTTCCGAATGACGCTGACGGACGCGCACCCATGTGGAAGAAGAAATCTATATTTTGGGACCTGCCCTATTGGAAAGACTTAGAGGTCCGCTCTGCAATCGACGTGATGCACGTGACGAAGAATCTGTGCGTGACCCTGCTTGGCTTCTTGGGCGTGTATGGGAAGACAAAAGATACACCTGAGGCACGGGAGGACCAGCAACATATGCATGGAAAAGACGGCATACATCAGGGTCATGGCAGCTACGCTCTTACCAAAGAAGAGAAGGAAATCTTCTTTGAATGCCTGCTCAGTATTAAGGTACCGTCTGGCTTCTCGTCGAATATAAAGGGAATAGTAAACATGGCAGAGAAAAAGTTCCAGAACCTAAAGTCTCATGACTGCCACGTGATATGACGCAACTGGTTCCGGTTGCATTGAGGGGGGCTTCTACCGGATAACGTTCGATTAGCCATTGTGAAGCTATGTGCATTCCTCAATGCAATCTCTCAGAAGGTAATCGATCCAGAAATCATACCAAGGTTAGAGAATGATTTGGGGCAATGTCTTGTCGGTTTCGAGTTGGTGTTCCCACCATCCTTCTTCAACATCATGACGCACGTCCTAGTTCACCTATGCGAAGAGATTAACGTTTTGGGTCCTGTATTTCTACACAATATGTTCCCCTTTGAGAGGTTCATGGGAGTCTTAAAGAAATATGTTCATAACCGTGCTAGGCCAGAAGGAAGCATCTCCAAGGGCCATGAAAATGAGGAGGTCATTGAGTTTTGTATTGACTTTATTCCTGACCTTAAGCCGATTGGTGTTCCTGAATCGCGGCATAAAGACAGACTGGATGGAAAAGGGACGCTAGGAGGGAATCAAAAAATATGTATGGACGGACATTCTCTCACTGAAGCACACTACACAGTTCTACAGAATTCCGCCTTGGTGGCTCCGTATATGGACGAACACAAGAATTTTCTACGCTCCAAACACCCGGAGCGGTCTGATGACTGGATTACACGTGAACAAACCAGGAGTTTCGCCGGCTGGTTGCAGACACGTACCATGCATGACGCCTCTATTGAAGATGACCTGTACTCGCTGTCCCAGTTACCATCTTCGAATATAATGACTTTCAAAGGGTATGAGATAAATGGTAATACATTTTACACGATCGCCCAAGATAAGAAGAGCACCAAACAAAACAGTAGTGCCCGCTTTGATGCAACAACCAAGACGGGAAAGGAAACATATTATGGTTACATAGAGGACATATGGGAACTTGACTATGGACGTGGTTTGAAGTCCCTTTGTTTCGGTGCAAATGGGTCAATATGACACGAGGCGGGGTAACAATCTTGCGTATGCAGACGAACCATTCGTCCTAGCCAATGATGTGGCACAGGTTTTCTATGTGAAGGACATGTCTACCAAGCCGAGAAAAAGAAAAGATAAGGAAGCGAATGCATCATACGATGAGCCAAAGCGCCACATAGTTCTTTCTGGGAAGAGAAACATCGTGGGAGTGGATGACAAGACAGACATGTCAGAAGATTATGAAAAGTTTGATGAAATTGCTCCATTCACAGTGAATATTGACCTGAGCATCCAGTTAAATGATGAAGATTTTCCATGGCTACGGCGCAAAGGGACACACGCGAAGAAAAAGTTTCACACCCAAAGATCTGGGATGTGATCGACTTCACTATCATCACTTTCTTCTGTGTTTCACACCGAGGAGGGAATCTCTGTAATAGTTAGGGTAGTTATGTGTTTTGGCATTTGAAACGTGAAGAAATTTTATGTGCAAACAAATTCTTTCATGCATTTACTGATTTTTTCAGCTAAATGACCCTGAAATTGAAAAGCATTTCAAATGAACTCAGAAAAGGTTGAAAGTTGGCATGGTATCATAATTTCACCCACATAGCATGTGCAAAACTGTAGAGAGGGTTACCGCAAAAACTGGATGCACTTCGTGTACAAAATGGACAATCTCTTTCGAAGTATCAGGGTTTCGGACGAAAACTCATCCGTTACAAAGGCATTTCATTTTTAAATAATCTAAGCATTACCAAATTGAATATAATGATAAAACACACTAATATTAAACATAAGAAAAAAGAATCACTGAAAAATCTATTTTCAAAGTTAAGTTATTCACAAACTAGTGATTCACACAAATTTCAAATAATTCAAAATATAAACTATTCAAATTTGTAAACTACCGGCACTAATAGAAAGTTTGTAATTTTTTGTACCTAAAGCAAAAATATTCACAAAGAAACTCTAAATACAGCAAAAAACAACTCAAAAATAAATAAAACAAAAATAAATAAAGCAAAATAATAAGAAAATAAAAAAGCCCGCCTACTGCGCCACAGCGGCCTGCATACGACTAGAAACCCAACATGTTGTTGGGCCAGGATGCAGGCCCGCAAAGGCCCAATAGGCCCACAAGGCAGCACAGAACATTTAGGCCCAGTAGGCCTGCTTTGGAGAGGAGCTCGAGAGAGCTACCGCACTGGGGCTTATAAACCAGTGCGGACGCCCCTCGGCTAGCGAGGTGGGACTAAACATGACGCACCGCACCTGCGCCAGCACACCACCTTTAGTACCGGGTGGTGGCACAAACCGGTATTAAAGGGTGGGTCTTTAGTACCGGTTGGAGCCACCACCCGGTACTAAAGGTGGGCGCTTCCCGCCGCTTGGCCTGGCCAAAATTGACCTTTAGGGGCTGTTTGGAATACAGCCGACGAGTGCCCTACCAATTTTTTGGCATTGACTAGCACGCCGGGCAGCCGTTTGGATTGGAACCAACATTTCGCGACCACGCCAAAATTTTGGCAGCTTCGTTCAGTTTTTACGCCTGCGAGTTGGCGGAACCGCGGCGGCGGATTCCTTCGCCAATTTTTTGGCGAGCCCGCTATTGGCGGGGCGGACTGGGGCGTGATCCAAACAGCCCCTTAGTACCGGTTGGTCGCTCCAACCATCTTATATAAGAAAATACTTCAAAAAATTCAGTTTCTCATCTGCTTCTTCTCCTCTGCCACGTCGCCCGCCGCCCCTCGTCGCCGCCGCCGTCGCCACCCCTCGTCGACGCCCCCGTCGCCTCCCCGTCCCCGTCGTCGCCGCCCCGGCCGTCCCCGCCGCCGCCCCGTCCCCGTCCCCGTGGTCGCCGCGCCCCGCCCCGTCGTCCCGTCGTCCCTGCCCGGCTCGTCCCCGTCGTCACCGCCCCGTCCCCATCCCCGTCGTCGCCGCCCGTCGCCGTCCCCGTCGCCGCCCCCCATCGCCTCGCCTCGCCGGTGAGCTCCTGCCCCGGCCGCCATGTCCACACACACACTCACATTGTTTTTTAGTTTTTTAGTTATAGAAATTTTTCTGTTTTTTAGTTATAGAAATATTAGAAATGTTATAGAAATGTTAGTTATATAGAAATGTTATAATTTTTTCTGTTTTTATGTTATAGAAATATTTATAGAAATGTTAGCAATTTTTCTGTTTTTTAGTTATAGAAATATTAGAAATGTTATAGAAATGTTAGAAATTTTAGAATTAGTTTTAGTTAGATGAATTAGATTAATGTCAAATTGTTAGAATTTGCATATAGAATTTTAGTTATCACAATTCAATCATTTAAAAAATGTTACTTTTTGCGGGCATATAGTATTTGTTCTCGACGATGCCCGGCCCGCATCCTCGCCGTCGACCCGTTCGCGACGACGTCCGGCTGACCCATGTCCGGGATTGGGCTCCGCTGGGCTGGCACTTGGAGGTGCTACCTGTAGGGCGCGCCGCTTGGTGAGGAACCCGGCCTCGGGTCCCGTTGTCGACCCTGATCTCCTTTGGTGGCGTTCGCGTGGGCCACATTCGGTGCAGAGGGAGCCGGCCCCGCCGGAGGTGGTGCACCGTCGTGTCAGGGAGGAGGACGAGCACGTCCCTCGCTACATGGCTGCTATGGACGTCAGGTTCTCGAATACCTGGCAGGTTCTTTGGGCAGATGACCGGAGATATGATCCTGTGATGGTTCCTTGTCTTTGGGTGTCCACCGCCCGCGCCCCAGGAACACGAGTGGCCTTGATTCTTCTATAGTATTCGATCTTTATTAGCTATCTAGCCAGTGATGTATTCGAGATTATATATTATTCGAGACGATGTATTCGAGATTATATATTATTCGAGACGATGCATATTATGTACTATATGATTCAGTTTTTCCTTATTGATTGCATCAATGCATTGTAATTTGAATACTAGATTGTTCTATATTTCTTCTGTATTAGTTAAATAAAAGTTATGGCGGACAATACCGGCAGAGAGGGAGAAGATGCCCTGTTCGAGATCATACGCAGCCCTAACAGGCGAGATGATCTGAATGAAGCAAATGACGGCTCCCAATATCTGAACAATACCGGGGAGGGTGATGATAAGATATTCGATCTCGATGACCGAGCTGATGAAGTCATGAACTATGATTATGATGACGCAGACAATGGTTATGATGACGAATACAATGTTGATCTTGAAATAACAAGGACTACCGGCGAGGTATATTTATATAAGCAGGCATCTAGTGATCATCACATGTTTTTTTTATTTGAAGATATATTAACGGATCGATCTTTCTTCCTTCAGCCCTCCGGATCGAGCAAATCTGCTTCTACAGACAGCAGGACAAAGCGCGGCCCGGGCAAAAAGTTGAAGGAGGGTGTAAAGTACAACATCGATTCCATCAAAGCTAGTGGCGAACCTCTCACGCCTAAGAACATTGCGAACAAGTTCGTTCGTCAGTGCGGAGTTCTTGTGAAGGACCAACTCCCGATCTCCATTCAAGAATGGAAAGAGCCAAAAACTAAACGCCCAGATGTTACTTGGGTCGACGACAGAGCAAAAGAAAAGCTTTGGGAATCTCGGATGGAACATTTCACCCTACCAGATTATTTCACTGATGCAGATGTGCAAAAGGTCAAGGACGCTTCTCTTAAGAAGATGGCAATTGCATTCAACACCCACAAGAAAACTGTATGGGCCAACTACCTCGCTGCAGAAAGGAAGACTCCAGAATTCAAGGGAACACTGGAGAAGCAAAGAGAACACTGGCCCGCTTTCGTGAAATTCAAGGAATCAGAATTATCTAAGGAACGGTCGAGAAAAAACAAGGCCAATGCCGCAAAAAAGACGCAGTTCCATAGGCTGGGTCCAGGTGGCTACGCGGTGGCAATGCCTAAGTGGGATAAGTCTGAGCAAGAAATGGAGGATGTAGGGGTCACTCCGGTTACTAGGAGCTGGCCCCCCAGGTGCAGAACTTGGTTCTATGCGCATGGGGGGCGTTGGACCCGAAGACAGGCCTGGTTTCGAAGAAGGCAAGTCTAAAAGGAGCAGAACAAAAGTTACCTGACGCAATAGAAGATGCTCGAAAGGGGGTGTTCATGCCCAACAGAGAGAATGACGAGCTTACGCGCGCCCTGGGAAATCCTGAACACCCGGGAAGAACACGAGGCAAGGGCGTTATTCCCTGGTATGAGGGCTTTTCGGAATGGAACGACGACTACGGGACCCATGCAAGAAAGAAGATGGAGGAGGAGAAGAAGAGGAAGCTGGAGGAGGAGCAGAGGAAGCAGGACGCGGAACGCCTTCAAGGCCTAGAAGCAAGGCATGCGGACTTGGCACTGAAATTCTAGCAGCAGCAGATCGACTCACTTAGCCAGGAAAGGGGGTCTCAACAGCGGCAGCAGCAAGCGGATGATCATCCAGCATTGGATAGCACCGTCCCATCCATGCCGAGAAGCAGCGTTGATTCCGCCCCGGGCGACGCACTGCTGGATATATACCCTGTGGATGACATCATAGAGAACACTAACTGTGAGCTACACTTCAAAATGAAGAACATATCCATGAAGGTGGCGGACGCCGTTGCTTTTACAATTACCCCCGAAGCAATCTTCCATTGCGCCCCGATTCCAGCGGGCTATGCTCGTGTCTTGGTTGATGAGGTGGTGGACCCATATTCGGGGCTAGAGCTTGACATTCCTGGAGGTGACGACGAGCACACACTAGGAGAGGCCATACATCGTATCATCCTATGGAGAAAGGATTGCATCATCTTTCGAAGTCCACCGACACCGCGTCTGCCGACTCCTCCTCGAAGTCCGCCACCGTGTCAGCAGACTCCCGCTCCAAGTCCAGGAACGCGTGAGCAGACTCCTGCTTCATGTCCGGCACAGCGTCAGGACACTCCTCCTGTTTCAAGTACGACACCGTGTCAGGCCACACTTCCTGCTTCAAGTCCGGCACAGCGTCAGGCCACACCTCCTGCTTCAAGTCCGGCACAGCCACCTCCTGCTTCAAGTCCGACACCGTGTCAGGCCACACCTCCTGCTTCAAGTCCGGCACAGCGTCAGGCCACTCCTCCTGCTCCAACTAAGCCACGTCAGCCGTCTCCGCCGCCTAAGCAATCACAGAAGAGACACGCCGCAGCTATGGTGCGTAGCGGTACGAGTCGAGGTAGTACAGGAAGTACAGGCGGAGACAAGCGATATAAATATGGTCCAAGTGTTGGGGAACGTAGCAGAAATTTAAAATTTTCTACGTATCACGAAGATCAATCTATGGAGTCATCTAGCAACGAGAGAGAGGGGAGTGCATCTACATACCCTTGTAGATCGCGCGCGGAAGCGTTCAAGAGAACGGGGTTGATGGAGTCGTACTCGTCGTGATCCAAATCACCGATGATCCTAGCGCCGAACAGACGGCACCTCCGCATTCAACACACGTACGGAGCGGGGACGTCTCCTCCTTCTTGATCCAGCAAGGGGGGAGGAGAAGTTGATGGAGATCCAACAGCACGACGGCGTGGTGGTGGAAGTAGCGCGATCCCGGCAGGGCTTCGCCAAGCGCAAGCGGGGAGGAAGAGGTGTCACGGGAGGGAGGGAGGCGCCAGGGCTTGGGGTGCTGCTCCCATGCGCCTCCCCACTATATATAGGGGTGGAGGGGGCTGGTTTCTTGCCCTCCAAGTCCATTGAGGCGTTGGCAAAGGTGGGGGAAAGAAATCCCATCATTTCCCTTCCCCACCGATTGTTATCCCCCTTTTTTAGGGATCTTGATCTTATCCCTTCGGGATATGATCTTATTCCTTCTAAGGTGGGATCTTGGTGCGCCTTGACCAGGGGTGTGGGGCCTTGCCCCCACTACCCACGTTCATGTGGGTCCCCCCATGCAGGTGGGCCCCACTTCGGAACCTTCTAGAACCTTCCCGGTACAATACCAAAAAATCCCGAACATTTTCCGGTGGCCAAAATAGGACTTCCCATATATAAATCTTTACCTCCGGACCATTCCGGAACTCCTCGTGATGTCCGGGATCTCACCCGGGACTCCCAACGACTTTCGGATTTCCGCATACTAATATCTCTACAACCCTAGCGTCACCGAACCTTAAGTGTGTAGACCCTACGGGTTCGGGAGACATGCAGACATGACCGAGACGACTCTCCGGTCAATAACCAACAGCGGGATCTGGATACCCATGTTGGCTCCCACATGTTCCACGATGATCTCATCGGATGAACCACGATGTCGAGGATTCAATCAATCCCGTATACAATTCCCTTTGTCAATCGGTACGTTACTTGCCCGAGATTCGATCGTCGGTATCCCAATACCTTGTTCAATCTCATTACCGGAAAGTCACTTTACTCGTACCGTAATGCATGATCCCTTGACCAAACACTTGGTCACATTGAGCTCATTATGATGATGCATTACCGAGTGGGCCCAGAGATACCTCTTCGTCATACGGAGTGACAAATCCCAGTCTCGATTCGTGCCAACCCAACAGACACTTTCGGAGATACCTGTAGTGCACCTTTATAGCCACCCAGTTACGTTGTGACGTTTGGTACACCCAAAGCATTCCTACGGTATCCGGGAGTTGCACAACCTCATGGTCTAAGGAAATGATACTTGACATTAGAAAAGCTCTAGCAAACGAACTACACGATCTTGTGCTATGCTTAGGATTGGGTCTTGTCCATCACATCATTCTCCTAATGATGTGATCCCGTTATCAATGACATCGAATGTCCATGGTCAGGAAACCATAACCATCTATTGATCAACGAGCTAGTCAACTAGAGGCTTACTAGGGACATGTTATGGTATATGTATTCACACATGTATTACGGTTTCCAGTTAATACAATTATAGCATGAACAACAGACAATTATCATGAACAAGGAAATACAATAATAACCATTTTATTATTGCCTCTAGGGCATATTTCCAACACCAAGCAGCCTCGCTCCTCTTCCTCAGAGGCCTTACGACATGACCGAGGAGCAAAACTATGCAATAGTGCGGGCCGAAGTGGACGCTCATTTTGGACCGAAACCGGCAACGCCGTCGAGGGAGAAAGTGCCTGAGGAAAAAATTGACCACTTCATTCGTATGGCTAGACCACCAGCTCCCAAGCCTGTTGACTCAGACTATGAGCGCCAAATCAGGAAGGCACATCGAGCACGACTACAGAAAGAAGCGAGCTCGAGCTCGAGCCAAGAAGCAGCTGTCAAAAAATGCAGGAAAACCGTTCCCCAGCTGGGAGAACAGGCGGCGCAATCGACCCCCCCTCTTGTTGTGCCAACAACACATGAGAGTACGCGCGCCCAATATTATTGTGGGCAAACCGTTTACGTTCCCGAGCTGGGCGATGTGGTAATAACCGAGGAGCATATAATGCAGGCTGAAATGCTCAAGATCACTGTTGGACAACTCCTCGATATCGAGACCATGTCTCCGCTTAGAGAGGAGGAAATAAAACGGAAATATGTCCGGGGCCAACCTTTGGTCGAGCCCGAGGAGGTTAAGAACCTCCCAACGAGAATGTATGAATTGCATGATTGCTACATGAAAATTACCAAGATTTCCAATCGAGAGTCCCTCATGGTGCAAGTCGAGGAAGATCATTACTTCTATAAGAAAGCTCTGTCCGTTGAGTATTCAGAACTATTTCAGTTATTCAATCAAGATGCACTCGACAAATCTATCGTCAGTTGCTATTGTCTGTAAGTGATTTTTTTCTGTAATTTAAGTCTCAAGCTAGCTCTAGTGCTCATTGATTGATTATTAATTACCTGTAATTATATATCCTCACTATATATTCTTTTCTGTGGCATTATGCAGGATTAAGATGTATGAAATGAAAAAAGCTGGACGCTATGGCATTGGGTTCATTGACCCAAATACCGTTAATGAATACACATGGAAATTGGAATGGTGTAGACAAGATGTAGAGAAAAACATGGTAGAGTTCTTGAAGCGCCTGAATAGCAATGAAGATATACTACTTCCTTACAACTTCGAGTGAGTCACACTGTCTTATACTACAAATTCTGTTTTTGCTTACTAGCTAGATGTTAATAAGTGGATAGGGTTTAGGGTTATAGTTGATTAGTGTTATGCACATGCCCGCTTAATTTATACATGCAAACGTATGCGCATGCAGCTTCCACTGGATCTTGTTAGACATTAAAGTTGACGAAGGAAAGTTGAAGCACTGGACTCACTACTTAAAAAAGATAGTGACTACAGCATCGTGAAGGGGATAGTCAACGGGTAATTTCAATCATTATTAACTATATCTCGGCCTATTTAGTTCGTCATTTCCTGATATGAACTATTTTTAATAACCCCTTTATTAATTTTCTTTGCCGGCGGACAGGGCTTGGGCAAAGTACATCAAGGTGACTCCAGGAAAATGGCGACAAAAGCTATGTTGGTATCGACCCAAGGTAAGTAATTAAGTAGTACTAGCTAGCTAGCTACCATCTCTTTAATTCTTGTTTTAATACCATTAATTAATTAACATGCTAGATTAATTATTATATGATTAAATTATATTCTCGTAAAGGCCCTGAAGCAAGCGCCGGGGACTGAAGTGTGTGCATACTACGTTTGCGAGAATATTCGCATGATGGCGTTCGAAAGGAGCAGATCTGATAGACAGGACTGCGTACGTTTGCCAGAACACTATTCACAAATCTTACATGATTGTCGATATCTAGTCACACAACTAATACACATGCATATTGATCTCTTTGTTAACAGTTCAAAGAGGTGCGGGACCAGCTCCTACCAGAGGAGCTCATACGAGCACTTCAAGAGGAAATAGCGGGATTTTTGCTCGACCAGGTCATAGATCCCAAAGGAGAATACTATTACCCGCTACCGCCCCCATGAACCACTTGCCATCGTGCTCCGAAGGCACCAAGGCAACATGTAGAAGAAATTGTATATATATACATGTGTATGTGTGAATAATTAATGGTGGTTGTGAGACATCCGATTATATATATATATATATATATATATATATATATATATATATATATATATATATATATATATATATGATCGGTTCTACGAGAAAATCTATTTATATATATACATAACATGTACAATATGTAGTATCGTAAAATACCAGCAAACAAAAAAGAATTAAATGAAAAACACAAAATTAATGGAAAAATAAAAATTAAAACCAAAACCCCCCTAAACATTTAGTACCGGTTGGTGCTACCAACCGGTACTAATGGTCTACCAGCACCCGGGCCTGGCTCGTGCCACGTGGTGGCACTTTAGCGCCGGTTCGTGCCGAACCGGTAGTAAGGGGGGGGGGGGGCTTTAGTCTCCACTCTTTAGTGCCGGTTGCAGAACCGGCACTAAAGGCCCTTACGAACCGGCGCTAAAGCCCGGTTCTACACTAGTGTTTTACATATGATATTCATGCGTATAATCGATGCGCGTGGATTTGCATAGATTTTAGTTTTCATATGACGAGTGTTGTTGTGTAGCAGGACATTTGAGGGGCCGTCCAGCGCTATCCGGGGTCGTGACTAGCGCGTCAGAGGATGTTAAGGTGGCGGATTTGTCAAGTTCGACTGTAGATGCTCTGAGAGAAGGCACAAGTTAAAATGAGGGGAGAGATAGGTAGGAGGGGGTGGTGATAGAGTCAAACCCAGCAGATCTCGGGCAGTGGGTCCCGAACTGGTAGTGTTCATGCAATGGTAACAGAGATACATGTTTTTTACCCAGGTTTGGGCTCTCCCAAAAAGATAATACCTTATGTCATGCACTGTTGTATTGATTTCAAGGGGGTACAAAAGTACAAATTGATGTAGAATGAGAACGTGTGTATATGAGATCTATGTACGAGCCCTACTCCTCGGTTTATATAGATACTGGCGGTGTCTAGGGTTTACACATAGGTTAGTCATGTCTAAGGTAATCATGGCGTAGATAACCTCTAATTCCAGGAGTAGGCACCAAGTCTTCGAAAGATTTCATCTTGACGCTCTTGGGTCTGACAAAAATGAGCCACCGATTGTAGCAGCTGGAGAAGATCCGGGCCAGGCGAGCTGCTCGTTTCGCAGTCGGCCTGCCTACAGATTTACCGGAGCCGGAGGAGATGAAGGAGGATGAGGACGAGGACGTTGGCACGGAAAAGGATGATGCGACCATGGAGGAGGAGGACGCTTTCGAGGATGACCCAGAGGAGGTGGCAGATCTGGAACCTGCGGGCTTCAACATGGCCAATGCCATGGTGGAGTTTGAGGAGGCCCGGGCAAAGGAGTTGGTGGAGCAGCAGACCCTCCTCGAGTCCTTCGAGTCGGAGCACGAGGTGGAGGCGAACGGACGAGATTTACAAGCTCTTCAGCGAGCTTGAGAAGGAGGATGAGGACGAGCAGGACGTGCGCCCGACCGCCAATGAACACGAGGCCGGTGGCTCCAACACCAACATCGTCAACATCTCCGACAACGAGGTTGAGTAGTTTAGTAGTTGGTAACAATAATGTACATTGATCATGTCGTTGCATGCGTTTGTATGCAAATAGTAATCAGAAATGTCCGCTACGAATTGTTTAAGATAAAATTTGGGGTATGCTCAGTCAATAGTAATCGAATATGTCCACTACGATTGTTTGAGATAAAATTTAAGGTATGCTCGGTCACTGTCCGTGGATGCGTCACGCCGGCGCGTTCGCTGGCGTTTGGCCACTCATATTAGGCAACAGGATGTCCGGGTACACATGCAAGCAACGTGCAGATAGAATATCCATGTCGCACGGCCATGAAGAATCGATGCACGTACGGTGCGGCCGTGCCCACCGTCCGGATGCTCAGCAACGGCGCGCGCGCGGCAGCCAGGAGGCGCATGCATGCCCTGCGGTCGCCCGCCCGCCGTACGTGTCCCGCCATGTCAACTCTCGGGCCTCTCGGCAATGCTTGGTTTCCCCCCGCTCGCATCGACCCCGGCCGGCCGGCGCTGGACATGCACACCGGAGCAGCTATACCAGCCGCACGTCGTGACCAGGCGATGTCATTCGTTTGTTCCTGTCGGGGGTTGGCAGTTAATACGGCAGGCAAGGCACTGCGAGTGAGTGACGTACGCCAGCCTGCAGCGATCTCCGGCCGGCCGGATCGGGATCGAGACTGTCGGCATGGAATTACACATGCATCGCCGGTGGCAGCCGTACGAGTACGGGACGTGCGAGCAGCGTGTCCCTCGGAGACAAGGACCCGCATGTTTTGTATAGCATGCATGCGACTTTTTTTTTTCCTATTTTCCTACACCACATGTGAGGGTCAAACCATATACTACTACCCAGGACTGCTACTACCTATTCGATCGAATGGATATCCTATTGTGGGTGGACTCGTTTTTTCTTCGGTTTGGAAGGATATTCCTGATGGGCAGATGCATGTCAACGTGTTGGTGGGTAGGATACTATCACCATGTGAACGCTGAACCAGCTGTGTGAACATCCATGCATACGGCTCCGTGTTGTGGTGGTAGCATACATCTCATCACAACAACGTCACGCACTGATCGATCTCTTTCAAAAAACAAAACAAAAACGTCATTCACGGATGTACTGATAAACCGTGGCAACTCTGCACATCTCCTCCAGAGCACATATGATCGATCGTGCATGCAGTACCCGCTTCCATTTGTGGTGAACTAACCAGATCCGGGGGAAGATGGAGGGGTATACATACACGTACGTAGTGCTACGTGCAGGCTTTGGAATACAAGTTCTCTGATCAGTGATCATCAGCGAGAGATAGAGTCATGTACTGGAGCAAAAGCTCTTAGAAAAAAGAATGGACAAAATGATGAGCAGCAAAACGTAGGCCCTCCTGGAGCTGCCGCTGTTTGGGGGTGGGGGAAGCAAAGCTAGTACTGCTCCTCAAAGCTAGTCCATGCCGGACCTATCCCGACCTAGTGGCGCTCCCACATTAAACAATTCAAATCAATCCGATGATGCTGTCAAAGCCTTAGCCGTGTCCGTCACCAACTAACCAGTCCACTCATTATCTTATCTTCGGCCCCTAGTGCACATCGCACTAGTTTTTTTCTTTTTTAACATCGGTACAGACTTAAGCGCTCATACATATGCGCATACACTCACCCCTATGAACGCACACACGCACACCTTACCCCTATGAGCACCTCCGAAAGACTTAGCCGGCATATCATCTTAAAATTTACGAAGTCACCGTAGGCGCCTCGTCGTCAACAGGAACGTCTGCTCCCACTGAAAGCGCATCGCCGGAAATCCTGAAATAAATCCAGGTATAAATGCGAGCACCAAGATTTGAACACTGGTGGGCTGGGGATACCACTGTCCCTCTAACCATCCAACCACAGGATGGTTCGCATCGCACTAGCTAATATATAACCCCAAACAATGTGCCCTGCGCGTTTCTAGGAGCTCGTACGCACGTTCGTCCATAACGCCTGACCGTTTATCATACCGCATAAACATAAATATAAACTAGATGATTCCCCGCGCGTTGCTGCGGAAATTTTTGCCGCTATTTAGGATGAGGATAAGCTGGCTAGGAAGAATATTTTTCATTAGATAACCTAGGAAGTAGAGCATTATAATTGATAATTGAACTTTGTTCTATACATTGATGTAAACTATCACTTCATCTAAATGAATATTATAGAAGCAGCGAGCAAGCACATACCAAGATTCCTGACAGGGTAATTTCTTGTGTGGGAAATTATACCTCAAGAGAGTGAAGAGACACCCCGCCTACTAATAAAAACAATCCCTTGTGCGGAAATTCTGAAGTTTTTCCCCCAAAAGCAGTGACATAAAAATTGATAGAGGATCTAATCAATCATAAATAATTATTGGGAGGATCGTAGTTCACTGAGCCAATGATTCCAAATTCTGAGTAGGAGCATATGATGGATTGTATTCTAAATCAACATGACTCCTTCTGCATACAAAATGATGAATACAGAAAATGAAATTAAATGAAGAATTTGTGTTTGACATGGTTAGTTGCATACTCATTTCTATGACTATATATATGATACATGGTGTTGTGTGCAAGTGAAGTTACAACCAGCATTACCTTTTTGAATAGATGTGTTTCATCACAGTAATTACCGCCGAAAAATAAAAGCAAATGTTTCTGCCATGCGCATATCTGAACTTAAATATGCTATTCTCGTGTAGTATCGCAAAGGAAAGAGAACACGTCAATATCATGACCCTGAATATAGAATGTGAACAGTAAACTGGCAAGTAATAAAATATCAATTAGCTAGCGTTAAAAATAGTGATATAATAGATAGCCGAAGTGTATTCTATACATTGATGTGCACTGTAGTTAATCTAAAGGAATCCTATAAAAGAAGGGAGCACAGACATACCAAGATACTTGTAGCAAAATACGGAGGATATTCCTTTGCAGGCACTCATAGAAAGTTCTAACAGGATAGTCTCATACGCTCCAACTCAGTAGAGTGAAGAGAAATGTCCGCCTACTAATAAAACAATACCCTACGTTGCTGCAGGAATTTGAAACTGGAATTTGCTCCCAATAGCACGCAGAACAAAAAAAATGTGAAGGTCAAAACCAATCATTAATAGTTCTTCAGAGGCCCGTAGTTTCATTGAGCCAATGATTCCAATCTCTGGGCAGGAGTACCTGCTGGAGTGTATTCGTCCTATAGAACGGCTAATGTCTAGGGTGAGGCTTATATCGGCGAGAACTTCAACCATAAAGCGTAGACCAAAAAAATTAAGCAAAGAAAATACTCCTTTTGCATATATAAATGATAAATGAAGGAAATGAAATTGAGGGATGCATGGTGTTGGGTGCAAGTCAAACAATGACCAATATTACCTTTATACATTGAATATGTCCCTTGCAAGGTATAAATTTTAAACATGCATGGCCGGTCCAGTTCTAAAATCTTATGATGTCAACTATATTTGTGTCAACCAATAGCATCAATGACGAATTTCACCTACAGTACATACATGGAACATTAGTTAGAATAGGAAGAGATCAAGAGATTGATATGCACTGTAGATGTTCTTGCAGGATTTATGGTTTTCAGGTTGGCATAAATATTGAGTGGAAATCAGGGAACAATAGGTGACGTTTCAATACCTTTAATTAGTTTCGTGGCATTTCCTTTTCTAAGTTGTTTCGAGGTTATCTCTCCACAAAGCCGATATAATCCTGCAAACAAATTTGATGAGATGAATAATTACGGGCCATCATAACAATCCAGAGAGACAGAAAGCAGAATCAGATTGGGCAATACTGTACTTGTTGATATGGCAGATCTGAATCAGATTGAGCCGTCCATCCTCCTTGCCATTGGACTATTGGCTCCCATGGATGAGAAATCTGTGGGACAACATCAACGCTCCGAAGGACTAACTCCAGAGCTATTCCATGTGCGACGACGGCGGGAGGGCCCTGAGGAAGCTATAGCCCGGGCTATCTGGCAGCTTGCTCTTGGCGGCAAGGCGGGGCGGCGCCTGGTGAAGACGTCACACATGGGCGGGGTGGCGGCAGGGTGGGCTCGATGCAAGAGAGGGCTACCATGGAGATCGGAAAAGAAGCACGAAGCGGCCGTGGAATCCTGTGGGAAAGGAAGGCCAAATTTGACAAATTTGACCTATAGACGAAATCAAATCACAGAATGAACTGTCCGTAAAACTATTTCACGCGGCTGACCCGTGGCGCCTAGCTCCCAGGCGTTGCACTAGTGCAACGCGTGTGGCGCCTAGCTCTCAGGCGCTGCACACTGACTTAGTAATTTTCGGATCACACGGGTGCGACGCTGGTCGTGTAGCGCCTAACTGTGAGCCGTTGCATAGTGTAGTGTGGTGCCTTCGTGTCGGGCGTCACACAAAAAGGTCAGCCGCGTGAAATAGTTTCACGGACAATTCATTCTATGATTTGATTTCGTCTATAGGTCAAATTTGTCAAATTTGCCGGAAAGGAAGCGGTGCCGTGATTGGGAAAGAAAAGCGGAGAAGTAATGTGATCGGGGCCCAGTGTAATGGGCCTTCGGTAGTGTAATGGCGAGCGAAACTGAAGGTACATAACCACTGACCCAAAAAAAGAATTGGAACGTGCCATTTTTTATTTATAAAAATGGAATGCTGTTGAGAGTTGATGACATGGCAGGACTGATGATGTGGACATGCTGCATGTCAAGAGAAATCCTATAGTGGGGATCAACTATTTAGATATTATAGATGCCTTCTAGAATACACACTTCTTTTTTTTTGCGAACGCCTTCTAGAATACATAGAATGCACTGAACGGTCAGTATATACAGCGAGTTCTTTTTTCTTGGGTGGAAAAAATGACTGTAAGACAATACTACACACTTGCGACGAGGCCTAGACCCATGATCCGTCTCACGTCCCGGCCGACCAAAGTGACTGTGTCAGACAAGACAACCCAATGGATCCGCTGGCGAAAGTAGTTACATATTCGCGTTAATGTAAGAACGCATATTCGTCCTAAATAAAACATATGTATGTGTGATTTATCTCGAAATGATAGCTATGCGCTTGAGTTCCATTGCCAGAGCATCAGACTAGACGACATATCTCATTAGTGATGAGATATAACTACTATCATCTTTCAGATTGTAGGGACCACACTCATCCCTAGATCGACAATTTGAACAACATAACATGAGTTATATATCACAAAAATGATACCATTAGAAACTTCAACTGTCATGTTTCTTTATTATGATCTACAATTCCTGTTATATCGGTCGAATTTGTCGATATGCGTGCCCATTATAAATCAGAAAAGAGAGAGTAACATATAGAAATGGAGCTTGACAAGGGGGGTGGGCGGATAAGAAAATCGGAAATAAAAACGAGAAACGGTAACAAAAAATAGAAAGATGGAAATCAGTGTGGAAAGGCGTAGGGAAGGCAAAGCGTGTCCCACTCCCACGAACCAGCAGGGCGCACAACCACATGCATGTATAGCCCTCCTTTTCCATTGAACGAAAACAAGTGAAAATGAAAAGGAACACTTGAGGCGGAAAATAAACACGATAAAGAAATTAAAACATGGTAAAAAAGTGTTGAAAACCCAATGTCCAACAAAACAGACAAAAAAGAGAAAAAAAATCAAAGAAACATACAAACCTCGGCAAGACAAGACATGGATGAATGAAACCACCCACTCAACCACAAGCCTATACAGAGGCCTTCACCACCTCTCTACCTATCCATCCTACACGACCTATGACATAACTGATTCTGGTTTTCGTAAATCCGATCATTGCTCAGTAAAATAGTTGAAGTGCCAGATAAGACGAACAATCGGATCAATGGGTCAGTCGACAAAGAGGACAGGAACCATCGATCATGATCTTCTTCGTCATAGAAACTTAACTTCTAACTAAAAAAGAAGAAAGAAAGAAAGAAAGAAAGGAAGGATGTAAGACACAAAAATCCAAATTGGTGCCCAAGCTCATCTGCTACCGGTCAGAAAAAAAATTCAAAACAAATACTACAAAAATTCAAAAAAATCCAATTTTTTTGTGTGATAGATAATATGATGCGTAAGGTCCGCTCCAAATTTCAACCCATTTGGATATCTGAGCAGCTCTCGGCAAAAAGACAAATCGGATCGAAACAGTGTGTGAACAGTAAACTTTTATACAGACCCCGATTTTTTCTTTTTTGCGGAGAGCTGCTCAAATGTCCAAATGAGTTAAAATTTGCAGCGAACCTCACACATCAAATTATCTACCACCGCCAAAAAAATTGGATTTTTTTGAATTTTTCTAGTATTTGTTTTGATATTTTTCGTCAGCGCGGGTGCAGCTGAGCCCGGGCGTAGAAACGCCGCACTCAGTAAGACAAGACTACACACTTGAGACAACACGCAGACCCGTGATCTGTCCCGCTTCTCGGCCAACCAATCTCGTGTCAAACAAGGCAACACGATGAACCCGTTGGCATAAGAAGCTAGTATGAAGAAAGACATGTAGTCTTTTACTGAACAGTCTATGTTTGAACTAATTTGAAAACACATATTCATCGTAATTTAAACATATGTGTGCTTTGTCTTGAAAAAATGTTTGTAGAAAAGAAACAAAAACGAAAAACAGAAACGTGCAGATAGGGTATCCGTGTCACACGGCGTGCTGAGTCTATGCACATACAGTACGGGTGCGGCCGTGCCCACCTTGCGGCTGCTCAACGACGGCGCTCGCGCGACCACCGCGAACGAAGGCCCATGCATGCTGTGCTGTTGGCGGGCCGTCGGCCGTACGTGTGCGACATGTCAACTTGTCAATTGTCAGCAGTGCACGCATAGTTGGATCTCTTCCGCTTGCATCCGCCTCCCGGCCACAGTGGCCGGCGGTCGACATGCGCGCCGGAGCTAGCTCGTTGTCACCACGCGACGTCATACCATTGTGCCCTGTCGGGGCTAGCTCCGGCCATAACTAAGACGGCAGCGGGAGTGAGTGACACCAGACAGGCGGTCATCTCCGGCTGGCCGGATCGAGGCGATCGACAGGCATTACATGCGCGGAGAGAACTTGGCCGGTGGCAGCCATACGATTCGAGACGTGCAGCGTGTCCCTCGGAGTAGCATGCATGCCAGTGCAGCTTATTAACTTAGCACATTTTTGCTATACAGTATACCACATGTGAGGGTCAGACTATATACTACTCCCTCCATCTGAAATTAGTTGCCTCTCAAATGAAAATATCTAGACGGGCAACAACTAATTCCGGATGGAGGACGTATATAACTATTCACGTGGATATTCTATTCTCGGTGAACTCTTTTTCTTTAAGAATATTCTGAATGGGCTCATGTTTTTTTCAAAAAGGGGGACTTCCCGGCCTCTGCATCAGAACGATGCATACGGCCACATCAATAGATAAATAAATATGTACAACAAGGTCTTATAGTCTGAAAACAAAATAACGGCAAACTCACAAAGAGCCACAACGCCAAAAACAAAAGGCCGAAAAGCCACAACCGGCTGGCATAACAAAGATAGGTAAACTAATCGCCTATCCTATTACATGACCGCCATCCAAACCCGTTGAAGATATCCCGCGCTACCATCTCCCATCGGACAGATCCAGTAACCAAACGCTCCCTGGCCTCCGTCGGAGTGAGTAACGACCACATACGGATCAGCGCAGTAGCTCGGAATAAAACCTGCAAAAAATAAATATTTGTTGTTCTGTTAAAAGCCAAATCATTTCTGCAGTTCCAAATTGCCCACAACAAAGCACATACTCCTACGCGAATGTGTCTAGCTGTTTCGGACTCTATCCCAACAAGCCACGTTCCAAATAACGTACTGACCGAATTCGGAGGAGTAATGTTAAAGGCAATATGCACCGTGTGCCACAACACTCTCGCCAACGGGCAGTCAAAGAAGAGGTGCTTGATAGTTTCGTCCCGATCACAGAAACTACACCTAGTAGATCCTGTCCAGTTACGCTTAACCAAATTATCCTTTGTTAAAATGACTTGTTTATGAACAAACCACATAAACACTTTAATTTTCAAAGGAACTTTGACTTTCCAAACCTCTTTCGAACTAGGAATAGCACTAGAGTTAATGACATCGGTATACATCGACTTAACTGTGAACTCTCCAGACCTAGTAAGCTTCCAACACAACTGATCGGGCTGATGAGATAGCTGCACCTCCATCAGTCTACTCACCAAATGAAGCCATGCTTCCCACCTGTCGCCAACAAGCGCCCTCCTAAACTGAATATTAAGTGGAATAGACTGCATGATCGTTGCAACAAGAGCAACACGTCGCTGAACAATACAATACAGGGACGGATACTGAATTCCCAACGACGTTTCACCAAGCCAAGTATCCTCCCAGAAGCGAGTGGTGCTGCCATTACCGACAATAAACTTTGTTCTATTAAAGAAGGCAGCTTCGACTCTCATAAGCCCCTTACAAAACGGCGAGTCAGTCGGTCTCACTGTCGCCTGGGACAAAGTCTTGGACTGCAGATACTTACTACGGAGAATCTGCGCCCACATGGCCTCAGTCTCAACTGATAACTTATATAGCCACTTGCTGAGAAGACATCTGTTCTTGACTTCAAGATTCTCAATACCAAGGCCCCCCTGGTCCTTTGGTCGACAGATGATATCCCATTTGGCGAGTCGGTACTTTCTCTTAAGTTCATCACTCTGCCAGAAGAAACGGGATCGATAGAAGTCTAGACTTTTCCTAACACCAACTGGGACTTCGAAGAAAGATAAGAGAAACATAGGCATACTCGTGAGCACCGAATTAATAAGAATCAATCAGCCTCCATATGACATAAGTTTGCCCTTCCAGCAACTCAGTTTCTTCTCAAACCGATCCTCAATGCACTTCCATTCTCTATTTGTTAGCTTACGATGGTGAATGGGAATACCTAGGTACGTGAAAGGTAATGCCCCCAAATCGCATCCAAACAATTGCCTATAAGCCTCTTGTTCCTCATTGGCTCTACCAAAACAGAACAACTCGCTTTTATGAAAGTTAATCTTCAATCCGGTCAATTGTTCAAATAAGCATAACACCAGCTTCATATTTCTCGCTTTTGCCAAGTCGTGCTCCATAAAGATGATCGTATCATCAGCATACTGCAGGATGGATACACCACCATAAACTAGATGAGGCACCAATCCACCCACCTGACCGGCCTCCTTTGCCCTACCTATCAGAATTGCCAACATGTCAGGCACAATGTTGAACAGAATAGGAGACATTGGATCACCTTGTCTCAGGCCCTTGTGTGTCTGGAAATAATGACCTATATCGTCATTCACTTTAATTCCAACACTCCCTTTTTGCGTGAAAGATTCTACTTGGCGTCGCCAAGCTTCATCAAAACCCTTCATGCGTAAGGCCTGTTGAAGGAAAGGCTATTTGACTTTATCGTACGCTTTCCTGAAATCCACCTTGAAAACAACTCCATCTAGTTTTTTCGTGTGAATCTCATGGAGCGTTTCATGAAGGACCACAACCCCTTCGAGGATGTTCCTGTCCGGCATGAAAGCAGTTTGGGTAGGTTGCACCACAGCATGCGCAATCTGTGAGAGCCTATTAGTCCCGACCTTGGTAAATTTTTTGAAACTAACATTAAGAAGACAGATGGGCCTGAATTTCTCAATTCTCACGGCCTCTGTTTTCTTAGGAAGCAGGGTTATCGTTCCAAAATTCAGTTGAAAAAGCTGAAGCTGTCCAGAGAATAAATCATGGAACAACGGCAACAGGTCCCCTTTAATAATATGCCAGCACTTTTTATAAAACTCAGCCGGGAATCCATCCGTGCAGGGAGCCTTATTATTTTTCATCTGCGAAATGGCCTCAAACACCTCTTTCTCAGAAAAAGGAGCAGCTAAAATATCATTCTCAACAGCTGTAAGTTGAGGAACATCCTCAATCCTAGACTCATCCAGAGAAACAGAGTTATCCTCTGGAGGCCCAAACAATTGCTTGTAATACTCAGTAACGTATATTTTAGGTTCTCCTGACCTAGAATCGTTCCTTCATCTTGCTCAAGCTGAAAGATCTTCTTCTTTCTGTGTTTGCCATTAGCAATCATGTGGAAGAAATGAGTGTTCGCGTCCCCCTGAACAACTCTTCGGACCTTGGCCCGCAGCGCCCACTTTAATTCTTCCTCACGAAGAAGCTCTTTCAGCCTCATCTCCGCATCAAGCTTGGCATGAAGCTCTGAGACCGGCAGAACCGTGGTTTCTGCTTTTACATCTAGAGACTGAATAAGGGTAAGGAGCCGTTCCTTTTTGACCTTATAAATCCCGTTAAGATGCTTTGAATGGGCTCATGTCAACGTATCGGTGGAGGTATGCATGCATGTGAACGCTGAACCAGTAGTGTGAACAAGCATGCATACGATACGGCTCAGTTGCGGTGCATCTCATGACAACAACGGGACGAAAGAGAGATGGCGACGTTCCTTGTAGGGCGGCGTCGTTTGGGGAGGCCTCATGGTTCCTTTGAGGTGTCATCCCCAGGAGCTGCCGCTGTCTGGGCTAGAGAACCAAGCGAGTAATACTCCATTATAATAATCGATGTTCATGCCGGAGCTATCCCGACCTGGCCGGAACTCTAGAAAAACAATGCCAACAGCAACTACTAATCAATCATATGATGGTGTCAAAGCCTTAGCCGTGTCACTGAACTAACTAGTCCACTGATCATCATCCCGGTGTCTAGTGCACATTATAGTATTAACTGAACTATAATATATATAACCCATATAAAAGGTGCACGTGCCGGCTGCCCGTGGGCCTCGTGTCAACGTGTGCCGTGCGCGTTTCCTGGAGCTCCCACGTTCGTTCGTAACGGCTGGCGTTCCTCTACACAAGTATATATGCACGATCAGTACAGAGAGTCTTCTGTCACGTATCTATATTTTTTTTTGCACCACGATGGATTCTACTCCAACGGTTGGTAAAATCAACAGATGTACATGGATTGTATACCTAGAGCAGGAATTGGTTAGTTTGGTTAGAGCTTTCCGCAAAACAAAACCAAAAATTGGTTAGAGCTTCTTTTTCCTTTTTTTGCTTCTTTCTTCTTTTTTCTTCTTACCAACATGTATCATACTTTTACTTTACTTTTAATATATTAAAATACCGTATAACAGTTGTTCTACAGTTTATGGTTCAAAAATAAAAATTGACTGATGTTGATTATCTTGAAGCTAACTTTCAAATAGTCGCCCTTGTGTGGACAATGATAAAAATAATACTCCCCCATACGATATCCGATTATTATTTGCAAAGAAAAGACAATATCCGATTGTCCACCGCGTTTGGGTTCAAGTAAATTTTAATTGAAAAACACAGAGGCAGCTCTGACAAGTTGAAGAACTGAATCAAGATCTCCAAATCTTAAAACCTCTCACTGGAACCATCTATAGCATACTTTATTCTCTGCTCGCCATTCCAAATGCCTCGGACAAAGACCACCAAAGAACGATCCGTAGCCGTTTGGTAACGGTTTATTAAATCGATTATATGTTTATGGCTTTATCATAGATGGATTGGTGGGCACACCAGTTTGGCCATCAAAGCGTACGACAAGGAAATGCTTTTCAACGGTTGGGTGACATAGAGATAAGCAAGATAAATCAAAAAGAACAGTGGAAGAAAATACAAAAATTAAACACAAAAAGGAAATTAGAACATGATAGAAACATGTTGAAAGAAAGAAGGAAACAAGGAAACAACCAAACCTAGGCAAGCCTAGACATGGATGGACGGACCCACGGGCACAACCACACACCTATATGGAGGGCATCACCACCTCTCTACCTATCCATCCTACACGATGTATACCATACCTCATAATGGTTTCATAATTCCAATCATCGTAACAAAGTTGGTGTGCCAAACGAGAAGAACAGTCGGACAATGTGTCACTCGACATAGAGAATCGGAACCATCAAGATGAAACACCACTCGCATCATGATCTTCTTTGCAGTGTGAACATCACTACTAACATATTAATAAAGGAAGGTAAGACCAAGACTACACTCTTGTGATGAGACGTGGACCCATGACCCATCTCAGCTCTTGGCCAATGAAAAGCTCATTGGACAAGGTAATTTGATGATGGACCAGTTGGCATAAGAAGCTATGAAGAAAAGCATCTAGTCTTTTATTGAACATTCTTTTCGTTGCGTTAATTTGAAAACACATATTTGTCGCGAATTAAACACATTTTTTGTTTGCTGGTATTTTACGATACTACATATTGTACACGTTATGCATATATATAAATAGATTTTCTCGTAGAACCGGTTATATATATATAATCGAATGTCTCACAACCACCATTAATTATTCACACATACACATGTATATATATACAATTTCTCCTACATGTTGCCTTGGTGCCTTCGGAGCACGATGACAAGTGGTTCATGGGGGCGGTAGCGGGTAATAGTATTCTCCTTTGGGATCTATGACCTGGTCGAGAAAAAATCCCGCTATTTCCTCTTGAAGTGCTCGTATGCGCTCTGTTGGTAGGAGCTCGTCCCGCACTTCTTTGAACTGTTAAGAAGGAGATCAATATGTATGTGTATTAGTTGTGTGACTAGATATCGACAATCATGTAAGATTTGTGAATAGTGTTCTGGCAAACGTACCCAGTCTTGTCTATCAGATCTGCTCCTTTCGGACGCCATCATGCGAATGTTCTCGCAAACGTAGTATGCACACACTTCAGTACCTGGCGCCTGCTTCAGGGCCTTTACGAGAATAGAATTTAATCAGATAATAATTAATCAAGCATGTTAATTAATTAATGGTATTGAAACAAGAATTAAAGAGATGGTAGCTAGCTAGCTAGTACTAATTAATTACTTACCTTGGGTCGACAACATAGTTTTTGTCGCCATTTTCCTGGAGTCGCCTTGATGTACTTTACCCAAACCTTGCCCGCCGGCAAAGAAAATTAATAAAGGGGTTATTAAAAATAGTTCATATCAAGAAATGATAAACTAAATAGGCCGAGATATAGTTAATAATGATTGAAATAACCTGTCGACTATCCCTTCACGATGCTGTAGTCACTATCTCTTTTAAGTAGTGAGTCCAGTACTTCAACTTTTCCTTCGTCAACTTTAATGTCTAACAAGATCCAGTGGAAGCTGCATGCGCATACGTTTGCATGTATAAATTAAGCGGACATGTGCATAACACTAATCAACTATAACCCTAAACCTTATACACTTATTAACATCTAGCTAGTAAGCAAAAATAGAATTTGTAGTACAAGACAGTGTGACTCACTCGAAGTTGTAAGGAAGTAGTATATCTTCATTGCTATTGAGGCGCTTCAAGAACTCTACCATGTTTTTCTCTACATCTTGTCTACACCATTCCAATTTTCATGTGTATTCATTAACGGTATTTGAGTCAATGAACCCAATGCCATAGCGTCCAGCTTTTTTCATTTCATACATCTTCATCCTGAATAATACCACAGAAAAGAATATATAGTGAGGATATATAATTATAGGTAATTAATGATCAATCAATGAGCACTAGAGCTAGCTTGAGACTTAAATTACAGAAAGAAATCACTTACAAACAATAGCAACTGATGATAAATTTGTCGAGTGCATCTTGATTGAATAACTGAAATAGTTCTGAATACTCAACGGACAGAGCTTTCTTATTGAAGTAATGATCTTCCTCGACATGCACCATGAGGGACTCTCGATTGGACTTGGTAATTTTCATGTACCAATCATGCAATTCATACATTCTCGTTGGGAGGTTCTTGACCTCCTCGGGCTCGACCAAAGGTTGGCCCCGGACATATTTCCGTTTTATTTCCTCCTCTCTAAGCGGAGACATGGGCTCGATATCGAGGAGTTGTCCAACAGTGATCTTGAGCATTTCAGCCTGCATTATATGCTCCTCGATTATTACCACATCGCCCAGCTCGGGAACGTAAACGGTTTGCCCACAATAATATTGGGAGCGCATACTCTCATGTGTTGTTGGCACAACAAGCGGGGGGTCGATTGCGCCGCCTGTTCTCCCAGCTAGGGAACGGTTTTCCCGCATTTTTTGACAGCTGCTTGTTGGCTCGAGCTCGAGCTCGCTTCTTTCTGTAGTCGTGCTCGATGTGCCTTCCTGATTTGGCGCTCATAGTCTGAGTCAACAGGCTTGGGAGCTGGTGGTCTAGCCATACGAATGAAGTGGTCAATCTTTTCCACAGGCACTTTCTCCCTCGGCGGCGTTGCCGGTTTCGGTCCAAAATGAGCGTCCACTTCGGCCCGCACTATTGCATCGGTTTGCTCCTCGGTCATGTCGTAAGGCCTCTGAGGAAGAGGAGCGAGGCTGCTTGGACCATATTTATATCGCTTGTCTCCGCCTGTACTTCCTGTACTACCTCGACTCATACCGCTACGCACCATAGTTGCGGCGTGTCTCTTCTGCGATTGCTTAGGCGGCGGAGACGGCTGACGTGGCTTAGTTGGAGCAGGAGGAGTGGCCTGACGCTGTGCCGGACTTGAAGCAGGAGGTGTGGCCTGACACGGTGTCAGACTTGAAGCAGGAGGTGTGGCCTGACGCTGTGCCGGACTTGAAGCAGGAGGTGTGGCCTGACACGGTGTCGGACTTGAAACAGGAGGAGTGGCCTGACGCTGTGCCGGACTTGAAGCAGGAGTCTGCTCACGCGTTCGTGGATTTGGAGGAGCGGGAGTCTGCTGACACGGTGGCGGACTTCAAGGAGGAGTCAACAGACGCGGTGTCGGTGGACTTCGAAAGATGATGCAATCCATTCTCCATAGGATGATACGATGTATGGCCTCTCCCAGTGTGTGCTCGTCGTCACCTCCAGGAATGTCAAGCTCTAGCCCCGAATATGGGTCCACCACCTCATCAAGCAAGACACGAGCATAGCCCGCTGGAATCGGGGCGCAATGGAAGGTTGCTTCGGGGGTAATTGTAAAAGCAACGACGTCCGCCACATTCATGGATATGTTCTTCATTTTGAAGTGTAGCTCACAGTTAGTGTTCTCTATGATGTCATCCACAGGGTATGTATCCAGCAGTGCGTCGCCCGGGGCGGAACCAACGCTGCTTCTCGGCATGGATGGGACGGTGCTATCCAATGCTGGATGATCATCCGCTTGCTGCTGCCGGTGCTGAGACCCCCTTTCTTGGCTAAGTGAGTCGATCTGCTGTTGCTGCTGCTGGAATTTGAGTGCCAAGTCCGCGTGCCTTGCTTCTAGGCCTTGAAGGCGTTCCGCGTCCTGCTTCCTCTGCTCCTCCTCCAGCTTCCTCTTCTTCTCCTCCTCCATCTTCTTTCTTGCACAGGTCGTGTAGTCGTCGTTCCATTCCGAAAAGCCCTCATACCAGGGAATAACGCCCTTGCCTCGTGTTCTTCCCGAGTGTTCAGGATTTCCCAGGGCGCGCGTAAGCTCGTCGTACTCTCTGTTGGGTGTGAACACCCCCTTTCGAGCAGCTTCTGTTGCGTCAAGTAACTTTTGTTCTGCTCCTTTTAGACTTGCCTTCTTCGAAACCAGGCCTGTCTTCGGGTCCAATGCCCCCCCATGCGCATAGAACCAAGTTCTGCACCTGGGGGGCCAGCTCCTAGTAACCGAAGTGACCCCTGCATCCTCCATCTCTTGCTCAGACTTAACCCACTTTGGCAGTGCCATCGCGTAGCCACCTGGACCCAGCCTATGGAACTGCGTCTTTTTTGCGGCATTGGCCTTGTTTTTTCTCGACCGTTCCTTAGATAATTCCGATTCCTTGAATTTCATGAAAGCGGGCCAGTGTTCTCTTTGCTTCTCCAGTGTTCCCTTGAATTCTGGAGTCTTCCTTTCTGCAGCGAGGTAGTTGGCCCATACAGTTTTCTTGTGGGTGTTGAATGCAATTGCCATCTTCTTAAGAGCAGCGTCCTTGACTTTCTGCACATCTGCATCAGTGAAATAATCTGGTAGGGTGAAATGTTCCATCAGAGATTCCCAAAGCTTTTGTTTTGCTCTGTCGTCGACCCAAGTAACATCTGGGCGTTTAGTTTTTGGCTCTTTCCATTCTTGAATGGAGATCGGGAGTTGGTCCTTCACAAGAACTCCGCACCGACGAACGAACTTGTTCGCAATGTTCTTAGGCGTGAGGGGTTCCCACTAGCTTTGATGGAATCGATGTTGTACTTTACACCCTCCTTCAAATTTTTGCCCGGGCCACGCTTTGTCCTGCTGTTTGTAGAAGCAGATTTGCTCGATCCGGAGGGCTGAAAGAAGAAAGATCGATTCGTTAATATGTATTCAAATAAAAAAACATGTGATGATCACTAGATGCCTGCTTATATAAATATACCTCGCCGGTAGTCTTTGTTATTTCAAGATCAACATTGTATTCGTCATCATAATCATTGTCTGCGTCATCATAATCATAAACATAGTTCATGACTTCATCAGCTCGGTCGTCGAGATCGAATATCTTATCATAACCCTCCCCGGTATTGTTCAGATATTGGGAGCCGTCATTTGCTTCATTCAGATCATCTGGCCTGTTACGGCTGCGTATGATCTCGAATAGGGCCTCTTCTCCCTCTCTACCGGTATTGTCCGCCATAGCTTTTATTTAACTAATACAGAAGAAATATAAAACAATTTAGTATTCAAATTACAATGCATGGATGCAATCAATAAGGAAAAACTGAATCATATAGTACATAATATGCATCGTCTCGAATAATATATAATCTCGAATACATCGTCTCGAATAATATATAATCTCGAATACATCATTGGCTAGGTAGCTAATAAAGATCGAATACTATAGAAGAATCTAGGCCACTCGCGGTTCCTGGGGCGCGGGCGGTGGACACCCAAAGACAAGGAACCATCACATGATCATATCTTCGGTCATCTGCCCAAAGAACCTGCCAGGTATTAGAGAACCTGGCGTCCATAGCAGCCATGTAGCGATGGACGTGCTCGTCCTCCTCCCTGACACGACGACGCACCACCTCCGGCGGGGCCGGCTCCCTCTGCACCGAATGTGGCCCACGCGAACGCCACCAAAGGAGATCAGGGTCGACGACGGGACCCGAGGCCGGGTTCCTCACCAAGCGGCGCGCCCCTCCAGGTAGCACCTCCCAGTGCCAGCCCGGCGGAGCCCAATCCCGGACATGGGTCAGCCGGACGTCGTCGCGAACGGGTCGACGGTGAGGATGCGGGCTCGGCATCGTCGAGAACAAATACTATATGCCCGCAAAAAGTAACATTTTTTAAATTCTATATGCAAATTCTAACAATTTGACATTAATCTAATTCATCTAACTAAAACAAATTCTAAAATTTCTAACATTTCTATATATATAACTAACATTTCTATAACATTTCTAATATTTCTATAACTAAAAAACAGAAAAATTGCTAACATTTCTATAAATATTTCTATAACTTAAAAAACAGAAAAATTTATAACGTTTCTATATAACTAACATTTCTAATATTTCTCTAACTAAAAAAAGAAAAAATTCTATAACTAAAAAACTAAAAAACAATGTGCGTGTGTGTGTGTGTGGACATGGCGGCCGTGGTAGGAGCTCACCGGCGAGGCGAGGCGACGGGGGGCGGCGACGGGGACGGCGACGGCCGGCGACGACGGGGATGGGGACGGGGCGGTGATGACGGGGACGGGGACGGGCCGGGCGGGGACGACGGGACGACTGGGTGGGGCGCGGCGACGATGGGGACGGGGACGGGGCGGCGAAGACGGGGACGGGGCGGCGACGGGGGCGTCGATGGGGGCGTCGACGAGGGGTGGCGACGGGAGGCGGCGGGCGACGGGGCAGAGGAGAAGAAGCAGATGAGAAACTTAATTTTTTGAAGTGTTTTTTTATATAGGATGGGCCTTTAGTACCGGTTGGAGCGACCAACCGGTACTAAAGGTCAATTTTGGCCAGGCCAAGCGGCGGGAAGCGCCCACCTTTAGTACCGGGTGGTGGCTCCAACCGGTACTAAAGACCCTCCCTTTAATACCGGTTTGAGCCACCATCCGGTACTAAAGGTGGTGCGCTGGCGCAGGTGCGGTGCGTCATGTTTAGTCCCACCTCGCTAGCCGAGGGGCGTCCGCACTGGTTTATAAGCCCCAGTGCGGTAGCTCTCTCGAGCTCCTCTCCAAAGCTGGCCTACTGGGCCTAAATGTTCTGTGCTGCCCTGTGGGCCTACTGGGCCTTTGCGGGCCTGCATCCTGGCCCAACAACAGGTTGGGTTTCTAGTTGTATGCAGGCCGCTGTGGCGCAGCAGGCGGGCTTTTTTATTTTCTTATGTTTTTTGCTTTATTTATTTTTGTTTTATTTATTTTTGAATTGTTTTTTTGCTGTATTTAGAGTTTCTTTGTGAATATTTTTGCTTTAGGTACAGAAAATTACAAACTTTCTATTAGTGTCGGTAGTTTACAAATTTGAACAGTTTACATTTTGAATTATTTCAAATTTGTGTGAATCACTAGTTTGTGAATAACTTAACTTTGAAAATAGATTTTTCAGTGATTTTTTTTTCTTATGTTTAATATTAGTGTGTTTTATCATTATATTCAATTTGGTAATGCTTAGGTTATTTAAAAAATGAAATGCCTTTGTAACGGATGAGTTTTGCTGGTCCTCCCGTGCCTCAGGTGTATCTTTTGTCTTCCCATACACGCCCAAGAAGCCAAGCAGGGTCACGCAAAGATTCTTCGTCACGTGCATCACGTCGATTGCAGACCGGACCTCTAGGTCTTTCCAATAGGGCAGGTCCCAAAATATAGATTTCTTCTTCCAGATGGGTGCGTGTCCGTCAGCGTCATTCGGAACAGGTTGTCCGCCAGGACCCTTTCCAAAGACTACCTTCAAATCCTTGACCATATCATGTACATCAGCACCAGTACGGTCGCGAGGCTTCGTCCGGTGATCCGCCTCACCTTTGAAATGCTTGCCTTTCTTTCTTACGGGATGCCTGCTCGGAAGAAATCGACGATGTCCCAGGTACACATTCTTCCTACAATTGTTCAAATATATACTGTCGGTATCATCCAAACAGTGCGTGCATGTGCGGTATCCCTTGTTTGTCTGTCCTGAAAGGTTACTGAGAGCATGCCAATCATTGATGGTCACGAACAGCAAGGCCTTTAGGTCAAATTCTTCCCCCATGTGCTCATCCCACGCACGTACACCTGTTCCATTCCACAGCTGTAAGAGTTCTTCAACTAATGGCCTTAGGTACACATCAATGTCGTTGCCGGGTTGCTTAGGGCCTTGGATAAGCACTGGCATCATAATGAACTTCCGCTTCATGCACAACCAAGGAGGAAGGTTATACAAACATAGAGTCACAGGCCAGGTGCTATGGTTGCTACTCTGCTCCCCAAAAAAATTAATGCCATCTGCGCTTAGACCAAACCATACGTTCATTGCGTCATCTGCAAACTCCTTCCCGTACTTTCTCTCGATTTTTCTCCACTGCGACCCGTCAGCGGGTACTCTCAACTTTCTGTCTTTCTTACGGTCTTCTCTGTGCCATTGCATCGCCTTGGCATGCTTTTTGTTTTGGAACAAACATTTCAACCGTGGTATTATAGGAGCATACCACATCACCTTGGCAGGAATCTTCTTCCTGGGGCGCTCGCCCTCGACATCACCAGGGTCATCGCGCCTGATCTTATAGCGCAATGCACCGCATACCGGGCAAGCGTTCAAACCCTCGTACTCATCGCGGTAGAGGATGCAATCATTAGGGCATGCATGTATCTTCTGCACCTCTAACCCTAGAGGGCAGACATCCTTCTTTGCTTCGTACGTACTCTCGGGCAATTCGTTGTCCTTTGGAAGCATATTCTTTATCATTTCCAGCAACTTTCCAAATCCCTTGTCAGATACACCATTCTCTGCCTTCCATTGCAGCAATTCCAGTGTGGTGCCCAACTTTTTCTTGTCAGCTTCGCAATTCGGGTACAACAATTTCTTGTGATCCTCTAACATGCGCTGCAACTTCTTCTTCTCCAAATCACTTGCGCAGTTTTTCTTTGCATCGGCAATGGCCCGACCTAGATCATCAGCGGGCTCATCTGATGCCTCTTCTTCAGCTTCTTCCCGCATTGCCGGCTCAGCTTCTTTCCCCATTGTTGTATCATCGTATTCAGGGAACCCATGGCCAGGATAGCTGTCGTCGTCCTCTTCTCCTTCATTGTCTTCCATCATAACCCTTTTTCTCCGTGCTTGGTCCAAAAATTATAGTGGGGCATGAAACCGGACTTAAACAGGTAGACGTGAATGGTTCTTGATGTAGAGTAATTGTGATCATTCTTACAGACTAAACATGGACAAGGCATAAAATCATCCGGCCGCTTGTTTGCCTCTGGCGCAAGCAGAAAAGTTTGCACGCCATTAATGAGCTCGGGAGAGCATCGGTCATCGTACATCCATTGTCGGCTCATCTTCATTACACAACACCGAAAAGACCAAATTAATACAAGTTCATACATAAAGTTCATACAAGACTTAAATGCAACAAACAAATAACTCTCTAACTAAAGAATTTAAATGCAACAACAAATGCGATCAAGATCGCAACTAAGGTAACAATTGATCCAACAACATAATGATACCAAGCCTCACTATCAATGGCATATTTTCTAATCTTTCTAATCTTCAAGCGCATTTTCTCCATCTTGATCTTGTGATCATCGACGACATCGGCAACATGCAACTCCAATTCCATCTTCTCCCCCTCAATTCTTTTCAATTTTTCTTTCAAATACTCGTTTTCTCTTTCAACTAAATTTAACCTCTCGATAATAGGGTCGGTTGGAATTTCCGGTTCACAAACCTCCTAGACACAAATATCTATGTCAACTTGATGGGCATAATTTGTCATAAACACGAAATGCAACAACTAGTTTTAAATAAGAATATACCACATCCGAATCATAACAAGGACGAGGGCCGACGGGGACGGATATCAAAACCATGGCACTGTGTATAACAGACAACGTACGGGTAAGATAATTATACGAGTAACTATATATCCAAATCACACAAACATCAATTTGGTAATGTAAAACATTCATGAACAAGAGGCTCACCACAAGGTGGTGCCGGCGACAGAATGGTGCGGGCGATCGACTGTGGTTACGACGGAGATTTAGAAGGCACTAAGTAAACCACACCTACATATGCAAACTAAGTATTATTTTTGACCTCAAATTGCATATAAATCAAATACTAGCACATATATTTCCTCCCAAATTACTAAACTCATAAATTAATCACTATACAAAGCATTGCAAGAGCTAATCTAGCAATGAGAGATGAAAGGACAAAGTTGCTAACCTTTGTGATCATTTGAATAGATGGGGGCCTTCAAATCTTGACAAATTTTGGCAAAATGTGTGATGAGCTCGAGAGGAAGAGGGGAAGAACAGAGAGGAGAGGGGAAAGGGGGAAGAACAGAGTGAGCTCGGGTGGACGAAGGGTTTATGTAGGACGACCTTTAGCACCGGTTCGTGCCACGAACCGGTACTAAAGGTGCTGGAGGGGCCCCGGACTGACAACATCCTGCCACCACTCACTTTAGTACCGGTCCGTGGCACGAACCGGTGCTAAAGGTCGGCCACGAACCGGTACTAATGAAAGCGGCCGGCTAGCCGTTGGAACCGGCACTAATGCACACATTAGTGCCGGCTCAAAAGCAAACCGGCACTAATGTGCTTGACATTTGACCCTTTTTCTACTAGTGCATGTGTAGTTCTGCACATAACGGTTGAATTTGGAGGAACACTATAAAAGAAGGGGGTTCTTCTTCCTCCCACCTACCACTTGCCCCTCTCTCTCTCTCTCTCCATTAATTTGGAAACACATAATCATCTTGAATTAAAAATATAAGAGTAGGTGGGAACTTGAGTTCCATTGTCGAAGGCCGAACAATTTTCCACTAGTGAGAGTTTTTTGAGGGATCCATTAGAGAGATATATTGTAGTAATATAGTATAAAAATAGAAAAATAGGAAAATGGTTGTAGACAGTAAACAAAATGGAAAATGGAAAAGGAAAGTCAAACCAAATAAACATTAAGAAATAGAAAAAGTAATAAGGGAAAATTATGCTTGTAGAAGGATGAAGAAAAGGAAAACAGAAAAATGGAAATAAAACTCAGGTATAGAAAAGTGTTGACAAAGACTGTCACGCGAACGATAGAAAGAATCAAGGAACAACCAAACCTAGGAAAAACAAGACATGGATGGGTGCGCCCACACACTTATATGGATGGCCTTGCCACCTCTCTTTCTATCCATCCTAAATGACCCATGACACACCATATCCTGGCTTTCAAGTTTCCAACAATCACCTTTTGGCCACAAAGTTGGAATGCTAGACGTGACGAACAATTGGAACAATCAATCACTCGACATAGATGGTGGGAACTATCGAGCCAAAACCCCGTCCGCGTCATAGTCTTCGTCGTTGTGTCAACATTGCTGGTAACAAATAAATAAATGAACGTAATACGAAGAGCACAAACTTGACACGAGATGCAAACCCATGATCTGCCTCGCCTTCCGGCCAACCAAAACAGCATCGGACAAGACAACCAAATGGACCTTTTGGCATAAGCAAATATGAGAAAAGACATGTAGCCACCTGTTGAAAAGTATAATTTGGAATCACACATTCGTCGTGCATTAAACATATAAGTGGAGGTGGGGACTTGAGTTCCATTCTCGAAGCCCGAACATGGAGACATTTGCCGTTAGCGATATTTGTTTAGGGATCTATTAGTGAGATATATTATACTAATATAGAATGAAAACAAACATATGCACTAGAAAATAAAGATGCTTGTAGAATGAAACAAAATGTCCCGCAAAAATGGAAAACATGAAAGGGAAATAAAACCAAAAAACATACAGAAATAAAAGAAGAAATAAGGAAAAAAAAGGATGCTTGCAGAAGGATAAAAAAGGGAAATACAAAAAGAAAATAAACCACCCGGATAGCGAAGTGTTGAGCGGTAGAATGAAACAAGAAAAATACAAACTCTTCTATTTTGCGAGACAAGGAACAAACGAACTCAACCGCACGCCTATATGGATGGCCTCGCCACCTCTCTCGCTAGACAACGTATGAATCTTGGCCTTCATGTTTCCAACGACCGTTTGGCAAAAAAAAGTTGAGGTGCCAGACGTGAGCATCGATCAAAACAGTGGATCAGTTGATATAGAGGGCGGGAATCATCGAGCCAAAGCACCACCTAACATTTCTTCTTCGTTGTGTCAACATTTCTGCGAACAAACATGAAAAAAGACATGTAGTCATCTGTTGAAAAGTCTAATTAGGAATCGCTATTCATGGAATTATATAAGAGTAGGCGGGGACTGGAGTTTCATTTTCCATGGCCGAACATGGACACATTCCCCATTGTTGAGATTTTTTCCCCGAGGGATCCATTAATGAGATATAGATTTTGTACTAATATACTCTCTTTGTCCCAAAATAAGTGCTCTCAACTTTGTATTAACTATAGTACAGCCGGAGCTAGCTACCCAGCCGCACGACATAATTCTATTGTCCCTGTCGGGGCTAGCTCCGGCAATATTTAAGACGGCAGGGGGAGACACTGCGAGTGAGTGACGCCATCTCCGGCTGATCGGATCGAGACGATCGACCTGCATTACATGCACGGAGAGAACTTCGCCGGCGGCAGCCGTACGAGTACGGGACGTGCAGCGTGTCCCTCGGAGAAGCATGCAGCTTATTAACTTAGCACATTTTTGTAGGGATGAAAATAAAGTGGAAAGTTTCTTCTTTTTCGGAGGAAAAATGAAAACGGAGAGGAAATATGAAAGCAGAAATGAAAATTTGCAAAACAGAAATGGAAATGGATTTTTTTATGCGAAAACGGAAACAAAAACAGAATGGTGTTTTCCGGTGGAACGGACGTTCAAACGGAACTTTCCGTTTCCGTAAACATGGAATTTCCGTTTCTACTATAGGTCTATGGCTACTTTGTAGCCCAACTACCAAACAACACGCAGTGACACGATGAGTAGAATGACCAGAATGGGTCATTTGAGGACCAACTTTGACTACCACACACATACTCAACTAGACCCTATATGGAATTGTCATGTACTACCACAATAATATCCTATGTTGCTATCACAACCATATTATTTTGTAGTAATGTTAACAATTCCATAAATTTGTTTCTTTTTTTTCTATATTTCTCTATGATTCAAGGGGTTTTAAATTTTGGTCAAGAAACCGTTTTGTTTCTGTGTCCGCTCTGTATTCGCTTTGTATCTGTTTCCGGTAGGATTTGTTCCCGTATTCGTTTTCGGGATTTCTGTATTCGTTTCCGCTTCTGCAAAAAAAATGAAAACAAATATGGTAGCACACAGTCTCGTTCGTTTCCGCGCCGTTTTCATCCCTACATTTTTGCTATATAATAGTATACCACATGTGACTATTTTTTTTTCGGGGGACATACATATGTGACAATTCGATCGAGTGATGGACCCTTTTTCTCGGAGTTGTGGCAGCGTGTCCCTCCGAGTAGCATGCATGCAACTTATTTACTTACTCAGCACATACCACATGTGAGGATCAATCTATATACTACTCCCTCCATCTTGAATTAGTTGTTGCACCCCACAACTAATTCTGGATGGAGGAATTATATAACCATTCGAGTGCTCATGTCAACGTGGTGGTGGAGGTATGCATGCATGTGAACGCTGAACCAGCAGTGTGAACATGCCTGCATACGGACAGCTCAGTTGTGGTGCATCTCATCGCAACAACGTCATGCAACGATCTTCGTTTTCTGAAGCAACGAACACCCAGCAAACGTTGAGAGATGACGATGTTCCTTCTTGTAGTGCGGCGTCGTTTGGGGCGGCCATATGGTCACTGTGGGTGTGGTTCGTGGGTGAAAGAGAGCCGCATCTTGGCATTGCCTTGACTCAACCTTGGTCAACCCGCGTTTAAGCGGCCAAGTATTTGTCATCATGCCTTCGTCAATTCTTATGGGAGGTGTCATCTTCGACTCATCTCGCATCTGTAAAGCGTAAACGAGTCGAAAGCTGATTTCTCCGAATCTTTTTCTTTGAAATATATTCAGATGGAGAGGCTTTACCCCGGCGGAAAAAATGACCGGTCAGCTAACAATGATAAAAAATGGAGACAAAGAAAGGGAAGTGCATCGATGAACGCAGGTATATATGAACTCATTTTGAAAAACACATTTCTAAATGCTAAAATATTCCAAAAAGTTTGCACGGATACGTCTTCTTGTTTTATGTGCGTGCAAAAAGACAAAAAGTTGTTTCATAAAACGCTATTTAGAACCACCGAAATTTGTCTTTTTTGCATAGACAAAACAAAAATACATTTTTTCACAAGACTTTGTGCCGTGCACACACATTTACAAAAATGTATGCGCGCAATTTTCTTTTGATTTTTTTAATATTTTAAAACATGTTTAAAATGCATTTTTTTTATAAAAAAAGTGGGTGCATATGCCCACAGGTTCTGGACGTGCCTACTCAGCAAAAGAAAGACACAGCAGAGCTGGAGTTTAACTTGGGAAGGGACAAAAGGACGAGTAGCAAAACGTAATCCCCTGGGGCAGCCGCTGTCTGGGGTAGAGAAGCAAAGCCAAGTACTACTCCATTACAATAATCGATGTTCATGCCGGAACCCTACACTAAACAATGCCATCAGCAACTACTAGTAGCAGAAGTACTCCTAATCAATCATATGATGGTGTCAAAGCCTTAGCCGTGTCACTGAACTAACTAGTCCACTGATCATCATCTCGGCGCGTAGTGCCATTATTATAATAATAATATAATCCTTAAAAAGGGTGCACGTGCTGGCTGCCCGTGGGCCTCGTGTCACCGTGTGTCCTGCGCGTTTCCAGGAGCACGCACGTTCGTTCGTAACGGCTGACGTTCCTCTACACAAGTAGTATGCACGATCAGTATAGTGAGTTTTGTGTCACCTATCTGTATATTTTTTGCACCACGTTGGATTCCACTCCACCGGTTGGTAAAAGCGACTGATGTTAAGTATCTTGAAGGCAACTTTCGAATAGCCGGCCTTGTGCGCACACTGTTAAAGACAATACATAACCAAATATACGCAAGCTGATGGAAGTACTTAGATAGGATATTCGCCTGGCCATGAAGAGTCGATGCACGTACGGTGCTGCCGTGCCCACCGTCCGGATGCTCAACGACGGCGCGCGCGCGGCAGCCAGGAGGCGCATGCATGCCCTGCGGTCGCCCGCCCGCCCGCCGTACGTACGTGTACGACATGCCAACTTGTGAACTGTCGGCGACGTCGCCCGCCTGCATCCCGGCGACAGTGGCCGGCGTTCGACATGCATGGGCGCCGGAGCTAGGTACCCAGCCGCACGTCGTCACCACGCGATTCTTCCCTGTTGGGGGTTAGCTCCGGCAGTAAATTAAACGGCCGGCGAGACACTGGGAGTGAGTGACGCCAGCCTGCAGCGATCTCCGGCCGGCCGGATCGCGACGATCCACATGCGCTACATACTGCACACAGAGGCCGAACGTCACCTGCAGCGTGTCCCCCGGAGACAAGGACCCGCCTGTTTTCAATCAATTGATATTCTATTCTGGATGGGACTCGTCTTTACAAGGATATTCTGGATGGGCTCGTATCAACGTGGTGCGGGATGTATGTCAACAGAGAACCAACGGTGTGAACATGCATGCATGCATACGTACGGCTCAGCTTTGCGGTGCATCTCATCACAACAACGTCATGCACCCATCTTCGTTTTCTTTTTCTTGGAGCGACGAACCCCTTTCTAGTCGATTTCTATCGAGGAAACGGCTAATGTTTTTGCCCCAGCCGCCCCTTCGCTTGTACCTAAGAGCACCCAGCCGCTTAGGGATTCTCGTGCTTCCCGCGGGTAGCGCCGCTGATCTATCTTGTCTCTTGTGGTCATAGGGCCATGGAGTCACGGTGGATTTCAGGCCTTGCCGGTGAGAGGACTCATTTTTTAGGTGTTTTTTTTAGTTTTGTTATGATTTGTTTCCTGCTTAGAGAGGCGGTGCGGCAGCGGCCCTCTGAACATAGAAAAAGGTTCTTCCTGCCTAGCCCCCATTCTGGTGGTGCATATAGCAGCATCGGAGGGCGTGTGAAGATTTGTCTTCGGCGGATCTCAAAGAACTTGGTCGGCGTTTTCCTTCCTAGCCCCAGTTGATGTGTCTACAAGTTGGTTTCTTCTGATCCACGTGTCTCTTCATTGGGGCGGTTGCCGTTCTGGTGCGCTGGTCCTATTGGGTCTTACCACAACGACTTCCTGACTGCCTACTGCTATAACGTTTTCCGGGCTCCGGTGAGGGTGGGGCGATAACGATGGTGCACCTTCAGCTTGTAGTCGTCGTTAGGTGGTCTACGGACATGGATATGTTTTTTACTTCTAGTGTTTTTTGTACTACCTTGACAGATGATGAATAGTTTGGAAGTTTTCCTTGAAAAAAAAACCGCTACAATTTTACAATGCTTACACATAACAAAAACTAAAGCACTCCCGCAGTGGCGGAGCTTCACAGGAATGCCTGGAGGGGCCCCTGCAGACTTGTGTGTATCTCCGCCGGTGCAGTCCCGGCAAATGTTGGGGTGTGGCGATGTTCCTTCTTGTAGGCCGACATCATTCGGCCATTGTGGTGGTGGTTCCCAGGTGGAGATGGTGGTGCTCTTGGCATGGGGTGGGGCATCGGTGGTCGTGCTCGAAGTCTCTTCTTCCTATGCCGTCATGTTTCCTCCGGTGGTTCGCGGTACTGAGCTTTCTATCGTCCGACGAATGTGAGGGTCACACTATATATTGATTCGATCGAACGGATATTCTATTCTGGATGGACTCGTTTTTCCTTTACTTTGCAAGGATATTCTTTTTTGATGGGCAGATGCATGTCGACGTGGTGGTGGATACTATGTGAACGCACCGATCTCATCACAACAACGTCAATTACACCGATCTCTTTAAAGAACAACACGCCATGCACCGATCTACTGTTAATTAAACAGTGGCAACTCTGCACGTCTCCGGAACCTATACGATCGATCGTGCATGGAGAACTCGCTCGAATTTTTGGCCAAGCAATCAAATCGGATGAAAGATGGAGACGTATACATACATGTACCGACGTACAAACGTACGTACATACGCACAGGCTTCAGAATACAGTATTCTGATCAGTGATCATCAGCGAGCATTGGATTGGGAATGGACAAAAGCTTCAGCTTTCAAAAAAGAATAGTTGATGCCGCTGTTTGGGACAAGGAAGCAAAGCTACCGGAGTACTACTCCTCTCACTGCTAGTCCAGTACAATAGTTGATGCCGGAGCAATCCCGACCCACATTAAACAATGCAACGGCTACTAATCAATTCAATTAGATGATGGTGTCAAAGCCTTTAGCCGTGCCCGTCACCAGCTAACCAGTCAACGGATCATCTCGGCGCGTAGTGCACATCACACTATTATTGATCGTACTACTAATATATAACCTAAAAAAAGGTGCACGTGCTAGCTCGTGTCGCCGTGTGCCCTGCGCGTTTCCTGGAGCTCGCACGTTCGTTCGTAATGACGTACGTATGTACGTACAAATGCCTTCTAGAATACACAGTATGCACGGTCAGTACGTATGAGGATTCCAATCCCGATATTACCAGCTCTTACCTCGCATGTTGTTGCGGAAACGTTTTGCAATACATTTCAGTGATTTTTTGGCTGTATTTAACATGCAAGCTCTAGGTTAATAATCTAAGAATTAAAACCATAAATGCATATGATTTTTTGAGTTTGATTATTTTGTGGCTGTATAATATTTGTTAAATATGAATGCAATAATAGAATGGATATTCTGTTGTTGCATGCATGGTTGTACATTGAGGTGCATCCTTTTCCATCCGTTAAGTTTGATGAGGTGCCATACTTGCGTGTTATAGGGAACAAGTTAGTGGGGGCTACTTATTTAGACATAGAAGATTTCAGTGCACGTTGTTAGAAAAACGGTAGGGCATCTCCAGTACGGACCCCTGAAACGGAAACATTAGGGCACCTCTAACCACTAGTGCAGAACCGGGCTTTAGCGCCGGTTCGTAAGGGCCTTTAGTGCCGGTTCTGCAACCGGCACTAAAGAGTGGAGACTAAAGCCCCCCTTTAGTACCGGTTCATCACGAACTGGCGCTAAAGTGCCACCACGTGGCACGAGCCAGGCCTGGGTGCGTGCAGGACATACCAACCGGTACTAAATGTTTGGGTGAGTTTTGGTATTATTTTTTATTTTTCCTTTAATTTTGTGTTTTCAATTTAATTTAGTGATTATTTTAGTTGTTAAATCATTAGGTGAAAGTACCGCAGATTAGTTTCGACTGGATGCATGTGGATCCTAGCTAAGTGATCAAGTATATGCCATATCCATATTATACTTGATCACCTATAATTAAGTAATCAAGTATAATATGGATATGGCATATACTTGATCACTTAGCTAGGATCCATCCAGCTGAAACTAATCTGTGGTTTCTTTTATAAATGATATAATAACTCATCATCATCATCATCATCATATTAATATAAAAACTCTTGCATCATATCATCAACAACAGTAAATTAGCTAGCTAAAAATCATCATAGTCGTCATTACCACTGTTTAATCATCATAGTTATTACCGCTATCTAATCAGCACCAACACTAGCTTAAAGAAAAAACATTCACTTGTACCAGAAGCAAAGATATCATCGAGTTCAACATGGTCATCATATTATAAGCATTCATAACACCACAAAAGCAAATCACCCTTTGAGATTAAGTTCAGGACGAAGAACACGGACATGAGAGGACAAAAGTACTAAGAGCTTGAAGTAGCTAAATCACTCCAGCTGCTCTCTCTCTCAGGTAAAATAGCATAGAACATGTATAGCTCTCCTGATTCATCATACTGGAGTATGCAGATGAACCTGTCTCCTAATCATGGGCTGCGCTTCTCATTGCTCCCCCCTAGTACTTCTCTGCTGGGATCGTTAACAATTTTGCTCCAATCTTTCACTATTAACCATTCATCGCTTTTAGAAATCCTGAATGCACTCATGTGCAATGTAGGATATCTTGGCAGTAAGCTAACCATTGACATGTGACCTTTAGTCTCGATCCACTGAGGCGCAACTGTCATCGGGAGTCCCTGTTGAAGAACATCGTATAGTAATTAATATACTTAGCAATGAAAATTTAGCAAAAAAATAATGTATGCAAAAGATGCACTGAGGACAAATAGTAAAAATCTTACCATCTTTCGTAAATAGATGTGACCGTAGTTCAATACGATCACTATTAGTCGCATGTTTTGAGTACTAACATTTCTAAGTGCAGGAAGAAAATTTGTCTTAACAGTATGAAATCATCAAGCCATGAAACATAATGACTTATCTCCTCGCAGTTTAGTTCAGCTCCGGGACAGTAGTAGGTCCTGTCTACCAAGCGCCGGACATGTTTGCTTGAATGGAAATAAGCTGTCAATAGAAATTAGTTGTCAACTATTTTTGAATAAACAATATCAAAGACATAAATATGGTTGAGAAACTCACATAATGGTAGAACTGGAGGCGTCTGCACATCGACCCAGATGTCTCTACTACCTTCAATATCATCTTCCGGACGAATATCAAAGGTGATAACCATATCAGGCTCAAATGCATAAGCCTTGCATAGTGCTTGCCAAAGTTTTGCATTCAAAATAGGTGTATGTGTCTGCATTGTATAATTTAATGTTGAAAGTATAACCATGCTCGGTCTTCAGGTAAACTCTCTTTACCTCCATAGTTTCCATAGTACTGAAACCGTTAAAATTCTTGCATGGCAGGGGATGCGCTAGTTGAATAGTGAAAATTTAAAATTATAAGTTGAAGCAAATGAAGCATATATAAGTCATGCTTAATTACGAAAAAAGACTTGTCGTTGTGACTTACTGTATCCACTTCGAAGGTCTCATCCAACTTGATGCTGAAGCGCCTGTCATCAAGAAGCAAATTTCTGTCGCACAAGCCGCGCTGGTCTTCACAGTATTCGCACTCAATGAAATCTTTTTCGTCGTCAGACGACATTTCCTATGTTCATATAGGTGAAACATTAAACACTTACTAGTTCTATTAATTCAACTAATTCAACTACTTCTATTAGTTCAACTAGTTCTATTAATTCAACTAAGCATTTAATAAAAATAAACTTGTCTATTAATTTTCTTACTAAAATAAAGTAGCTAGTTCTATATAGTAATATTTTAATTAGATCATCAAATCTCAGATATCTAAATTTTCTTACTAAAAATAAACTAGTTCTATTAACAACTAATTCAACTAAGAATTTACTAAAAATAAACTAGTTCTATTAATTTTCTTACTAAAATATATAAAGTAGCTATATATAGTAATATTTTAATTAGATCATGAAATCTCATACACCTAAATTTTCTTACTAAAAATAAACTAGTTCTACTAATTCAACTAGTTCAACTAAGCATTTACTAAAAATAAACTAGTTATATTAATTCAACTAGTTCAAATAATCTCATATACCTAAATTTTCTTACTAAAAATAAACTTGTTCTATTAATTTTCATACTAAAAATAAACTAGTTATATTAATTCAACTAGTTCAAATCTCATATATATACCTAATTAATATGTACCTAATTCATCTAAAATTGACATTAATATTTAACATCTTTTCCATATAATTCATCTAACATTAACATTCTAACATTCTTATCTACGTAATTTATCTAACATTAATCTAAACAACAGAAAACAGAAAATAAGTAAAAACAATATGTGTGTGTGTACGAGCGGGGGGAGGCGGCGTAGGGCAGCGGCGCGAGACGGCGATGCGACGGGGACGGCGCGACGACGAGCGGCGGGCCGGGTGCGACGGCGCGATCGAGACGGCGACGTAGTACGGGGCGGCGGCGACGGGCGGCGGCGGCGACGGCGGTGACGGCGACGACGGGCGGCGGGGGCGACGGCGGTGACGGCGACGACGGGCGGCGGGGCCTGCGAGGGCGGCGCGCGATGGGGACGGCAGCGGCGGCGGCGATGTCGCGCGAAGTAGTTGGAGAAGAAGTGGTGGTCGATGAAACTGAATTTTTCGTAAGTGCCATATATATAAGAGGGGCATTTAGTACCGGTTGGAGCCACCAACCGGTACTAAAGGCCAATTTTCGCCAGGCCAAGGGGCGGGAAACTGCCCCTTTAGTACCGGTTCGTGGCTCCAACCGGTACTAAAGGCCCACTCATTAGTACCGGTTGGAGCCACCAACCGGTACTAATAGTTGTGCGCTGCCACCGGCGGTGCACAATGTTTAGTCCCACCTCGCCGAGCGAAGGGCAGCCGCACTGATTTATAAACCCAGCCGCGGCTGCTCCTTCGAACTTCTCTATATAGCAGGCTTCTGGGCCTAACTTCGGCGCGCTGCCCTGTGAGCCTGCTGGCCCTTCTGGGCCTGTATTTGCAAACCCCAGGTCTGGCAGGCCCACTGGACAGCGCCCCAACAATTTTTTATACAATTTTCTTCTATTTATTTCTGAGTAGTTTTTTTGCTGTATTTAGTTTCTTTGTGAATATAAAAAAATTATATAGTTTTTTCTTTTCTGCATTATTTATTTTCTGCTATTTATTTTTGAGTAATTTTTTATATAGTTTTTTGTCTTTTCTGTTTTATTATGATGCATACTGAACGCAAAAATAGGCTGGAGTTCAAATAAGTTTAAAAAACATTGAAGTGCCCGTGTAACAGATGAGTTCTCGTTCGAAACCCTGATGATACCATGCCAAGTTCCAACATTTTCAGAGTTCATTTTGTAGTGATTTTTAATTTCACCGTCATTTAGCTCTCTAAACAAATCGGTAAATGACTGAAAACAGCAAATGATGTCAGAACGTGTTGGAAATTGATGACGTCGCTTTGAATGATGCATACTGAACGCAAAAATAGGCTGGAGTTCAAATAAGTTTAAAAAACATTGAAGTGCCCGTGTAACAGATGAGTTCTCGTCCGAAACCCTGATACTCCGAAAGAGATTGTCCAGTTTGTACACGAGGTGCGTCCAGTTTTCGCCATGACCCTCTCTACTCTTTTGCACATGCTATGCGGGTGAAATGATGATACCATGCCAAGTTCCAACATTTTCAGAGTTCATTTTGTAGTGATTTTCAATTTCACCGTCATTTAGCTCTCTAAACAAATCGGTAAATGACTGAAAAACAGCAAATGATGTCAGAACGTGTTGGAAATTGATGACGTCGCTTTGAATGATGCATACTGAACGCAAAAATAGGCTGGAGTTCAAATAAGTTTAAAAAACATTGAAGTGCCCGTGTAACAGATGAGTTCTCGTCCGAAACCCTGATACTCCGAAAGAGATTGTCCAGTTTGTACACGAGGTGCGTCCAGTTTTCGCCGTGACCCTCTTACTCTTTTGCACATGCTATGCGGGTGAAATGATGATACCATGCCAAGTTCCAACATTTTCAGAGTTCATTTTGTAGTGATTTTCAATTTCACCGTCATTTAGCTCTCTAAACAAATCGGTAAATGACTGAAAAACAACAAATGATGTCAGAACGTGTTGGAAATTGATGACGTCGCTTTGAATGATGCATACTGAACGCAAAAATAGGCTGGAGTTCAAATAAGTTTAAAAAACATTGAAGTGCCCGTGTAACAGATGAGTTCTCGTCCGAAACCCTGATACTCCGAAAGAGATTGTCCAGTTTGTACACGAGGTACGTTCAGTTTTCGCCGTGACCCTCTCTACTCTGTTGCACATGCTATGCGGGTGAAATGATGATACCATGCCAAGTTCCAACATTTTCAGAGTTCATTTTGTAGTGATTTTCAATTTCACCGTCATTTAGCTCTCTAAACAAATTGGTAAATGACTGAAAAACAGCAAATGATGTCAGAACGTGTTGGAAATTGATGACGTCGCTTTGAATGATGCATACTGAACGCAAAAATAGGCTGGAGTTCAAATAAGTTTAAAAAACATTGAAGTGCCCGTGTAACAGATGAGTTCTCGTCCGAAACCCTGATACTCCGAAAGAAATTGTCTAGTTTGTACACGAGGTGCGTCCAGTTTTCGCCGTGACCCTCTTTACTCTTTTGCACATGCTATGCGGGTGAAATGATGATACCATGCCAAGTTCCAACATTTTCAGAGTTCATTTTGTAGTGATTTTCAATTTCACCGTTATTTGGCTCTCTAAACAAATCGGTAAATGACTGAAAAACAGCAAATGATGTCAGAACGTGTTGGAAATTGATGACGTCGCTTTGAATGATGCATACTGAATGCAAAAATAGGCTGGAGTTCAAATAAGTTTAAAAAACATTGAAGTGCCCGTGTTACAGATGAGTTCTCGTCCGAAACCCTGATACTCCGAAAGAGATTGTCCAGTTTGTACACGAGGTGCGTCCAGTTTGTACACGAGATGATTATCATAAAAAATACATTGATTATCAATGATCTTTTTGTGTACAATCTGAATTGTCTATATGAGTCCTCAATGGTTTAGAAACCGGTGAAGACTCATATAGCGACCACAAATTCTACACATAGAGTTCAATGAAGACCAAGTGTTTGTGATAGTTTGAGAAGTAACATATTTAAGGTGGTAAAAATCTTGCTAGGGGAGCGAGGTGGGACTAAAAACAGCCTGCCACAACCTCTTTACTACCGGTTCGTGCCACGAACCGGTACTAAAGGTGCTAGTCGGGCCCCATTCTCTTTAGTACCGATTCGTGGCATGAACCGGTACTAAATGAAGTGCCGGTGTAACAGATGAGTTTTCGTCCGAAACTGATCCTGATACTTCGAAAGAGACTGTCCAGTTTGTACACAAAGTGCATCCAGTTTTTGCCGTATTGTCCAGTTTGTACACGAAGTGCATCCAGTTTTTGCCGTAACACAAGAAGTCCGGAGTTGTAATAAGTTATTAAAAATAAAAAGAGGCGCAATGCTCGTTAATTAGCTTCAAGCCTTTCGGAATAGTGTAGACTGCACTGCACATAGCTCCATGCAGTCTACCCTATTCCTCAAGGCTTGAAGCTAAGCAACGTGAAGGTGAGCATTGCGCCTCTTCTTCATCGTCTCTGCACTCAGGGCTTTTAAACCGCTCCTAGTGCCTCTCTCTTCGCGAGGTGCGACTAAAAAACAGCTTAGTAAAAACTCTAGTACCGGTTCATGCCACGAACCGGTACTAAAGATGCTCGTGGGGCCACAGCCTCATTAGTACCGGTTCGTGGCACGAACCGGTGCTAAAGGTTCGCCACGAACCGGTACTAAAGATCTCCTCCCGCCTAGCCATTTGAACCGGCACTAATGGACACATTAGTGCCGGCTCAAATGCAAACCGGCACTAATGTGTCTCACATTTGACCCTTTTTCTACTAGTGAACACGGACCCCTAAAACGGAAACATTACGGCTTCTTCAACATGTACCACTAAAATGGACATTGTATTCTCTTACGGACACTGATACGAGAGCCGGCTATCCAATGGTATACACCATCCGTCTGGTCGTTTTTCGTGCGAACCGGATGATTTTTATTTAAATTGGAGCACATTCATTACATTTTTGAAATATTTCATTAAATAAAAGTGGACATGTCATTTTTTTCTAACACAACAAAAAGTTAGACCTAGTCTAAATCTTCGCAGGCATTAGTGCTCCAAGTCCATTTTGTTCCCTGCGTCCGGGCTGAGCTCCGGGAAGTGAAGCTGCGGCCATGCGGGTCACCGACGAGGGGAAGAGTTTAACATGGGACATAGACATGGACCACATGCGTCCACTCACGTCTCTCCGGCATTGAACAGGTGTGGTAACCGGGATGCAGCGCGGTAGGCACTCTAGGCTGTCGCCCCGCTTCAATGTCGGCTCTAGCGGCCGGTGGCGTCCGAGTCTGGGCCGGCATGAATGCGGCATGGGGTGCGAACATGGGTTCGCGCGAGAGAGGGCATGGGACGCAGTTGTGGGTGGGACCAGGGTGCCGGACGTGTACATGATGGCGGTCCTCACGCCTGCAAACCTCCCTAGATTTGCGTCCACTTTACGGGATTTCAGACAAGTGGACGCATTCACAAACCAATAAGGTACCGTGTTGAATGGGTTTCATTGTTCACACTCCTCGGTCCAAATGTTTGCGGGCGTTTTGAGGGTCTGAATTGAAGATGCCCTTATATCATAATATCAAGAGGCCAACGGCTCTGACACAAACTTCATTAACATCACTGATGATGAGGATCAGTAGTGTAGTTGGTAGTAGTTTCTACGTAGATTGTGCCGTTGCATTTGTTATTAGAATAGAAATTGGGAAATGGGTAGTATGGTTGTGGAAGATGAAATATGAGGGATGACCGGTCACCATCCGTGACGTGACCGGATGTATCCATGGATGTTTGGATAAAGAAATTTACTATGTGCGGTTGTAGATGCTTCAACGTATGTTAGGGCTCCAATGGCGCTCCGCAAATTTCCTCTCGTATTCGTCCGCGGATAGGGGGGACCAGTCCGCGGACACAGTGCGGGAGGACACGATTCAATCGTAGCCGCATACATTTGAAACCGCATTTTAACTAACCGAACGAAATTCATGCAAAGCAACTGATATTCATCAAAGTTCGGATAGAAAATAGCACAAATCATCCATACAATGCATGCAAATTAAGTCTAGTACAACAATGTCTCTAATTCAACTAGATCCTAGATATCCAACAAGTTTTATATGAATGGACCATGTCGCCCCATACATACTTCCCCTTCAGCTTTATCCAACAGTGTGTGCACATAAATGGTCGTCCCTCTGTCAAGTGATACACCACGGTGGCACGTGCGGGCTACATATAATGTGTAGGCCAAATTGAGTGAACGAATCAATCAATAAGTTGAGCAAGAGGAAATAAAACTTATGATCTCGTCCATGTCTGCGTGCAATGGCCACCTTGTCTCGACCTGACTAACTACATTGTGGAATTTGATGACGCTGATCTGGACAGCGTGCCAACAATACGACAATGACTTCGCGTTGCGTGGTTGAATGATGTACATGTCGTAGGCGCAATGTGCTTTCATGCGTGAAACTTTTCATGCACTTGCTCCCAGAAGGGCTCCCCTCTGCTCCTGCCTATGAAATCCGCGGATACGACCAACCACGCATGGCACAACTACTCATCCTTCATGGCTGAGTAGCTCACCATCCTTCGTACTCTAAAAACGATGTAGCATTTGAAAATAAGCTCAATGGCATTTGACCGAACACCTGCCGGATGTGGTGTCCGCCATGGAGGTCGTTGACAGGGGGCGGAGTGTACCTGGGTACAAATGGCTCCAGGGTGGAAAGCGTCGTCGGAACGGGGAGCGCGCGCATCGGTGGTAGTAGCGGACGTTCGACAATGCCTCTGTGGCGACCGGAGACGAAAAACAGCGGCGGCGGAGGTGGAGGGTGCGGATACAAAGTAAGGGGAGAAGCGACGGAGTGGAAGGAAATGAGACCAGGATGGGGATTGGGTGGGCCGGGGGTGTCAGAGTCCTACATTTCGGGTGTCCGGACTCCCGCAAACCTCTCCCACTTTGTCTTCAATTTGCAGGAGAAATCGCGTCCGGACCGCCCCGCAGACCGATACATGTCGGCGTTGAATGGCTTCCGCGGTCCGGACAACGCGAGCTGGACGGTTGCGGAAGGTTTATGGGTCCGCCTTATAGATGCCCTTATTACACATGGAACTTGAAGAAGGGGGATACAACAGGAAACTGTAAAAGAAGTAGAAAATTAAAACAAAAACAAGATGGAAAAAAGTGGAAAGGTTTTGTGGAAAGCAACCCTAGCCTAACCATGGCGGCGCTAAGTGCGCAACGACACACCTCTATATCCCTCCTTCCTCATGAGGAAAAAGAACAGAAAACGTAAATAACACTAGTGAAAAATAATAAACACAACAAGGAAATTAAAACACGATAGAGGAAGGTTGAAAAAGAAATGTCCAATGAAAGAGACAAAAGAGAAAAAGAATCAAGGAAACAACCAAACCTGGGGAAACCAAGGTATGGAAGATGGAACCACATGCTAAACCACACACGGGGCCTCACCACGTCTACCTGTCCATCATACACGACCTCTCATCATTCTAGTTTTCATAATTCCAATCACCACTTGGTAAAAGAGTTGGAGTGCCAGACACGAAGATGAACGGAACAACGGGTCACTCGACATGGAGAACGGGAACCATCTAGCCAAAACAACCAAACGTACGTAGAACATGACATGGAAGTAAAACAAAAGGACATACAATTGTTGAGAAAATATCTTGCACAAAAGATAGAACAAATCAACGAAGAACCAAACATAAGCAGAACAAGACATGGATGGATGGCCCACGCACTCAAACATGCGCATATATGGATGGCCTTGCCCCCTTTTCCTCTTCATCCTCCACAACCTATGACACACCTGATCCTAGCTTTCATGTCTCAAACCATCGTTTGGCAACAAAGTTGGAGTGCCAGACATGAGGATTGATTGAAACAATGGGTCACTTGACATATAGGATGGGATGCATCGAGCCAAAACACCACCCGCATCATGGTCTTCTTCATCATGTCAGCATTGCTACTAACAAATAAATAAAGGAGTGAATAGTAAAACGACACACTTGAGACGAAACACAAGCCCATGACCCGTCTTGCCTTCTGGACAACCAAAACCGCATCTGACAAGACAATTCGATGGCCCTACTGGCATAAGAAAGCTACGAAAAAGACATGTAGACTATTATATACTGGAAAGGTCTAATTTGTAAACCAATATTCGTTGTGAATTAAACATGTAAGAGCACTAGTAGAAAAAGGGCCTAATGTGAAGCACATTAGTCCCGGTTTGTAACAAAACCGGCACTAATGTGTCCATTAGTGCCGGTTTCAACGGCTAGGCGGGCGGAGCTAATTAGTACCGGTTCGTGGTGAACCTTTAGTACCTGTTCGTTCCACGAACCGGTACTAGAGAGGCTGTGACAGGCTATGGCCAGACTGGGGCCCCACCAGCACCTTCAGTACCGGTCCGTGGCATGAAACGGTACTAGGATTTTTTTAGTTGTTTCATTTTGCAGTTGTTTTTAGTCTCACCTCGCCAAGCGAGAGGCACTCGCAGCGGTTTATAAGCCCTGAGTGTAGAGACAATGAAGGAGAGGCACAATGCTCAGCTGCACGTTGCTTATCTTCAGGCCTTGAGGAAATAGTGTAGACTGCACGGAGTTATGCCTCTCTTTCATTTTTAATAACTTATTTTAACTTCGGATTTTTTGTGCCTTCATTTGCTATTTTTAATGCATTTACTGATTTGTTTTGAGCTAAATGACCATGAAATTGTAAAGCACTACAAATGAACTCTGACAAGGTTGAAACTTCGCATGGTATATATCATCATTTCACCCACATAGCATGGGTAAAAAAGTAGAGAGGGCTACGGCAAAAACTGGATGCACTTCGTGTAAAAACTGGACAATCTTTTTCGAAGTATCAGGGTTTCGGACGAAAACTCGTCGTCTGTTACACCGACACTTCAAAATTTTAATAACTTATTACAACTCCGTACTTTTTTTGCATTCAGTATGCACCATTCAAAGCCAGGACCTCAACTTTGAACCCTTTCTGACATAATTTGCTATTTTTAATGCATTTACTGATTTATTTTGACATAAATGACCCTGTAATTGAAAAGCACTACAAATGAACTCTGAAATGGTTGAACTTGGCATGGTATATATCATCATTTCACCCACATAGCATTTGCAAAAAGGTAGAGAGGATTACGGCAAAAACTGGATGCATTTCGTGTACAAACTGGACAATCTCTTTCGAAGTATCAGGGTTTCGGACGAAAACTCATCTGTTACACCGGCACTTCAAAATTTTAATAACTTATTACAACTCCGAACTTTTTTTGCATTCAGTATGCACAATTCAAAGCCAGGACATCAACTTTCAACCCTTTCTGACATAATTTGCTATTTTTAATGCATTTATAGATTTGTTTTGAGCTAAATGACCCTGAAATTGAAAAGCACTACAAAATGAACTCTGAAAAGGTTAAAACTTGGCATGGTATCATCATTTCACCCGCATAGCATGTGCAAAAAAGTAGAGAGGGTTACGACAAAAACTAGATGCACTTCGTGTACAAACTGGACAATCTCTTTCGAAGTATCAGGGTTTCGGACGAAAACTCATCTGTTACGCCGGCAATTCAAAATTTTAATAACTTATTACAACTCCGGACTTTTTTGCATTCAGCATACACCATTCAAAGCCATGTCATCAATTTTCAACCCTTTCTAACATAATTTGCTATTTTTGATGCATTTACTGATTTGTTTTGAGCTAAATGACCCTGAAATTGAAAAGCACTACAAAATAAACTCTAAAAAGGTTGAAACTTGGCATGGTATCATCATTTCACCCGCATAGCATGTGCAAAAAAGTAGAGAGGGTTACGGCAAAAAACTGGATGCACTTCGTGTACAAACTGGACAATCTCTGTCGACGTATCAGGGTTTCGGACGAAAACTCATCTGTTACACCAGCAATTCAAAATTTTAATAACTTATTACAACTCCGGACTTTTTTTGCGTTTAGCATGCACCATTCAAAGCCACGTCATCAACTTTCAATCCTTTCTGACATAATTTGCTATTTTTGATGCATTTACTGATTTGTTTTGAGCTAAATGACCCTTAAATTGAAAAGCACTACAAAATGAACTCTGAAAAGGTTGAAACTTGGCATGGTATCATCATTTTACCCGCATAGCATGTGCAAAAAAGTAGAGAGGGTTACGGCAAAAACTGGATGCACTTCGTGTACAAATTGGACAATCTCTTTCGAAGTATCAGGGTTTCGGACGAAAACTCATCTGTTACACCGGCACTTCAAAATTTTAATAACTTATTACAACTCCAGACGTATTACCAATTTGAATATAATGATAAAACACACTAATATCAAACATAAGAAAATAATCATTGAAAAAACTATTTTTAAAGTTAAGTTATTCACACAAATTTCAAATAATTCAAATTTAAACTATTCAATATTTTTGTACCTAAAGCAAAAATATTCACAAAGAAACTCTAAATACAGCAAAAAACTACTCAGAAATAAATAGAAGAAAATATATAAAGCAGAAAAGAAAAACTATATAAAAAAATTTATTTATCGCGCTGCCCAGTGGGCCTGCTCGGCCTTGGGCGTGGTTATGCAGGCCCATAAGGCCCAGCAGGCTCACAGGGCAGCGCAACAAAGTTATGCCTAGAAGCTTGGTTTAGAGAGGAGCTCGAAGGAGCAGCCGCGGCTGGATTTATAAACCAGTGCGGCTGCCCTTCGCTCGGCGAGGTGGGACTAAACTTTGTGCATCGTGGAACGGGAGCGCACCCTCTTTAGCACCGGTTCGTGGCTCCAACCGGTACTAAAGGGCGGGTCTTTAGTACCGGGTGGAGCCACGACCCGGTACTAAAGATGGTGCGCTTCCCGCCGCTCGGGCTGCCAAATTTGACCTTTAGTACCGGTTGGTGGCTCCAACCGGTACTAAAGGCCTCTCCTATATAAACAGCACTTATGAAAATTTCAGTTAGTTTCTATTGATCTGCTTCGTCGCGCGCGCCTCGTCGCCGCCCCGCCCGTCCCCGTCGTTCGCCGCCCCAGCCCGTCCCGGCCCGTACGTCGTCGCCGCCCCAGCCCGTTCCCGTCGCCCCGCTGTAAGATCGGCCGCCCCGGCTGGCCCCCTGCCGCTCGCCGGCGGCCTCTGTGCACACAAACACGCACACACACACACAAGTAAACACACACACAGACAGACAGATTTTTCTTAATGATTTTTTTCTGTTTTCTGTTTTTTAGTTTATTATACTTTTAGTTTATATAAATTAAGATTATATATATAAATGTTAGATATTAATGTCAAATGTTAGATGAATTAGATATAACTATATGTTAGATATTAATGTCAAATGTTAGATGAATTAGCTAGATATTAATGTTAGATGAGTTAATTTTTTATACTTTTAGTTATAGATGAATTAGATATATTAATGTTAGATGAATTAGATACTCTCTCCTTTTCAGTTTACAAGTCCTATGCGTATACCTAGGTTGCCAAATTTATCACCCTAATATAAACATATAACACAAAAATTATACCGTTTAAAAATAGAACATCTGAAGTTTATATTGGTATATTTTTTGTAATATATGACTTGTATTAGGTTGGTGAAATTGATGACCTAGGGGTACACGCACGGCCTGTAAACTGAGAGAGAGGGAGTATATATATTAAATTTAGGTATATGAGATTTGATCATCTAATTAAAATTTTACTATATAACTAGCTACTTTATTTTTAGTACAAAAATTAATAGAACTAGTTTATTTTTAGTAATTGCTTAGTTGAATTAGTTGAATTAATAGAACTAGTAAGTGTTAATTGTTTCACCTATGAACATAGGAAATATCGTCTAACGACGAAAACGATTTCATTATGTGCGAATACTGCGAAGGCCAGCGCGGCCTGCGCGACGGAAATTTCCTAGTTGATGATAGGCGCTTCAGCATCAAGCTGGATGAGACATTCGAAGTGTTGGGGAACGTAGTAATTTCAAAAAAATTCCAACGCACACGCAAGATCATGGTGATGCATAGCAACGAGACGGGAGAGTGTCGTCCACGTACCCTCGTAGACCGTAAGCGGAAGCGTTATGACAACGCGGTTGATGTAGTCGTACGTCTTCACGATCCGACCGATCCAAGTACCGAACACACGGCACCTCCGAGTTCAGCACACGTTCAGCTCGGTAATGTCCCACGAACTTATGATCCAGCAGAGCTTCGAGGAAAAGTTTCGTCAGCACGACGGCGTGATGACGGTGAGGATGATGCTACTGACGCAGGGCTTCGCCTAAGCACCGCTACGATATGACCGAGGTGGATTATGGTGGAGGGGGACACCGCACACGGCTAAAAGATCAACTGATCAACTTGTGTGTCTATGGGGCGCCCCTTACCTCAGTATATAAAGGAGGAGAGGAGGGGAGGCCGGCCGGCCCTAGAGGCGCGCCCAAGTGTGGAGTCCTACTAGGACTCCAAGTCCTAGTAGGAGTTCACCAAGAGGAAGGGAGGGAGAAGGAAGGAGAGGGAGGAAAGGAGGAAAGGGGGGCTGGCCCCCTACTCCAATTCGGTTTGGGCTAGGGGTCCGCACGCCCTGCCTAGTCCTGCCTTCTCTATTCCACCACTTTTCCCATGAGGCCCAATACTTCTTCCCCCGTATTCCCCTAACTCCCCGGTACTCAGAAAAATACCCGAATCACTCGGAACCTTTCCGATGTCCGAATATAGTCGTCCAATATATCGATCTTTATGTCTCGACCATTTCGAGACTCCTCGTCATGTCCCCGATCTCATCCGGGACTCCGAACTACCTTCCGTACATTAAACCACATAAACTCATAATACCGATCGTCACCGAACGTTAAGCGTGCGGACCCTACGGGTTCGAGAACTATGTAGACATGACCGAGACACATTTCCGGTCAATAAGCAATAGCGGAACCTGGATGCTCATATTGGCTCCCACATATTCTACGAAGATCTTTATCGGTCAAACCGCATAACAACATACGTTGTTCCCTTTGTCATCGGTATGTCATTTGCCCGAGATTCGATCGTCGGTATCTCAATACCTAGTTTAATCTCGTTACCGGCAAGTCTCTTTACTCGTTCCGTAATGCATCATCTTGCAACTAACTCATTAGTCACATTGCTTGCAAGGCTTATAGTGATGTGCATTACCGAGAGGGCCTAGAGATACCTCTCCGAAAATCGGAGTGACAAATTCTAATCTCGATCTATGCCAACTCAACAAGTACCATCATAGACACCTATAGAGCACCTTTATAATCACCCAGTTACGTTGTGACATTTGGTAGCACACAAAGTGTTCCTCCGGTATTCGGAAGTTGCATAATCTCATAGTCATAGGAACATGTATAAGTCATGAAGAAAGCAACAACAACATACAAAACGATCAAGTGCTAAGCTAATGGAATGGGTCAAGTCAATCACATCATTCTCTAATGATGTGATCCCGTTAATCAAATGACAACTCATGTCTATGGCAAGGAAACTTAACCATCTTTGATTCAACGAGCTAGTCAAGTAGAGGCATACTAGTGACACTCTGTTTGTCTATGTATTCACACATATATTAAGTCTTCGGTTAATACAATTCTAGCATGAATAATAAACATTTATCATGATATAAGGAAATATAAATAACAACTTTATTATTGCCTCTAGGGCATATTTCCTTCACGAAGTGGATACAGTGAGTCACAACGGAAAGTCTTATTTCGTAATTAAGCATGACTTATGCTTCATTTGCTTCAACTTATAATTTTAAATTTTCACTATTCTACTAGCGTATCCCCTGCCATGCAAGAATTTTTGTCTTGGATAAGATAGGTTTCAGTCCTAACAAAACTATGGAGGTAAAGAGAGTTTACTTGAAGACCGAGCATGGTTGTACCTTCAATGTCAAATTATACAATGCAGACACCTAAACCTATTTTGAATGCAAAACTTGGCAAGCACTATGCAAGGCTTATGCATTTGAGCCTGATATGTTTATCACCTTTGATATTCGTCCCGAAGATGATATTGATGGTAATAAAGACATTTGGGTCGATGTGCAGACACCTCCAGTTCTACCATTATGCGAGTTTCTCAACCATATTTATGTCTTCGATATTGTTTATTCAAAAATAGTTGACAACTAATTTCTATTGACAGCTTATTTCCATTCAAGCAAACATGTCCAGCGCTTCGTAGACAGGACCGTGCACTGTCCCGGGGCTGAACTAAACTGTGAGGAGATAAGTCATTATGTTTCATGGCTTGAAAATCTTAGTACTCAAAACGTGCGACCAATAGTGATCGTATTGAACTACGGTCACATCTATTTAGAAAAGATGGTAAGATTTTTACTATTTGTCCTCAGTGCATCTTTTGCATACATTATTTTTCAAGCTAAACTTCATTGCTAAGTAATGTTACTATACGATGTTCTTCAAACAGGGACTCCCGATGAAAGTTGTGCCTCAGTGGATCGGTACTAAAGGTCGCATGTCAATGGTTAGCTTACGGCCAAGACATCCTACATTGCACATGAGTGCATTCAGGATTTCTACAACCGAGGAATGCTTAATAGTGAAAGACTGGAGCAAAATTGTGAACGATCGCAGAGAAGTACTAGGGGGCAGCAATCAGAAGCGCAACCCACGATTAGGAGACAGGTTCATCTGCATGTTCCAATATGATGAATCAGGAGAGCTATACATGTTCTATGCTATTTTACCTGAGAGAGAGCAGTAGAAGTGATTAGCTAGTTCATGCTCTTAGTACTTGTCCTCTCATGTCCGTGTTCTTCGTCCTGAACCTAATCTCAAAGAGTGATTTGCTTTTGTGGTCTTATGAACGCTTATAACGTCATGACCATGTTGAACTCGATGATATGTTTGCATCTGGTACAAGTGAATGTTTATTCTTTAAGCTAGTGTTGGTGGTGATTAGATAGCGGTAATGACTATGATGATTAAATAGTGGTAATGACGACTATGATGATTATTAGCTAGCTAGTATACTGTTGTTGGTGATGATATGATGCAAGAGTCTTTATATTAATATGATGATGATGATGATGATGATGAGTTATTATATCATTTATGAAAGAAACCGCACATTAGTTTCAATTGGATGGATCCTAGCTAAGTGATCAAGTATATGCCATATCCATATTACTTTGATCACTTAGGACGTCCTAAGTGATCAAAGTAATATGGATATGGCATATACTTGATCACTTAGCTAGGATCCATGCATCCAGTTGAAACTAATCTGCGGTACTTTCACCTAATGATTTAACAACTCATTATAATGTAAAAACAATCTCTAAATTAAATTGAAAACACAAAATAAAATAAAAAATAAAATAACCAACCCCCCTCCCCCCGAAACATTTAGTACCGGTTGGTGTTACCAACCTGTACTAAAGGTCTCCCCGCACCCGGCCCTGGCTCGTGCCACGTGGTGGCACTTTAGTGGCGGTTCGTGCCGAACCGGTACTAAAAGGGGGACCTTTAGTCCCCACCCTTTAGTGCCGGTTACAGAACCGGCACTAAAGGCGAACCGGTGCTATAGACCGGTTCTGCACTAGTGGAGTAGGCCAGGACTAGAGTTCGATTGTCGAAGGCCGCACAAGGAGATTGTTCCCATTAGTGACATTTTTTTGAGGGATCCATTAGTGACATATATTATACTAATATAGAAGGAAAACTAACGTATGTAGACTAGAGAAAAAATGCTTGTAGAAAGAAAACAAAAATGGAAAATAGGAAAAGGAAAGAAAACCAAATAACATAAAGAAATAAAAAAATTAGTAAATAAAAAATGATGTTCGTAGAAGGATACAAAATGGAAAACAGAAAAAGGAAGTAAAACACAAGGATATAAATTTTTTGAGAAAGCATGTCACACGAACAATAGAATGAATCAAGGAACAACAAAACCTAAGCAGAAAAAGACATGGATGGTCGGGCGCACACACATATATGGATGGCCTCACCACCTCTCCCTATTTGTGCTACACGGTCTATGACACACCTGATCCTGGCTTCCATGTTTCCAATCACCGACAGATAAAAAAGTTGGGCTGTCACATATGAGTAACAATTGAAACAATGGTTCACTCGACGTAGAGGATAGGAAATACCGAGCCAAAAACTCTGCCCGCATCATGGTTTTTCATCATGTCAATATTGCTACTAACAAGGAAATAAAGGAACGAATACTAAGACTACACACTTGAGACGAGATGGAAGCCCATGACCCATCTCGCCTTCTGGCCGACCAAAACCACATCGGACAAGACAACCCTATGGTCCTACTGGCATAAGTTGCTATCAAAAAAGACATGTAGACTATCATATATTGAAAAGTCTAATTTAAAAATACTTATCGTCGTGAATTAAAAATGTAAGAGTAGGTGGGGACTTTAGTTCCATTATGGAAGACCCAAGAAGGAGATTCTTCCCATTACACGATTTTCTAGGGATGCATTAGTGAGATATATTGTAATAATATAGAAGGAAAACTAACATACGTAGACACGAAAAAAATGCTTGTAAAAAGAAAACAGAAATGGAAAACAGAAAAAAAGAAATAAAAACAAATAAACATAAAGAAATGAAAATAGTAATAAGGAAAATATAATGCTTATAGAAGGATAAAAAGAGAAAACAGACAAATAAACTAAACACAAGGATGAAAAATTATTGAGAAAACATGTCACACAAACAATAGAATGAATAAAGGAACAACCAAACCTAAGCAGAACAAGGCATCGATGGATGGGCCCCACACACCCAATCACACACATATATGGATGGGCTCCCCACCTCTCCTTATCCGTGTTACCTGATCTATGACACACCCGATCCTAGCTTTCATGCTTCCAATCACCGTTCGGCAAAAAAGTTGGTGATGACCCACAAGTAAGGGGATCTATCGTCGTCCTTTCGATAAGTAAGAGTGTCGAACCCAACGAGGAGCAGAAGGAAATGACAAGCGGCTTTCAGTAAGGTATTCTCTGCAAGCACTGAAATTATCGGTAACAGATAGTTTTGTGATAAGGTAATTTGTAACGGGTAACAAGTAACGAAATTAAACAAGGTGCAGCAAGGTGGCCCAATCCTTTTTGTAGCAAAGGACAAGCCTGGACAAACTCTTATATAAAGGAAAACGCTCCCGAGGAAACATGGGAATTATCGTCAAGCTAGTTTTCATCATGCTCATATGATTCGCGCGTTATTTTGATAATTTGATATGTGGGTGGACCGATGCTTGGGTAGTGCCCTTCATTGGACAAGCATCCCACTTATGATTAACCCCTCTCGCAAGCATCCGCAACTACGAAAGAAGAATTAAGGTAAACCTAACCATAGCATGAAACATATGGATCCAAATCAGCCCCTTACGAAGCAACGCATAAACTATGGTTTAAACTTCTCTCATTCTAGCAACCCATCATCTACTTATTACTTCCCAATGCCTTCCCCTAGGCCCAAATAATGGTTAAGTGTCATGTAGTCGACGTTCACATAACACCACTAGAGGAAAGACTACATACATCTCATCAAAATATCAAACGAATACCAAATTCACATGACTACTAATAGCAAGACTTCTCCCATGTCCTCAGGAACAAACGTAACTACTCACAAAGCATATTCATCTTCATAATCAGAGGGGTATTAATATGCATAAAGGATCTGAACATATGATCTTTCACCAAATAAACCAACTAGCATCAACTACAAGGAGTAATCAACACTACTAGCAACCCACAGGTACCAATCTGAGGTACTGAGACAAAAATTGGATACAAGAGATGAACTAGGGTTTGAGAGGAGATGGTGCTGGTGAAGATGTTGATGGAGATTAACCCCCTCCCGATGAGAGGATCGATGGTGATGACGATGGTGATGATTTCCCCCTCCCGGAGGGATGTTTCCCCGGCAGAACAGCTCCGCCGGAGCCCTAGATTGGTTTCGCAGGGTTCCGCCTCGAGACGGCGGCGCTTCGTCCCGAAAGTTTCCTTCTGATTTTTTCCAGGGCGAAAGACTTTATATTGCAAAAGATGGGCACCAGAGGCCTGCCAAGGGGCCCAAGAGGCAGGGGGCGCGCCCAGGGGGGTAGGGCGCGCCCCCACCCTCATGGACAGGGTGTGGCCCCCCTCTGGTGCTTTCTTCGCCCAATTTTTTTAATATATTCCAAAACTGACTTCCGTGGAGTTTCGGACTTTTGGAGTTGTGCAGAATAGGTCTCTAATATTTGCTCCTTTTCCAGCCCAGAATTCCAGCTGCCGGCATTCTCCCTCTTCGTGTAAACCTTGTAAAATAAGTGAGAATAGGCATAAGTATTGTGACATAATGTGTAATAACAGCCCATAATGCAATAAATATCTATATAAAAGCATGATGCAAAATGGACGTATCAACTCCCCCAAGCTTAGACCTCGCTTGTCCTCAAGCGGAAGCCGATAACAAAAAATATGTCCACATATTTAGAGATAGAGGTGTCGATAAAATAAAATACGGACATGAGGGCATCATGATCATTCTTGTAACAGCAACATACATACATATATATATATATATATATATATATATATATATATATATATATATATTGTGATATGATTTCTTATGCTAAAGTAACAATCTATTCACAATGTCAAGTATGAATCAGAAACTTCATTGAAAACTAACAAACTATGATCTCGGTCATTGAAGCAATTGCAATTTATCATAACATCGGAAAGAGTCAATATAAGAGCTTTTCAGCAAGTCAACATACTCAACCATCATTTAGTCTTTCACAATTGCTAACAATTGCTAACACTCAAGATGGTTGAGTATGTTGACTTGCTGAAAAGCTCTTATCATTGCCTCCCAACCTTTACCTCAAGGGTAATGTCAACAATAATAGTTCATGATAACTTACATCCAATTGGATATATATATATATATATATATATATATATATATATATATATATATATATATATCAGGATCTTCCAACACAATGTGCTTGCCAAAGGATAAAATGTAAAAAGGAAAGGTGAAGATCACCATGACTCTTGTATAAGGCATAAGACAAAAATAAAAGATAGGCCCTTCGCAGAGGTAAGCAGAGGTTGTCATGTGCTTTTATGGTTGGATGCACAAAATCTTAATGCGAAAGAATGTCACTTTATATTGCCACTTGTGATAGGGACCTTTATTATGCAGTCCGTCGCTTTTATTTCTTCCATATCACAAGATCATATAAAGCTTATTTTCTCCACACTTATAGATCATACATATTTAGAGAGCAATTTTTATTGCATGCAACAATGACAACTTACTTGAAGGATCTTACTCAATCCATAAGTAGGTATGGTGGACGCTCATGGCAAAACTGGGTTTAAGGATATTCGGAAGCACAAGTAGTATCTCTACTTGGTGCAAAGAATTTGGCTAGCATGAGGGGGAAAGGCAAGCTCAACATGTTGGATGATCCATGACAATATACTTTATTTCGGATATAAGAAAACATAACCCATTACGTTGTCTTCCTTGTCCAACATCAACTTTTTAGCATGTCATATTTTAATGATTCTCACAATCATAAAAGATGTCCAAGATAGTATATTTATATGTGAAAACCTCTCTTTCTTTATTACTTCCTATTAATTGCAACGATGACCAAAACTATGTTTGTCAACTCTCGACAACTTTTATTCATCATACTCTTTATATGTGAAGTCACTACTCTTCATAAGGTCAATATGATCTCTTTAATTCTTTTTACTCTTTCTCTACTCTTTTATTTTTATTCCCTCAAGATCATAGCAAGATAATCAAGCCGTTGACTCAAAACTAATCTTTATTATATATAGCTCACGGACTCGATTACATAGAAGGATCATAAAGCAAAACTCAAAACTAGATCATACTAAAACTTTATTCTACTAGATCAAGATATAACCAAAAGGATCGAACTAAGAAAAACGGTAAAGATAGGAGTGTGATGGTGATACGATACCGGGGCACCTCCCCCAAGCTTGGCAGTTGCCAAGGTGAGTGCCCATACCCATGTGATTATGTCTCTTTCTTCGGAGGTGGTGATGAAGGGATTGTTGATGACGTAGGCTTGTCGTCCAACATCGAGCGTAGGAGGTGCTCCAACTTACGAATAATGCCCTTGAGTGCGGTGATATGCTCTTGCAACAGAATATTTTCACAAGTTAGGTACTTGTTCTGCACCCGAACTATTTCAATCATCTTGAAAGCTTCAATTTTAGTAGGGGTAAGAAGATTGTAATGAGGTTGAAGGATGTCTTCTTCTTCTGCTGCCGGAGCTTGATCCTCTGTGGCCTTCTTGATCCTATCATTCTTGTTGATCTCCCCGGGTTCTTCTCTCTTCAGCTCTATCTTCATTAGACAAGCATCGTCGCCCTCATTGTTGGAGGAGGGGGACGACATGATGCCTGGCCTTGACAACTCTGGCAGAAAACAAATCGAAACAAAGGCAGGAGATATTTGCGTGATACGAGGGTCAAAACCTTCGGGAGATCATATAATGAATTTTTACCGACCAAAAGAAGTATCGTGCAAGAAAACGGAGTCCGGAGGGCACACGAGGTGCCCACGAGGAATGGGGGCGCGCCCTCCACCCTCGTGGATGCCTCGTGTCCTTCCCGGACTACTTCTTATTTTCCTATTTTCTTAAATATTCCAAAACAGAGAAAATTGCTATTAGAACTATTTTGGAGTCGGTTTACTTACCGTACCACATACCTATTCCTTTTCGGAGCCTGAAACGTTCTGGAAAGTGTCCCTTATGTATTCCTCCGGGGTTACGGTTTCAATGACATTAGTTTCAACATTTATGGGATTACCTGAGATATAATGTTTGATTCTTTGACCGTTCACCACCTTCGGATTTGTGCCTTCGAAGTTGTCGATTTTTATGGCACCGGAACGATAGACCTCGTCGATAACGTAAGGACCTTCCCATTTAGAGAGGAGCTTTCCTTCAAAAAATCTTAAACAAGAGTTGTATAGCAAAACATAATCACCTACATTAAACTCACGCTTTTGTATCCTTTTGTCATGCCATCTTTTAACTTTTTCTTTAAACAGTTTGGCATTCTCATAGGCCTGGGTTCTCCACTCATCAAGTGAGCTAATGTCAAATAGTCTCTTCTCACCGGCAAGTTTGAAATCATAATTGAGCTCTTTAATGGCCCAATATGCCTTATGTTCTTGTTCGAGAGGTAAGTGATATGCTTTTCATTAAACCATTTTATGCGGAGACATACCCATAGGATTTTTATATGCAGTTCTATAGGCCCATAATGCATCATCAAGTTTCTTGGACCAATTCTTTCTAGACCTATTAACAGTCTTTTGCAGAATTAATTTAATCTATCTATTACTCAATTCTACTTGACCACTAGACTGCGGGTGGTATGGAGATGCAATTCTATGATTAACGTCATACTTAGCAAGCATTTTACGAAAAGAACCATGAATAAAATGTGAACCACCATCAGTCATTAAGTATCTAGGGACTCCAAACCTCGGAAAAATAACTTCTTTAAGCATCTTGATAGAGGTGTTATGATCATCACTACTAGTTGGAATAGCTTCTACCCACTTCGTAACATAATCAACAACAACTAAAATATGTGTATACCCATTAGAGGAAGGAAACGGTCCCATATAATCAAAGCCCCAAACATCAAATGGTTCAATTACAAGTGAATAGTTCATAGGCATTTCTTGACGTCTACTAATATTACCAATTCTTTGACATTCATCACAAGACAAGAAAAACCTACGGGCATCTTTGAAGAGAGTAGGCCAATAAAAACCGGATTGCAATACCTTATGTGCAGTTCTGTCTCCAGCGTGGTGTCCTCCATAAGCCTCGGAGTGACACTTGCGTAGGATCTGGTCCTGTTCGTGCTCAGGTACACAACGTCTAATAACACCATCTACTCCTTCTTTATAAAGGTGTGGGTCATCCCAGAAGTAATGTCTTAAATCATAGAAAAACTTTTTCTTTTGCTGGTATGTGAAACTAGGTGGTATAAATTTAGCAACAATGTAATTAGCATAATCAGCATACCATGGAGCAGTACGAGAAGAATTTATGACAGCTAATTGTTCATCAGGAAAGTTATCATCAATAGGTAGTGGGTCATCAAGAACATTCTCTAAACTAGATAAGTTGTCTGCAACGGGGTTCTCAGCTCCCTTTCTATCAATAATATGCAAGTCAAATTCTTGTAGTAGGAGAACCCATCTAATAAGTCTAGGTTTAGCATCTTTGTTTTCCATAAGATATTTAATAGCAGCATGATCAGTGTGAACAGTTACTTTAGAATCAACAATATAAGGTCTTAACTTATCACAAGCAAATACAACTGCTAAGAATTCCTTTTCAGTAGTAGCATAACTTCTCTGGGCACTGTCTAGAATTTTACTAGCATATTGAATAACATTTAATTTCTTATCAACTCTTTGTCCTAGAACAGCACCTACAGCATAATCACTAGCATCACACATAATTTCAAAGGGTAAATTCCAATCAGGTGGCTGAATAATAGGTGCAGAAATCAAGGCTTTCTTAAGTATTTCAAATGCTTGTACACAATCGTCATCAAAGACAAAAGGAGCATCTTTTTGTAAGAGATTAGTCAGAGGCCTAGAAATTTTTGAGAAGTCTTTAATGAACCTCCTATAAAAACCGGCATGACCGAGGAAACTTCTTATACCTTTAATGTCCTTAGGACACGACATCTTTTCAGTACCATCAACTTTAGCTTTATCAACATCAATACCTCTTTTAGAAATTTTATGCCCCAAGACAATACCTTCATTAACCATAAAGTGGCACTTCTCCCAATTCAAGACAAGATTAGTTTCTTCACATCTCTGCAAAACTCGACCAAGGTTGCTTAAGCAATGATCAAAAGACGTTCCATATACGGAAAAATCATCCATGAAAACCTCAACAATCTTTTCACAAAAGTCAGAGAATATAGCAGTCATACATCTTCGAAACGTAGCAGGTGCATTGCATAAACCAAAAGGCATACGTCTATAAGCAAAGGTACCGAAAGAGCAAGTAAAAGTGGTCTTTTCTTGATCCTCTTTCGACACAGGTATTTGAGAGAAACCAGAATAACCGTCTAGAAAGCAAAAATGTGTATGTTTGGATAATCTTTCTAGCATTTGATCAATAAAAGGTAAAGGGTAATGATCCTTTTTAGTAGCTTTATTTAGTTTGCGAAAATCAATTACCATTCTATAACCTGTAACAATTCTTTGTGGGATCAATTCATCTTTATCATGAGGAACAACAGTAATACCTCCCTTCTTAGGGACACAATGGACATGACTTACACACTGACTATCAGCAACGGGATAAATTATACCTGCCTCCAGAAGCTTTAGTATTTATTTTCTTACCACTTCTTCCATCTTAGGATTTAACCTTCGTTGGTGATCAACAACCGGTTTAGCGTCTTTCCTATTTTATTTTGTGCTGGCATAGAGTGGGACTAATGCCCTTAAGATCATCAAGAGTATATCCAATAGCAGCACGGTGCTTCTTCAGAGTTTTCAATAATTTCTCTTCTTCCTGCTCTGAAAGGTTAGCACTAATAATAACAGGATATATCTTCTTCTCATCAAGATAAGCATATTTAAGAGTATCAGGTAATGGTTTAAGCTCAGACACGGGATCACCCTTGGGTGGAGGAGGATTCCCTAGAATTTCAACATGCAAGTTGTGTCTCAAAATGGGTCCTTTTTTAAAGAATACTTCATCTATTTCCCTTCTTTCATTCATAAACATATCATTTTCATGGTCTTGCAAATATTATTCTAAAGGATCATTAGGAGGCACGGCAATAGAAGCAAGACCAATAATTTCATCTTTACTAGGCAATTCTTTATCATGGGGTTGTCTACGAAATTTAGCAAAATTAAAATCATGAGACATATCCCCTAAACCAATAGTAACAACATCCTTTTTGCAATCTATCTTAGCATTAACTGTTGGAAATATGCCCTACAGGCAATAATAAAATGGTTATTATTGTATTTCCTTGTTCATGACAATTGTCTATTGTTCATGCTATAATTGTATTAACTGGAAACCGTAATACATGTGTGAATACATAGACCACAACATGTCCCTAGTGAGCCTCTAGTTGACTAGCTCGTTGATCAATAGATGGTTATGGTTTCCTGACCATGGGCATTAGATGTCATTGATAACTGGATCACATCATTAGGAGAATGATGTGATGGACAAGACCCAATCCTAAGCATAACACAAGATCGTGTAGTTCGTTTGCTAAAAGCTTTTCTATTGTCAAGTATCATTTCCTTAGACCATGAGATTGTGCAACTCCCGGATACCGTAGGAATGCTTTGGGTGTACCAAACGTCACAACGTAACTGGGTGGCTATAAAGGTGCACTACAGGTATCTCCGAAATTGTCTGTTGGGTTGGTACGAATCGAGACTGGGATTTGTCACTCCGTATGAAGAAGATGTATCTCTGGGCCCACTCGGTAATGCATCATCATAATGAGCTCAATATGACTAAGCAGTTAGTCACGGGATCATGCATTACGGAACGAGTAAAGTGACTTGCCGGTAACGAGATTGAACGAGGTAATGGGATACCGACGATCGAATCTCGGGGAAGTAACATACGGATTGACAAAGGGAATTGAATACGGGATTGATCGAATCCCCGACATTGTGGTTCATCCGAGGAGATCATCGTGGAACATGTGGGAGCCAATATGGGTATCCAGATCCCGCTATTGGTTATTGGCCGGAGAGGTGTCTCGGTCATGTCTGCATGGTTCCCGAACCCGTAGGGTCTACACACTTAAGGTTCGGTGACGCTAGAGTTGTTATGGGAAATAGTATGTGGTTACCGAAGGTTGTTCGGAGTCCCGGATGAGATCCCGGACGTGACGAGGAACTCCGGAGTCGTCTGGAGGTGAAGATTGATATATTGGACGAAGGGTATTGGAGTCCGGAATTGTTCTCGGAGTACCGGGTGACGACCAGCGTGACCGAAAGGTGTTTCGGAGGCCCCGGCAAGCGTTGGGGGGCCTTATAGGCCCAGGGGAGGGGGCACACCAGCCCACTAAGGGGCTGTGCGCCCCTCCTACCCCCTCTCACGTAACCTGGAGAGGTGGGGGCGCCTCCCCTAGGGCAGCCACCCCTCCCGGCTTGGGGGGCAAGTTTCCTAGGGATGGGGGCGCCCAAACCCATCTAGGGTTTCCCCTGTGGCCGCCGCCCCTCCCCTAGGGCGCCTCCTCCACCCCCCTTCCCCCTATATATAGTGAGGGGGAGAGAGGGCAGCTGCACCCTTCCCCAGGTGCAGCCCTCTCCTCCTCCAACTGCTCCTCCTCCTCCGTAGTGCTTAGCGAAGCTCTGCCGGAGAACCACGAGCTCCATCGCCACCATGTCATCGTGCTGCTGGAGTTCCCCCTCAACTTCTCCTCTCCCCTTGTTGGATCAAGAAGGAGGAGACTTCCCCGGGATGTACGTGTGTTGAACGCGGAGGTGCCGTCTGTTCGGCACTTGGATCGGATCTTCTGCGATTTGAATCGCCGCGAGTACGACTCCATCAACCGCGTTCTTGTAACGCTTCCGCTTAGCAATCTTCAAGGGTATGAAGATGCACTCCCTCTTTCTCATTGCTAGCATCTCCTAGATTGATCTTGGTGACACGTAGGAAAATTTTGAATTATTACTACGTTCCCCAACAGTGGTATCAGAGCTAGGTCTATGCGTAGATTCTATGCACGAGTAGAACAGAAAGTAGTTGTGGACGATGATTTGGTCAATTTGTTTGCCGTTACTAGTCTTATCTTGATTCGGCGGCATTGTGGGATGAAGCGGCCCGGACCGACCTTACATGTACTCTTACGTGAGACAGGTTCCACCGACTGACATGCACTTGATGCATAAGGTGGCTAGCGGGTGTCTGTCTCTCCCACTTTAGTCAGATCGGATTCGATGAAAAGGGTCCTTATGAAGGGTAAATAGAAATTGGCATATCACCATTGTGGTTTTGCGTAGGTAAGAAACTTTCTTGCTAGAAACCCATAGCAGCCACGTAAAACATGCAACAACAATTAGAGGACGTCTAACTTGTTTTTGCAGGGTGTGCTATGTGATGTGATATGGCCAAATGGATGTGATGAATTATATATATGTGATGTATGAGATTGATCATGTTCTTGTAATAGGAATCATGACTTGCATGTCGATGAGTATGACAACCGGCAGGAGCCATAGGAGTTGTCTTAATTTATTGTATGACCTGCGTGTCAATGAAAAACGCCATGTAATTACTTTACTTTATTGCTAACCGTTAGCCATAGTAGTAGAAGTAATAGTTGGCGAGACAACTTCATGAAGACACGATGATGGAGATCATGGTGTCATGCCGGTGACGAAGGTGATCATGCCGCGCCTCGAAGATGGAGATCAAAGGCGCAAGATGATATTGGCCATATCATGTCACTTTATGATTTGCATGTGATGTTTGTCATGTTTACATCTTATTTTCTTAGAACGACGGTAGCATAAATAAGATGATCCCTCACTAAAATTTCAAGAAACGTGTTCCCCCTAACTGTGCACCGTTGCGAAGGTTCGTTGTTTCGAAGCACCACGTGATGATCGGGTGTGATAGATTCTAACGTTCGAATACAACGGGTGTAAGCCAGATTTACACATGCAAAACACTTAGGTTGACTTGACGAGCCTAGCATGTACAAACATGGCCTCGGAACACGAGAGACCGAAAGGTCGAACATGAGTCGTATAGTAGATACGATCAACACGGAGATGTTCACCGTTGATGACTAGTCCGTCTCACGTGATGATCGGACACGGCCTAGTCGATTCGTATCATGTATCACTTAGATGACTAGAGGGATGTCTATCTGAGTGGGAGTTCATTAAATAATTTGATTAGATGAACTTAATTATCATGAACCTAGTCAAAAGATCTTTGCAAATTATGTCGTAGCTCACGCTTTGGTTCTACTGTTTTAGATATGTTCCTAGAGAAAATTTAGTTGAAAGTTGATAGTAGCAATTATGCGGATTGGGTCCGTAAACTGAGGATTGTCCTCATTGCTGCGCAGAAGGATTATGTCCTTAATGCACCGCTCAGTGTGCTGAATCTCGAGCGTCGGTTGTGGATGTTGCGAACATCTGACATACACGTTTTGATGACTACATGATAGTTCAGTGCGTAATGCTAAATGGTTTAGAATTGAGGCACCAAAGACGTTTTTGAAACATCGCAGAACATATGAGATGTTCCAAGGACTAAAATTGGGATTTCAGGCTAGTGCCTTCGTCAAGAGGTATGAGACCTCTGACAAGTTTCTTAAGCCTGCAAACTAAGGGTATGAGACCTCTGACAAGTTTCTTAAGCCTGCAAACTAAGGAGAAAAGCTCAATCGTGGAACATGTGCTCAGATTGTATGAGTACTACAATCGCTTGAATCGAGTGGGAGTTAATCTTCCAGATGAGATAGTGATGGTTCTCCAAAGTCACTGCCACCAAGCTACTAGAGCTTCGTGATGAACTATAACATATCAGGGATAGATATGATGATCCTTGAGCTATTCGTGACACCGCGAAAGTAGAAATCAAATAGGAGCATCAATTGTTGATGGTTAGTAAAACCACTAGTTTCAAGAAGGCCAAGGGCAAGAAAGGGATACTTCATGAAACGGCAAATCAGTTGCTGCTCTAGTGAAGAAACCCAAGGTTGAACCCAAACCCGAGACTAAGTGCTTCTGTAATAAGGGAAACGGTCACTAAAGCAGAACTACCCTAGATACTTGGTAGATGAGAAGGCTGGCAAGGTCGACAGAAGTATGTTGGATATACATTATATTAATGTGTACTTTACTAGTACTCCTAGTAGCACAAGGGTATTAGATACCGGTTCGGTTGCTAAGTGTTAGTAACTCGAAATAAAAGGCTACATAATAAATGGAGACTAGCCAAAGGTGAGACGACGATATGTGTTGGAAGTGTTTCCAAGGTTGATGTGATCAAACATCGCACGCTCCCTCTACCATCGGGATTGGTGTTAAACCTAAATAATTGTTATTTGGTGTTTGCGTTGAGCATAGACATGATTGGATTATGTTTATCGCAATACAGTTATTCATTTAAGGAGAATAATGGTTGCTCTGTTTGTTTGAATAATACCTTCAATGGTCTTGCACCTAAAATGAATGGTTTATTGAATCTCGATCGTAGTGATACACATGTTCATGCCAAAAGATATAAGATAGTAATGATAGTACCACATACTTGTGGCACTGCAATTTGAGTCATATTGGTATAAAACACATGAAGAAGCTCCATGTTGATGGATCTTTGGACTCACTCGTTTTTGAAAAGATTGAGACATGCGAACCATGTCTATTGGTATATATGCATGAAGAAACTCCATACAGATGGATCGTTTGGGCTCACTTGATTTTGAATCACTTGAGACATGCAAATCATACCACATGGGCAAGATGACTGAAAGGCCTCGTTTTCAGTAAGATGGAACAAGAAAGCAACTTGTTGGAAGTAATACATTTTGATGTGTGCAGTCCAATGAGTGCTGAGGCACGCAGTGGATATCGTTATGTTCTTACTTCACAGATGATTTGAATAGATGCTAAGTATATTTACTTGATGAAACACAAGTCTGAATTATTGAAAGGTTCAAGTAATTTCAGAGTGAAGTTGAAGATCGTTGTGACAAGAGGATAAAATGTCTATGATATGATCATAGAGATGAATATCTGAGTTACGAGTTTGGCACACAATTAAGACATTGTGGAAATTGTTTCACGACTAATACCACCTGGAACACCATAGTGTGATGCATACCATGATGGTGTGTCCGAACATCATAGCTGCACCCTATTGGATGTGGTGCATACCATGATGTCTCTTATCGAATTAACACTATCGTTTATGGGTTAGGCATTAGAGACAACCGCATTCACTTTAAATAGGGCACCACGTAATTCCGTTGAGATGACACCGTATGAACTATGGTTTAGAGAAACCTAAGCTGTCATTTCTTAAAAGTTTGGGGCTGCTACGCATATGTGAAAAAGGTTTAGCCTGATAAGCTCGAACCCAAAGAGGATAAATGCATCTTCATAGGACACCCAAAACAGTTGGCTATACCTCCTATTTCGGATCCGGAAGCAAAATTGATTGTTTCTAGAAATGGGTCCTTTCTCGAGGAAAAGTTTCTCTCGAAAGAATTGAGTGGGAGGATGGTGGAGACTTGATGAGGTTATTGAACCGTCACTTCAACTAGTGTGTAGCAGGGCACAAGAAGTTGTTCCTGTGACGCCTACACCAATTGAAGTGGAAGCTTATGATAGTGATCATGAAACTTCGGATCAAGTAACTACCAAACCTCGTAGGTCGACAAGGATGCGTACTACTTCAGAGTGGTACGTAATCCTGTCTTGGAAGTCATGTTGCTAGACAACAATGAACCTACGAGCTATGGAGAAGCGATGGTGGACCCGGATTCCGGCAAATGGCTCGAGGACATAAAATCCGAGATAGGATCCATGTATGAGAACAAATTATGGACTTTGGTGGACTTGCCCGATGATTGGCAAGCCATTGAGAATAAATGGATCTTTAAGAAGAAGACAGACGCTGATGGTAATGTCACCATTTATGAAGCTCGACTTGTCTCAAAGAAGTTTCCGGCAAGTTCAAGGAGTTGACTGTGATGAGACTTTCTCAGTCATAGCGATGCTAAAGTCTGTTAGAATTATGTTAGCAGTTGCTGCATTTTCATTTACGAAATCTGGCAGATGGATGTCAAAACAAAGTTTCCTTGACGGTTTCCGTGAGGAAAGGCTGTATGTGACACAACCAGAAGGTTTTGTCGATCCTAAAAGATGCTAACAAGTATGCAAAGCTCCAGCAATCCTTCTAAGGACTGGAGTAAGCATCTCGGAGTTGGAATATACGCTTTGATGAGATGATCAAAGATTTGGGTTTATACAAAGTTTATGAGAAACTTGTATTTTCAAAGAAGTAAGTGGGAGCACTATAGAATTTCTGATGAGTATATGTTGTTGACATATTGTTGATCAAAAATGATGTAGAATTTCTGGAAAGCATATAGGGTTATTTGAAAAGTGTTTTTCAATGGAAAACCTGGATTAAGCTACTTGAACATTGAGCATCAAGATCTATAAGGATAGATCAAAAATGCTTAATAGTACTTTCAATGAATACATACCTTGACAAGATTTTGAAGGAGTTCAAATAGATCAGCAAGGAAGGAGTTCTTGGCTGTGTTAAGGTGTGAGCATTGAGTAAGACTCAAGATCTGTCCACGGCAGAAGAGAGAGAAAGGACGAAGGTCGTCCCCTATGCTTTAGACGTAGGCTCTACAGTATGATATGCTGTGTACCGCACCTGAAGTGTGCCTTGCCATGAGTCAATCAAGTGCTACAAGAGAGATCCAGGAATGGATCACATGACAGTGGTCAAACTTATCCTTAGTAACTAGTGGACTAAGGAATTTTCTCGATTATGGAGGGGGTAAAAGAGTTCGTCGTAAAGGGTTACGTCGATGCAAACTTTGACACTAATCTGGATGACTCTGAGTAGTAAACCGGATTCGTATAGTAGAGCAGTTATTTGGAATAGCTCCAAGTAGCGCATGGTAGCTGCATCTACAAGATGACATAGAGATTTGTAAAGCACACACGGATCCGAAAGGTTCAGACCCGTTGACTAATAACCTCTCTCACAAGCGAGATATGATCAAACCCCATGGGTGTTGAATTCATTACAATCACATAGTGATGTGAACTAGATTATTGACTCTAGTGCAAGTGGGAAACTGTTGGAAATATGCCCTAGAGGCAATAATAAAATGGTTATTATTGTATTTCCTTGTTCATGATAATTGTCTATTGTTCATGCTATAATTGTATTAACTGGAAACCGTAATCCATGTGTGAATACATAGACCACAACATGTCTCTAGTGAGCCTATAGTTGACTAGCTCGTTGATCAATAGATGGTTATGGTTTCCTGACCATGGACATTAGATGTCATTGATAACGGGATCACATCATTAGGAGAATGATGTGATGGACAAGACCCAATCCTAAGCATAGCACAAGATCGTGTAGTTCGTTTGCTAAAAGCTTTTCTAATGGCAAGTATCATTTCCTTAGACCATGAGATTGTGCAACTCCCGGATACCGTAGGAATGTTTTGGGTGTACCAAACGTCACAACGTAACTGGGTGGCTATAAAGGTGCACTACAGGTATATCCGAAAGTGTCTGTTGGGTTGGTACGAATCGAGACTGGGATTTGTCACTCCGTATGAAGAAGATGTATCTCTGGGCCCACTCGGTAATGCATCATCATAATGAGCTCAATATGACTAAGCAGTTAGTCACGGGATCATGCATTACGGAACGAGTAAAGTGACTTGCCGGTAACGAGATTGAACGAGGTATTGGGATACCGACGATCGAATCTCGGGCAAGTAACATACCGATTGACAAAGGGAATTGAATACGGGATTGATCGAATCCCCGACATCGTGGTTCATCTGATGAGATCATCATGGAACATGTGGGAACCAATATGGGTATCCATATCCCACTATTGGTTATTGGCCGGAGAGGTGTCTCGGTCATGTCTGCATGGTTCCCGAACCCGTAGGGTCTACACACTTAAGGTTCGGTGACGCTAGAGTTGTTATGGGAAATAGTATGTGGTTACCGAAGGTTGTTCGGAGTCCCGGATGAGATCCGGACGTGACGAGGAACTCCGGAATGGTCCGGAGGTGAAGATCGATATATTGGATGAAGGGTATTGGAGTCCGGAATTATTCTGGGAGTACCGGGTGACGACCAGCGTGACCGAAAGGTGTTTCGGAGGCCCCGGCAAGCGTTGGGGGGGGCCTTATGGGCCAAGGGGAGGGGGCACACCAGCCCACTAAGGGGCTGTGCGCCCCTCCCACCCCCTCTCACGTAACCTGGAGAGGTGGGGGCGCCTCCCCTAGGGCAGCCACCCATCCCGGCTTGGGGGCAAGTTTCCTAGGGGTGGGGGCGCTCAAACCCATCTAGGGTTTCCCCCGTGGCCGCCGCCCCTCCCCTAGGGAACCCTAGGGCGCCTCCTCCACCCCCTTCCCCCTATATATAGTGAGGGGGAGAGAGGGCAGCTGCACCCTTCCCCAGGCGCAGCCCTCTCCTCCTCCAACTGCTCCTCCTCCTCCGTAGTGCTTAGCGAAGCTCTGCCGGAGAACCACGAGCTCCATCGCCACCATGCCGTCGTGCTGCTGGAGTTCTCCCTCAACTTCTCCTCTCCCCTTGCTGGATCAAGAAGGAGGAGACGTCCCCGGGCTGTACGTGTGTTGAACGCGGAGGTGCCGTCCGTTCGACACTTGGATCGGATCTTCCGCGATTTGAATCGCCGCAAGTACGACTCCATCAACCGCGTTCTTGTAACGCTTCCGCTTAGCAATCTTCAAGGGTATGAAGATGCACTCCCTCTCTCTCGTTGCTAGCATCTCCTAGATTGATCTTGGTGACACGTAGGAAAATTTTGAATTATTACTAGTTCCCCAACATTAACAGTATTCAAGAAGGGTCTACCAAATATAATGGGACACAAATTATCTTGTGGGGAAGCAAGAACAAGAAAATTAGTAGGATATTTAATTTTCCCACACAAGACTTCAACATCTCTAACAATCCCAACTGGTGAAATAGTATCTCTATTGGCAAGCTTAATTGTAACATCAATACCTTCTAGCTCAGCAGGTGCAATATCATGCATAATTTCTTCGTATAAAGAATGAGGTATTGCACTCGCACTAGCACCCATATCACATAAGCCATGATAACAATGATCTCCTATTTTAACAAAAATAACAGGCATGCCTAAAACAAGTCTATGTTTATTTTTGGTATCGGGTCTAGCAATTCTAGCAGCTTCATCACAGAAGTAAATAACATGCCCATGAATATTATCAACCAAGAGATCTTTAACCATAATAATACTAGGTTCGACTTTAATTTGCTCAGAGGGTTTGGGTGTTCTAATATTACTTTTGTTGACCACAGTTGAAGCTTTAGCATGATCCTTTATTCTAACAGGGAAAGGTGGTTTCTCAATATAAGCGGTAGGAACAATAGGATCAACATTATAAGTGATAGTCTTTTCTTCAACTTTAATAGGTTCAAGTACTTTTACTTCAATGGGAGGATGATATTTAAACCACTTCTCCTTAGGAAGATCAACATGAGTAGATTCACAGAAAGAAGCTACTATCTCAGAGTCAAGTCCATATTTAGTGCCAACTTCACGGAAAACATCGGTATCCATAAGAGATTTAACACAATCAAACTTGGGTGTTATACCTGATTCCTTACCTTCTTCGAGTTCCCAATCTTCGGAGTTGCGTTTAATTCTTTCCAATAAATCCTATTTGAATTCAATGGTCTTCATCATAAAAGAACCAGTACAAGAAGTATCGAGCATGGAGCGATTATTGAGAGCTCATGATTGGGGCATGAATATAACATTGACTTAAGCCTCCCCCAAGCTTGAGCGATACTTTCTCCTTCGCGAGGCCAAAACTTATATATATAATTACGATCACGATGAACCAGATGCATAGGATAAAACTTCTGATGAAATTCCAATTTCAATCGGTTGTAGTTCCATGATCCAATATCATCACATAGCCTAAACCATGTCAATGCCTTTCCCTTCAAAGATAAAGGGAAGACCTTCTTCAGGATAACATCCTCGGGCATACCTGCAAGCTTAAATAATCCACAAACTTCATCCACATAGATTAGGTGCAAATCAGGATGCAATGTTCCATCTCCTGTAAAAGGATTAGCTAGCAGTTTCTCTATCACACCCGAAGGAATTTCAAAGTAAACATTTTCAGTAGGTTCAGTAGGTTGAGGAGCAACTCTTTTCTCCACTGGTCGGGGTGAAGATACCCCGAACAAGCCCCTCAAAGGATTAGTTTCCATAGTAGCAAGTGACAGTAAATTTCAGCACACTAATAAATTTTCCTTACCAAATTCCACTTACCAAAGGTGCTTCGCTCCCCGGCATCGGCGCCAGAAAAGAGTCTTGATGACCCACAAGTATAGGGGATCTATCGTAGTCCTTTCAATAGGTAAGAGTGTCGAACCCAACGGGGAGCAGAAGGAAATGACAAGCGGTTTTCAGTAAGGTATTCTCTGCAAGCACTGAAATTATTGGTAACACATAGTTTTGTGATAAGGTAATTTGTAACGGGTAACAAGTAACAAAAGTAATCAAGGTGCAGCAAGGTGGCCCAATCCTTTTTGTAGCAAAGGACAAGCCTGGACAAACTCTTATATAAAGGAAAACACTCCCGAGGACACATGAAAATTATCGTCAAGCTAGTTTTCATCACGCTCATATGATTCGCGTTCGTTACTTTGATAATTTGATATGTGGGTGGACCGGTGCTTGGGTACTGCCCTTCCTTGGACAAGCATCCCACTTATGATTAACCCCTCTCGCAAGCATCCGCAACTACGAAAGAAGAACTAAGGTAAACCTAACCATAGCATGAAACATATGGATCCAAATCAGCCCCTAACGAAGCAACACATAAACTAGGGTTTAAGCTTCTGTCACTCTAGCAACCCATCATCTACTTATTACTTCCCAATGCCTTCCCTAGGCCAAAATAATGGTAAAGTATCATGTAGTCGACGTTCACATAACACCACTAGAGCAAAGACAACATACATCTCATCAAAATATCGAACGAATACCAAATTCACATGACTACTTATAGCAAGACTTCTCCCATGTCCTCAGGAACAAACGTAATTACTCACAAATCATATTCATGTTCATAATCAGAGGGGTATTAATATGCATAAAGGATCTGAACATATGATCTTTCACCAAATAAACCAACTAGCATCAACTACAAGGAGTAATCAACACTACTAGCAACCCACAGGTACCAATCTGAGGTATTGAGAGAAAGATTGGATACAAGAGATGAACTAGGGTTTGAGAGGAGATGGTGCTGGTGAAGATGTTGATGCAGATTGACCCCCTCCCGATGAGAGGATCGATGGTGATGATTTCCCCCTCCCGGAGGGATGTTTCCCCGGCAGAACAGCTCCGCCGGAGCCCTAGATTGGTTTCGCCAGGTTACGCCTCGAGACGGCGGCGCTTCATCCCGAAAGCTTCCTTCTGATTTTTTTCCAGGGCAAAAGACTTCATATAGCAAAAGATGGGCACTGGAGGCCTGTCAAGGGGCCCACGAGGCAGGGGGCGCGCCCAGGGGGGTAGGGCGCGCCCCCCACCCTCATGGACAGGGTGTGGCCCCCCTCTGGTGCTTTCTTCGCCCAATATTTTTAATATATTCCAAAACTGACTTCCGTGGAGTTTCAGGACTTTTGGAGTTGTGCAGAATAGGTCTATAATATTTGCTCCTTTTCCAGCCCAGAATTCCAGCTGCCGGCATTCTCCCTCTTCGTGTAAACCTTGTAAAATAAGAGAGAATAGACATAAGTATTGTGACATAATGTGTAATGACAGACCATAATGCAATAAATATCGATATAAAAGCATGATCCAAAATGGATGTATCAGTTGGCATGCCAGATGTGAGAAACAATTGAAACAGTGGCTCATTCGACATAGAGAACTGGAAGCATCATGCCAAAACTCCACCCGCATCTTGATGTGCTTCGTCGTGTCGACGTTTCTACTAACAAAGAAATAAAGGAACGAATACTAAGACTACACACTTGAGATGAGATGCAAGCCCATGATCCATCTCTCCTTTCAGCCAACCGAAACCGCATCGGACAAGACAACCCCATGGTCCTACTGGCATAAGTCGCTATGAAAAAGGACATGTAAACAATTATATATTGAAAAGTCTAATTTGGAAACATATATTCATCGTGAATTAAAAATGTAAGAGTAGGGGGGACTTGTGTTCCATTGTGGAAGACCAAAGAAGGAGATTTTCCCATTAGTGAGATTTTATGAGGGATGCATTAGTGAGATATATTGTACTAATATAGAAGGAAAGGTAAGATATGTAGACTAGAAAAAAAGTTTGTAGAAAAAATGGAAAACAGAAAAGGAAATAATACCAAATAAACATAAAGAAATAAGAAATATAATAAGAAGAAAAGGTAGACGGATAAAAAGTGGAAAAAAGAAAAAGGAAGTAAAACGCAAGGATGAAAATTATTGAGAAAAATCATGTCACACAAACGATAGAATGAATCAAGGAAACAACCAGCCGAAGCAGAACAAGACATGGATGGATGGGCCCACACACTCACCACACACGTATATGGATGGCCTCTCGCCACCTCTCCCTGTTCGTCCTACACGATGTATGACACACCTGATCCTGGCATTCATGTTTCGAATCTCTGTTCAAAAAAGTTGGAGTGCCAGACATGAGCAAGGGTCGAACTAATGGGTCAGTTGACATAGAGGATGCGAACCATCCAGCGAAAACACCACCAACATCACGGTCATCTCTCCCTGTCCGCTCTACGTGACCCATGACACAGCTTATCCTGGCTTTCAAGTTTCCAATCACCTTTTAGAAGAAAAAGTTGGAATGCCAGACGTGAGGAACAATCGGAACAAGAGTCACTCGACATAGATGACGGAAACCATCGAGCCAAAGCACCACCCGCATCATGATCTTCTTCGTCGTGTCAACATTGCAACTAACAAATAAATAAATGCACGTGCCATGAAGACGACACATTCGACCCGAGACACAGACCCATGACACAACTTATCATGGCTTTCAAGTTTCCAATCACCTTTAGAAAAAAGTTGGAATGCGATGAGTCACTGGACATAGATGACATGAACCATGGAGCCAACACACCACCCGCATCATGATCTTTTTCGTCGTGTCAACATTGCAACTAACAAAGAAGTAAATGAACGTACTATGAGGACGACACACTTGACACTAGATGCAGAGTCATGACCCGTCTCGCCTTCCAGCAAGCCCAAACCTTATGGGACAAGACAACTCAATGGACCTTTTGGCATAAGCAAGTAGGGAAAAAAAGACATGTAGCCATCCGTTGAAAAGCCTAATTTGAAATCACGTATTCGTCGAGAATTAAAAAACATATAAGAGTAGGTGGGGACATATGTCCCATCATCGAAGGCTCAACAAGGAGACATTTCGCATTTTCTTTTCTTGAGGGGTCGATTAGTGAGATACATTGAACCAATATGGAAGAAAAAAATACATATGTGCACTAGGGGGAAAAAAGTTGCTTGTAGAAGGAAAACATAAAAAGGAAAACAGAAATGGGAGATGAAAACAAAGAATACAGCAGTGAGAAGTTTTTTTTTTGAGCATTAGTACAGACACAAGCACTCATATATACGCGCATACACTCACCCCTATGAACGCACACACGTACACCCTACCCCTATGAGCACCTCCGAGAGACTGAGCCGGCATATCATCTTGAGATTTACGAAGCCACCATAGGCGGCTCGTTGTCGACGGGAACGTCTCCTCCCACTAAGCGCATCGCCGGAAATCCTGAAATAAATCCAGGAATAATACGAGCACCAGGATTTGAATCCTGGTGGGTTGGAGATACCACTGTCCACCTAACCCCTGCGGGGTTGTGGGAGCAAAGCGTGTCCACGAACGAGACAAAGGAAGGAAGGAAGGAACCCAACCCTAGGCCATCCATGGCGGACCCACGCCACGCGCCTATATAGCCTCCCGTCCTCGCAGGGCCGGGCCACCCTCTCCCTCCCCCATCACTCGCCGCGTAGCCTCTCCCACTCCCCTCTGCTCCCTCCCCTCCCCCAACAAATCTCTCGCGCGCCCCGCAGCCGCCGGCACGCACGCACGCGATCGTCACGCCGCGAAGACCATGAGCATCACGGCGGCGGCTGTGGCCGTGGGCCCGCCCGCGTTCGCCATCGGGGCCGCGCCGGCCGCGGAGATGGAGATGAAGCCGGCGCTGGCGCCGCCGGAGCCGAGCCGCGGCGTGGGCGGCATCGGGGAGGACAGCGACGGCGTCCGGGTGGCGGCGGAGGGGCGGGCGTCGCGGTTCCGGCGGATCTGCGTCTACTGCGGCAGCGCCAAGGGGCGCAAGGCCAGCTACCAGGACGCCGCCGTCAACCTCGGCAAGGAGATGGTAACTAACCTTGCCTACGTCCTCCCCCGTTCGCCGCCGCCTTGCTCTCGGCTCGACTCTGTCCGTCGCGGCCTACGGGGTTCGGGTTCTTGCGGGGAAGACAGAAAAGGGGCCTCCTTTCCCGTCGATCTCTCCCCGATTTGGTTGGTCGATTTCGGTTGGGGTCGATCGATCCATGTGGAGGCGCACGATCGGCTCGTTCGTCCGCGCTGGAGGTCATGGCGATGCGCTGGAGGTCATGGGATTGGGGTGCTGCTCGCTAGGTAGGTGGGCCGGGCGTACTGGGTCATGGGGAGCCGAGCCGCACCATTCTTGCATGATCGATCATACGGCGAGCGAGTGTGAGTGCAAGAACACAACGAGAATCATGCCGTTCATGGAGTAGTCATAGGGGAGGAGCGCGTCGTCCGGCTCGCCGGAATCGCCCCCATCCGCCGTAGCCGGCCGGCGGCCATTAATTTTACTTCTTGTCACTTAAATTTCCCCTTGACATTATGGCATCCATGCACCATCATTGCTTGCCATGACCTCACTTGCTTGCCCAAACGCCCAAACAAAACCTGCCATGATTGCTTGCTTCCTTGCATGCACCAAGGTTCAATTCAATTGAATTGGATTCAATGCCATGCCACCACCTGACCTGACCTGCTCCTCTGATGTGAACAACAGACTAGTAGAATTTTCTTTGCAGCACTGTAACTGTAATACATGTGCCTGACTGCTCCGTTGTGTTTGTGTGTGTGTGCAGGTGGAGAGGGGCATAGACCTGGTCTACGGGGGCGGCTCCATCGGCCTCATGGGCCTCGTCTCCCACGCCGTCCACGCCGGCGGCCGCCATGTCATCGGGTGAGCACTCCTCCCATCCCACCATTAACCACCCCCCATCGCACCATCACTATCCACCTCTGCCCGCATTGTCTCCCCGCCCACACGCACCTACACGCGCTGTACCTCTTCTTTCTCCGCTCGGTGCATACACTGCCTTTATGGCCTACTGCCCTTCTTGCTCGGTCTGGGTGCTTTGCTCCTGCCCCCAGACCCTGACCCAGCAGCTCAGCTCAGCTCCCACCTGCCCCAAAAATGGCAGCCTTGTGGAAGCTTTGTGCAGCAGGACTGCAGGAGGGTGCAGCTGGGCTCCATGGCACTGCGCATGCCAGTTGCGTTTTGGGGCAAAGCCATGCCGGTCGCGTCGTGTTTCACAGGAACGGAAGCTCCTTTTCCAATCCTTTTCGAAAGGGCAGATGCTTCCATGCCCTCCATGGCCATGGGGTAGGGAGCTGGGGGCTGGGGCCTCACTGCCTTCCCCAGCTGCAACAAGCAGCTGGGTGACTAGTACTGTATCACATTATTGCCACCTTTAAGTTTATACCGTTTTTTACTAGATCAGAACTATTATTTGTGCAGTGGCTGTATTATATATTTGTATTATGCATTGTCCAGTTCTTGAAAGGCCTGGCTCTGGATATGTGTATGTGTAGATGGATAGATAGCTGTGGCTCTAGGCCTTGCTCAGTTTCTTTAGCTTTACATGGGGAAAGTAAGATCAACCTGTTGCTCTGGTAGTGGTAGTACTACTGCTTGTTTGACTGCTTTGAACTGGAGGAATTAATGTGGCTCTCTCTCATTTGGTCCCCTTTCTTTTTCTTTTTTGCTGCCAGGATCATCCCAAGATCACTCATGCCCAGAGAGGTGAGTCAAAGGCTGCAACCTCTATTTTGTTGCCATTGCATTGCATGGTCTGCTCTCCACTTCTGAACCTTGACTGGGTGTGCAAGCTAGCTGCCAGGATATTTATTGTTCAGCTTCAGCATGATGAATGATGATGCATCACCATATATATATATTTGAATCTAATGTCCAAAACTTGTGTGAATCTTATGTAGTTTGATTTTCTTCTTAATGTAGCTTGATTATATTAAATGCTATTAATACTGCAAGAAATAACTATATATGCAATCTGCACTATACACTCTTAGGCAGATATTTGTGTTTATTATATGGATTAGAAATTAGTTTCCACACCTTTACTGGTTGTAAAGAGGCCTTATCAATCTGTATCTGTTGTGATGACTGTCTTTATTCTGCTTTTCAATACACCTGCAACATGACCTGTACTACTACTACTTAGTCTAGCCTTGATTAATTTTACAGTTAAAATCGTTATTCTTGGAAAATTTAATTAGATGTACTAGTCAATTTTATACTTGGTGTTATTCTCGGAAAATTTCTGAATGCTTGGTTGCTTACAATCCCTGATTCATGCTGCTGTAGGTAACCGGGGATCCTGTAGGGGAAGTTAGAGCTGTTTCTGGCATGCACGAGAGGAAGGCCGAAATGGCTCGGTTTGCTGATGCTTTTATTGCCTTACCAGGTACAAATTCAATAGCCCACTCCAATTCTTCTACAAGTGAGAAAATGTGGAATAAATCATGCATATTTTGTGCTGTAGAGTTTGACAATTCAGTTAATTTGACAGGCGGCTATGGAACCTTGGAGGAGTTGCTTGAAGTGATCACGTGGGCACAACTAGGAATACATAAGAAGCCGGTAAGAAGTAGCTTCTGTTCTTGGTGCTTTTCATACAAAAATCACACAACCCCAATCATCTGGGGATGATGTGCTTGTCTGCATATGTTTTGTCAACCCACACTATTTTAGTATCTAGGTATGAACGCGTTCTTTCTTTATCATAATGTCGATCGTTAGGGCCGTTGTGATCTGATCCTACCACCTTTGTTCACATGTGGCTACTAAATAATTTCACCCTCATGGCAACAAATTATTGTAAAGACTTTAATCAAAGGAGCTATCAGCATCACTTCGAAGGCATGCGATCTGCATTCCCGACTTTAATATTCGCTCCTCTTATAGGATAATCCTGCACACTTTATGAATATTCCCATACAGCTATCAAATCAATGTTCTGGGATCTAAAAAAGACATTTTGTGTCATCTAGAAGAAAGATGTATTGCTGTCTTGCTGTTCAATAATTGCTTAGCAATATAAAATGCTGAGTGTTTGAGGGGATAGACACAACCGTCAGTTCTACATTTATCTTATATCTCTCCTGTCACTATTATTAGATCTTCAGGCCTGCCAAATTTGCTATTTAGTTGTCTGTTGATATCAGATACTATTCTGTGGGTGGGAGTGGATCATTCAGTAATCAACACTGTCGAATCATGCATTGCATTTTTCTGTCGCTACTTGTACTTATTCCTGGTATATGTCTTTTGCGCAATCGCGTATCAGGTCGGTCTGCTGAACGTCGATGGATTCTATGACCCACTGCTGTCGTTCATCGACGTGGCCGTCAACGAAGGCTTCATCACCCAGGAGGCGAGGCAGATCATTATCTCGGCCCCAACAGCCAAGGAGCTAGTCATGAAGCTGGAGGTCAGATCCAAACTCTGTATTTGTCAGTTTATCCCAAATTCTGAAACTGAACTTTCCTTCTGTAATCCATGAAGGTTGGCTGTTTATTTTTGTTGCTTCATTGATAACCTAAACCCTATAACAGTATCCATGTACCTTCTGCAGGACTATGTCCCAGAGTACGAGGTCGGCCTGGTGTGGGAAGACCAGGGCCAGAAACCAAGCAACAGCCTGGTCCCGGAGCCGCTGGAGACCCCCGCAATCACCTCCTCCTGATCGATGGGCCTCGCCTACATCTCAGTTAGGGTTCTAACAACAGGGTCGAGATAGCGGCGCCGCGTATATTTATTCTGTCTTAGATGATAAGTCCTAGCCGACTAAAGGGCGACGAGGGGGCACACTATAGCCTGTGTGCTTGTTTTGGTAGCGTCGATCGACCGATCTCTTGTGTCACTGCTGATGATTGTTTTGGGTGGCATCATTATATTAAGTTAACTAGTGAGTAGTAGCTTCCAACCTGTATGGATTGTTGAATGGGTCACGGTTGGATGGGCAAAGCATGCAGCTAAGCCTCTGAATTGATCCTGCTGTGATCCTGGAACAAGGGTTGACTATATATAAATAGCAGCACATATAGTTTATCAACATGGTCCCTCGTGCTGCATTATGTTGATCCCTCCTGTTTCCAGTGCATTGTCTCTTGTTTCTTGTTAACTGTCAATGCTGTCTCTATCAAAGGCATGGAAGAGATAACAATTCTACTCAACTTTTATTGGTCAAATCATATAACTTCTTTAGAGATTTTTTTTGATGATTTTGGTAATGGCGTCTTCAGTGGTGCTGTTTAAAAATGCTCTTTTTAGTTGACTTTCAAAGATGTTATTTGAAATTTAAAATTGCCTTTTTTTTGTTGAAAAACTGAAAACTGACATTTAAAATTCTTCATCTTTGGCTGGGACACTCAAACCAGTAGCCAGATTGAGCACACATGGGCCCCATCTTATAAGCTCCCTGAGCAGTCTTGATAAACAAACAAAGTTCGCGAGCAGGCCCAGCCCAACTGGGCTCCTTCTGTTTGTTTAAAATAACCACTCTTTTCATCCTGAAAACCCACAAGGCCCAGCCCAACTATGCTCCCACCCCTCAAAAAACTCTTTTCTTCCCCTTCTATATGCGAACGAACTTCTGTATGGAATTCATGTATCTGTTTGGAATTGAACTTATTTGCGTGCCAATGTTTTTTTTAGTGGAGAACCTGTGGTCTTATATATCATAGCGTTTCAGCAATCACAGTGTTCAAAATACATGCTATTAGCACATGCAACCACGCCTTACACAATTTATTACCGCACCCCTCTTTTGCCGAGCAATGTGCCACTTCATCAGAAAGCATGCTATAAGAGTGTAAATATTATATTGTTATTGAGTTGGACAAGAGAGAAAGAGAAACATACTGCAGATTAAGAGTCAGCTGCAGCACAAACTGCAAGAAACTTTATGAGAGTGTAAGACGAGACATGTATTAATAAAGTACCTACATCTCTATAGCTAACTACTATACATGTTGTCTATTAGATGACTATGGATGACATGACAATGAGATATAGCCAACAAATGGCTATATTAACATCCTTGCTCTTAATAGATCGTCGTGCCCATTGTAACTTGAACCCCTCTCACTGGATCCTAGCAACTCCTTCACTTCCTCGGTAAGCGGACCATATACCGACCTGTTTATTTCCTCCTTCGCCAGGCTCCTAGCAATACCTTGATTATCAGTCTTCTACATAACCATAGAAGGTCCCATCTTGATTGCCAGCTGAGAATGGCACTGAGACAAAATGGCACACTCTGGCCATGAAGCGCCCTTGGTGATAACGAAGGACCACACCGCCTCCTTCGTAGGATATTTTGGAGCCAATGTTAATGAAAAATCCACAGCGCTGTATATTTTGAAGTGAAGAGAGTGTAACAAATAATCGGGCGTGCTCTCTAAGAGAAATCTCATAGGGTAAATCTGCCGGGCCACATGGAAAATTAATGGCTATCCGAAGGTTTAGTGGTATACGCCAACGCTTCCAAAAGGAATTTTTTTTTAACATGCTCGATGTACCTCACAGTTTATATCCTCCAAAATGGGATACTCACATAACTTAAAAAATAAAAATAATAATTATATTAACCGCGCTGGATGTACATCACAGATTCACAATTTATATCCTTCCAAAATGAGATACTCCCGATAACTTAAACACAAAACCAGAGGAATAATTTATCTCTCAAACCATTTACCGGAACGCAACAGGAAGACCCATTTACTTCGTTTGTCGACAATATTTTAAAAAGTACACTAGCTAGTAAGAAACACATAAATTATGTAATAATAATAATAATAATAATAATAATAATATTATTATTATTATTATTACAATTGAAAAAGTACATCTATTGGAACAATCTCTACTAACTTCAATTCCCATTTTATGCGATCAATACAATAAGTTGTTGGGGTTTTTATCATTTATGCCACCAGTTGTATCCCACTACTCAATTTTGCCATTAGAAATTACAGCCGCTCAAAAATGCCATAGATTCGTGAGATGCTTACTTAAAAATGCCATTAGATAAATAAAAAATGCCATCGTTCCGTTAGATGGTTGCTAAAAAATGCCATTAGACATTGTTATTTTCATGTCAAACTTGTTGACCATCCAATATGACAAAAAAAAGCTAGACCCACATTTTAGTTCTCTCTATCTCACAATGATAAGTGTGGCCCCACTTGTGAGGAGTAAGTAAGCGAATAATTTTACAGGAAAATAAGAACGATCTTGGGATCAAGTGGGCCCCACACTTTATTGTAGTGAGATAGAGGGAGAGCTGACATGTTGGTTCATAGGTATTTATGCCATTATAACATGTCAAAAGAGATCACAATAATGATGTCCAGTGGCATTTTTGAGCATGTGTGTAACGAAGCAATGGCATTTTTTAGCAGTTGAAATTCCTAGTGGCGAAACTGAGTAGTGGGACACAACTGGTGGCATAAATGATAAAAACCCCTTGTTGTAACACAGAAGAACTGTTACATTTTGTCTAATGAACTGAATAAAACAGAATAAAACATACCAGTGCCCCTTATCGAGGAGTCAATCAAGTTACTTAAGAACAATGTGCCAAGAAACTAACAAAAAAGTGGCAAGTTGATTTAATTCCACCGAGAGGGCAACACGTGTGACATGATCACCACTACAAGACGTAATATTCGAGAAAATGATCAAGAGTTTGTGACTAATATAGGAGAATATTGGTACATAATACTCCCTCCGTCCTAAAATTCTTGTCTTAGACTTGTCTAGATACGGATGTATATCAAGTCACGTTTTAGCATTAGATATATCCATATCTAGACAAATGTAAGACAAGAATCTTAGGACGGAGGGAGTAGCATTAAGTGCTTCCAGGTAAGTCCCTCATCCAACATGGAGCGTATGTGCAAGCCACAAGCTTCTTGGCAGATATGTGTGCCGTCTTGCCTAAATATTGAATCTTCGACCTATTTAAATGGTATGCTACTATTTTATTGGACCAACAGAACAAGGCAATTTCTTTGTAAGGATGAAAGCCAAGACACTCATAATGAGAAGAGTTGTCGTCGGATTTTTGAGGCCAGTCTGCAGTGCCAATCATGTTTTCATCGTCAGAGTCCCATTCAAAATCATCTTTCGATAGGGCTTCGTTGTTAGCGTCTCCGAGTTTAAGGCTAGCGACATTTTTCAACAACAAACGCTTATCCATTTGACGACGCGATTGTAAGATCCACGGTCCATCTTCAACATGCACGCTTGAATATTTTGTCACCGCTGGCTGAAGATTGATTTCATTCTTCAGCACCCATTCCATCTGGCCACAAGATTCGTCAAGGAACCAAATTTCACATTTGGATATTCCATGATTCAATGCACAATATACCCCTTTCACTGACTTTCCTAGACGAGGTAGTCCTTAATTTGTTTCCTCTCGGAAATTTAATTACTTGGTAGCCCACGCATCATTTGTAAGAAAAACAAAATGAGACTATGAACGGTGGATGGGGGAGTGAGTACAAATACCTCAAAATGAAACCATATATGCGAGGCATTGCCAGTAGGCTGAGTGGAACAAATACAAGGCCTCCCCTTGTCGCACAAAAGGCCTCTCCTTCCAGCACATACAAACTTTTTGACGAGAAGACGCGGATAATGTATGAAGGCGGTGGCCATTCGGCCGTGTTAACTGGTACGTGATCCGAAGTATCAGGGATCAACAACACACACTTTGTAACGCGGTGACACCGTGGGATCGTACGCTGGTACGCGATGTAGCGGTTGCCACGGTGCACGTGCACGGTACAGGGGGCAAAGATGATGCCATTGCAGCTGTTGTACATGGGCCAGGCCGGACCACCGCTTTTTGCCATCGAGGTATCCGAGACGGCCGGTGATGTCGCGCACCGTCGAGCGGCGAGCGAAGAGCCTCGGGGCCTGCGTGTCCGTCGTCCAGTAGATTATTCCGTCGAGCGAGAGCGGGAGCAGGTCGGCGCGTAGGAGGCGGTGATCATCGACGATGGCGTGCCAGGCCTTGCAGACGCAGCAGGAGGCGGCGAGGCTTCGTGGCGGGAGACGGCAGACGATGTGGTCCAAATATCCTCCATCTGTTGCCAAGATCCGGTCGATCGGCCGGCGGCGGTCGAGGACGACGAGGAGGTGTTAGGTGTTGGAAATATAAGCAATTTATCGAATGATTTTATTGACAGAAATACTAGATAAAGCATGACTAATATAGCAAACATAAAACAAGACATGCAATTCGACAGAGAGAAGTAAATAGCATCTGTATATATGAGCTAGAACCGAACACATCTAAAACAGACAGTAGAGCAAGAAGTTGTGACAGAACCTCTAAAAAAAAGAGTATGTGAACGTACGGAACAGGAGCAGATGCACCGATCTTGGGGTCGGTGTCCTCGCCAGCCATGTCGTCGAGGAGGTTGTCGACGTCGGGGAAAAAGTCGTCGTCGGAGTCCGGGGCGTCCATGACGAAGAAGTCAGTAGTCGCGCTGAGCGCTCCCCAAAAACCTTATCACCCTTCTCCCGTACAGGACTCAAAAGGTGCAGTTTCGGAGGCCTACTGTCCCGACTCGCGGTGCACGCCGCAAGCCGGGATGAGGAAGACAGCAACAGCTCAGAGATTGGAACCGGTGGCGAGAGGAAGGAGAAGTTCTCGTGCGTCTCTCTGAGAGGAGCGACCTCCCTTTTATAGGCGCAAGAGAAGGAGGCGAGAGGCTGCGCCGGGAGCTGAAGGGAATGCGGGAGACGAAACGAACAGGCAGCAGCCGAAGGGTGCAGCGTTCGTATTCAATATCCACTACAGCAAAAACTTTCTAGCTCCCGAGTGACCTTTCGTATACCCTAGTGCGTGGCAAAAATTTAGATATCGGCTCATTCTCGCAACCCGCGGCGCGTCGTGACGAGGCGTGGCGGGCGGCGGAGGAGCGCGCGTGGATATCCCTCTTATTTTCATCCTCATAGAAGTGGGGAAAGAACCTCCCTTATAAGGAGGTCCAACTCCCACTAAACTAGCTATGTGGGACTAAACTTTAGTAAGTATCCCTTGCCTTGCACAAAGGGGCTAAGTGGGCCTCTAGGATTCATTTAGGAATTTCTGAATAGTTATTGGGCTGTCCCAAAGTAGACTAAATTCCAGCAATCCCCCACCAGATCCCAGAGGCACACAGAAATTTGCCTTTGTTTCCAAAACACTGTTTTATATATCGGTATTGCAGTGGAGACTGTTAAGTTGAACTTCCACCTAGAACTCTATGCTACACTAGTAGGCAACTTGAACAGTGCACTGGGCCTTGAACTGCAAGTTTTCTGCGAATCTAGCTTCACACAAAGCCTTGACCGATACTAGGCTACCGTGGGTCTTCCCCGCGGGTGGAGCTTATGCGTCATACTCTGTGACCTTTCATGAGTTTACTAGAGAGAACCCTATTCTCATAGATTGCGACGTTTGACAATCAGACTCATATAGGTGTGTTCTTCAAAAGATGTTCTGCCGGACAACATCTTTTGCTTAAATGAGCCACTTAGAACACATTAAGATATACATCAACCTGCCATGCAGATTTAGGAGAGTATTGCATCTTCATGGAGTGGTATTGTTAACAGTAAGGATACTCTCCTCTCAGTTGACCAACTACTTGTCTTCCACATCTAATTCACGGGATCTCCGATCACATAGACTAGGTTACCACTGTGAACAACTCATATTGTGGGTCTCATACCCATCTCCCTCGATGCATTATCTATCACATTACGTGATAGACCCTTAGTAAAAGGATCTGCCAGATTTTTAGACGTTTGGATATAATCCAATGCAATAACTTCAGAGTTTTTTATTTTACTGACAGACTTTAACCTTCTCTGAATGTGTCTTGATGACTTCATGTTATCCTTTGAGCTGCTCACTTTCGTGATCACAGTTTGATTGTCGCAGTTCATAAGGACACCCGGTACATGTTTCTCAACAACCGGCAAGTCATTCAAGAGCCGACAAAGCCAATCTGCTTCAACCGTAGCTGTATCTAGTGCTGTGAGTTCTGCTTCCATTGCTGACCTCGTTAAGATGGTCTGCTTGCAAGACTTCCAAGAAACAGCGCCACCTCCATGAGTAAATACATATCCGCTCGTGGCCTTTATCTCATCAGCATTTGAGATCCAGTTTGAGTCATTATACCCTTCAAGCACATTTGGGTGCCCAGTGTAGTGAATTACATAATTCACAGTGCCTTTCAAATGACGCAAAACTCTCTCTAGAGCTTTCCAATGCACATCTCCTGGTTTTGAAACAAACTGACTCAGTTTGCTAATAGCAAAAGAGATGTCAGGTCTTGTAGCACTGGCTAAGTACATAAGCAGGCCAATAATCTGAGAATACTTCAATTGATCTCTAGCAATTCTTCCATTCTTTCGAAGCAGCACGCTAGCATCATATGGTGTTGGAGAGGGCTTGCAGTCACTATAGTACATGTGTGAATACAGAGACAAACAGAGTGTCACTAGTATGCCTCTACTTGACTAGCTCGTTAATCAAAGATGGTTAAGTTTCCTAGCCATAGACAAAGAGTTGTCATTTGATGAATGGGATCACATCATTAGAGAATGATGTGATTGAATTGACCCATCCATTAGCTTATGTCGTCAACATACAAGCAAAGGATAACTCCCTCGCCCCCACCATGGCGATAGTACACATATTTGTCAGCTTCGTTTACAACAAAGCTTGCAGTTGTTAAAGTTCTTTTGAACTTCTCATGCCACTGTTTGGGTGCTTGCTTGAGTCCATACAAAGACTTCAGCAACTTGCACACTTTATTTTCCTGACCATCTAGTACAAACCCATCTGGTTGTTCCATATAAATTTCCTTGTCCAACTCTCCATTAAGAAAAGTAGTCTTAACATCCATTTGATGAACGAGAAGACCATGTGAGGCAGCTAGTGAAAGTAGAACTCGAATAGTGGTCAGTCGAGCCACAGGTGAGTAAGTATCAAAGAAGTCTTCACCTTCCTTTTGGGTATAACCCTTAGCCACGAGCCGAGCCTTGTACTTTTCAATAGTACCATCAGGCCTAAGCTTCTTCTTGAATACCCATTTGCACCCTATAGGTTTGCACCCGTAAGGACGATCAGTTATCTCCCAAGTTTCATTCGCCAAGATGGAATCCATCTCGCTACGAACCGCTTCCTTCCAGTAGTCAACATCATCAGATGCATAAGCCTCTAAAATAGAACTAGGAGTGTCATCTATGAGATACACAAGAAAATCATCACCAAACGACTTTGCAGTCCTCTGTCACTTGCTCCTAGTAGGAACTTCATTGTTCTCCTCCACAGAACTTTCAAAGTGTTCCATCGAAATGGCAGGTTCGGTAATTGTAACTTGTTCCTGATTCGATGAATTAGGCATCTCTTGATTAGATGAGGTAGCCATATCCTTCATGGGAAAGATACCTTCGAAGAAAGTCGCATCATTCGACTCCATGATCGTACCGACATGCATGTCAGGTACCTCAGATTTTACAATCAAGAATCTATAACCAATGCTATGAAAATCATATCCCAGGAAAACACAATCCACGGTCTTTGGTCCAAGCTTGCGCATCTTTGGAATTTGCACATTGATTTTCGCCAAACAACCCCAGGTTCGTAGATAAGAGAGTTTTAATCTTTTCTTCTCCCATTCCTCGAATGGAGTTATCTCTTTATTCTTTGTGGGAACTCGGTTTAGGACATGACATGCAGTCAATATCGCCTCCCCCCACCATGCCTTGGAAAGACCCGATGTGTCTAACATGGCGTTAACCAAATCTGTTAGAATATGGTTCTTTCTTTCGGCCACCCCATTTGACTGAGGTGAATAGGGAGGCGTCCTCTCATGGATTATACCATGTTCTGCACAAAAAGCATCAAATTCATTGGAAAAATACTCTCCACCACGGTCGAACCTAAGCCTCTTGAATTTCGATCAAGTTGGTTTTTCACTTCAGCTTTATAGATCTTGAAAAAGTTCAAAGCCTCATCCTTAGATTTCAGAAGATACACATGGCAGTATCTAGTGGAGTCGTCAATTAACGTCATGAAATATTTCTTTCCACCTTTTGTCAAAACACCATTCATTTCACATAGATCTGAATGTATGAGCTCTAGTGGTGCAAGATTTCTCGTTTCCGCAGTCGTGTGAGACTTACGAGGTTGCTTAGCTTGCACACAAACTTGACATTTAGATCCCTTGACAGTGGTGAAACTAGGGATTAAGTTCAACTTCGCTAGTCGTGACATGCAACCAAAGTTAACATGACAAAAACGTGAATGCCACACATTTGATTCACTATTGTTGCAAACATGATTAACAACTTTATTGCAAATGTCTGATAAGGATAAACGAAATAGGGCTCCTGACTCATAGCCTTTACCAACAAAGGTTCTATACTTGGATATTACAAATTTATTCGACTCAAAGACAAGCTTATAGCCATCTCTACACAGAAGAGATCCGCTAACAAGATTTTATTGACAGAGGGGACATAATGCACGTTCTTCAGTCGCACGATCTTCCCCGAAGTAAACTTCAGATCGACCGTGCCAACACCACGAACAGAAGCACTTGAACCGTTGCCCATCAGCACGGTTGAAGTCCCTGCGGCCTGATAAGACGAAAACATGGAAATATCACCGCATACATGCACATTAGCACCCGTGTCAATCAACCAATCAGGAGAATGACATGCTGAAAGAATAGTGGGAAATATACCATACCCAGCGTCCTTCATGTCAGTGTCTCCAATGACAACATTAGCGGTCTTGCAGCCTTTCCCAGGATGACACTTGTCATAGCGATTAGGGCAACTAGGAGCCCAATGATCAGGATCCCCACACACATGACAAACACCTTTCTTCTTGTCATTCTTCTTCTGGAAGTTTGTGTGCTGCACAGCCTTGTTCTTCCTATCAAACTTTGCTTTACCATCAAACTTGCCCTTGTTCTTGAACTTGTGGGGCTGGAAGTTCTTCTTCTGTACCAGATTGGCACTAGATCCTCCCTCAATACCTCTAGCACGTGTGTCCTTTGCTCTCGCCTTTTCTTCGACATCAAGAGTACAAATGAGATCCGGAACGGAAAACTCCTGTCTCTTATGCTTCAGTAAGGTAGCAAAGTTCCTCCACGAAGGAGGAAGCTTAGTGATGATACCTCCGGCAACAAACTTATCCGGTAGCATACAGTTGAAGTGCTCAAGTTCTCTAGCAAATGACTGTATCTCATGAGCTTGCTCAACCACGGAGCGCTCTTCAGTCATCCTGTAATCATAGAATTGCTCCATGATGTACAACTCAGTTCCGGCATCCGAGACCCCAAACTTGGCCTCGAGTGCGTCCCACATATCTTTTCCATTATCAATTAATGCATAAGCATCAACTATGTTCTCACCAAAACACTCAAGAGAGCAGCCTTAAACAGAGTATCCATTTTCTGAAAAGCTTGTGCCTGTTGAGCATCAAGCTCTCCTTCAGGTTTGCCAAGAGTGGCGTCATAGCAACTCATGGTTTGAAACCATAAGACGGCTCTCACGCGCCACCTCTTATAGTGGATACCCTCAAACATAGGAGGTCTCATGGAAGCAGCAGAACCACTTGGGGTAAATTGCCTATAATAAGGTTTTTGGAGAGCGCTCAGCTCGACTACTGACTTCTTCGTCACGGACGCCCACTAGTAGGAAAAGGGGCTTTTACCCCGGTTCATAAGGGCCTTTAGTCCCGGTTCAGGAACCGGGACTAAAGGGTCGTTACTAATGCCCTAGCCCTTTAGTCCCGGTTCTTACACGAACCGGGACTAAAGGCCGTCCACGTGGCCGGTGCGGGGAGCCCAGGCAGGAGGGCCTTTGGTCCCGGTTGGTGCCACCAACCGGGACCAATAGGCATCCACGCGTCAGCACCTGGCAGGAGCTGAGGTTTTTGTTTTTTTTGAAAGGGGGGGGGTTTGGGGGTTTTGGGGGGTTACTTTAGGTTGTTATTAGGTAGCTATTAGAGAGAAGTGTCCTCTCTTATATCTCCGTGCTTGGTTTACCAACGCTACGTACTGCTATGCCTAAACATGGCTTAGATTGAAGTGAAGGCAACATGTGGTGCATGTCGAAAGTAATACTAATCCGGACTTGATCAAGTTTGGATTGTACTACTTTCGACACGCACCACATGCATGTTGCCTTCACTTCAATCCAATCCATGTTCATTTCACCCGCTGATATATAATAACTCTTCATGCACGCATCATGCATCATCATATATAATAACAAGTCCTACTAATCATCATCATACAACTTCTACTCGTTATTAATAACAAGTCATACGATCATCATCCTCACAGTCATCGAACCAACCCTACTTAATTGTTCTTAGCACATGATCATCAGTATTAGGTAGGACCGAAATACCCTCTTTAAGGTAAAATAGCATAAAACAATATAGACCCTGACTCTCCATTATGGAGAATGGAGATCATCCTGTCTCCAATTCTTGCGCCTCGCTTCCTTTTGCTTCCAAGAAGCTCCTTGCGACTGTCCATACATTTTTTCCATTCTTTGATTTGCATGTCTCCACTTCTTTTAGAAATCCGGTATGGACAGTTGAGATTCGTAGGATGACCTGGTTGTATATTCAAAACATCAAGCCTACCATTCTGATACATGAAATGAGGCACACAATCCTCTGGGATTATCTGTTGAAAAACATAGTAATAACTTCATAGTTAGCAATGATAATGCACTAGTTTTAGAACTATGCAAAATATGCACGGATGTCGTAATAGTAAGAAATCTTACCAGGGTATCTCCATAGTAGTTACCGTAGTTCAACACGTGCACTAGTGGCACGTATGGAGGACCATAATGATGAGGAGTTTGATTGTAGATATTGTAATTCTCAATATCAGTACAAAATCCGACCAGATGAGTTTTCTCCTTATAAGTTAACTCAGAGCCATCGGTGTAGTAGGTTCTGTCTACCATGTTCCGCACATTGTTTGAACAATCAAAATAAGCTGTCAATGAAAATAAGCTGTCAACTATTTTGAAATGAACAATATAAATTAGCTAATAACTATGTTTGAGAAACTCACATAGCGGTAGAATTGGAGGCGTATCAACAAGGACCCAAATGTCCATATTGTCTTGCTCGATGTCAGGATCACCAAGATCCATGGTGACAAGCATACCCTCATCAAAACCATACATCTTGCAAAATGCTTCCCAATTTTTGCAACCAAAATGGGTTACGCTCTCAGAATTATACAGCTTTACTTCAAAATCTATATCATGGTGGGTCCTTAGGTGAATTTTCTTTGTTTCCATACTTTCATGGTCTTCAAAACCCATCCTCTCCAAGACGTAGCGTCTTGCATGGCATAGGATAAGCTAGCCGAATTGTAAAAGATGAAAAGTACACGTTGAAATAGTTGAAGTCGTGCTTAATTACGAAAAAATAACACTTGTCGTCGTTGCGTACCGTTTCAACATCGAACGTCTCCTCCAGCTTAATACTGAAGCGCCGATCTTCGTCCAGGTGAGGCCTGTCGCACTGACCTCGGTCGTCGTGGCACCAGTCGCACTCCCCCGGGAGACTTTCGTCGTCCGAGTACGACATTTCCTATGTTCATATATAATTCAAATATTAAACATCTACAATTAAATATATGTACTAAAAAACCTAAGTTGGATCATTATTATTCATCACGGGTTGACTATCGGTTTGTCGAGTCTTTTCTTGAAAACTCTCAGCTCACGTGGTGTATACATTCGACCGTTGGTGATGGTCGCTCCTCCCTTTGTCCCCGTGTGCATTACACCAAAATGTCTAGCTAGCACACGGGAACAAAGGAGAAGCGACCCCCACGACAACAGTCGGGATTCTTCGTCCTCTCATATATATATGGTGGAACTCTCCCTCACTGATTCCTCTCTGACATTTGCGACCGTCGGTGATGGTAGCTCCTCCTTTCGTTCTCGAGTGCATTGCACCAAATTGTCTAGCACACGGGAACGAAGGAGAAGCTACCCCCACGACAACAGTCGGGATTTTTCGTCCTCTCATATATGGTGGAGACTCGACAGACTTACAGTCAACCCGAAATATCGTTTAATTATCTTTCTAAAAGAGGATTTGGCTGGTCTCACCTCGATGTCGGAGGGGGCGGTGACGGGGACGACGGCGGGGATGATGGAGGGGCCGGTGGGGCTCCTAGATTTCTGCGAAAACAAAAACCCTATAAGCTATCAACTAATCATAGTGCTCTCCAATTTTAGCATTCAAAGTAGGATCGGAGTAGTTTTCCACTTTGAGCATTCAATAAGCAAAATCAAATCACAAAATAAAGTAGTATTCAAATTAGGATGCATTCAATTATAAGCAAAACTACATCATCTCCATACGTCCGTACATCGCCGAATATTATCATTAATACACCTCGAATACTATCATACATATAGCATCGCTAGTACAGCTAGAACAGTAGCGCCCAACGGGTATCGGCGCGGGCGGTGGACACCCAAAGGGACGGAACCATCACAGGATCATAGCTCCAGTGAGATCCCTGAAGAACCTGCCAAGTATTGTCGAACCTGCCCTCCAACGCAACCATGTAGCGACGGACGTGCTGGTCCTCCTCGCTGACACGGTGACGTACCACCTCCGCGGTGTCCGGAAGCCTCGGCACCGTCACTGGCCCACGCGAGCGCCACCAAACAAGGATCGGGTCAACGACGGGCTGGTTCCTCATCAACCTACGCCCACCGGAAGGTAGCACCTCCCAAAACCAGCCCGGCGGAGCCTAGTCCCGGACATGGCCCCTCTGATCAAGCTGGCCTCCTCCGCCGTTATTTTTCTAACTAATTCTATTAAACACTTTCTAAGTAGTACTTACTAAAAGTTATCGGGGAGGGGGGTACATATATCGACAACGACATACCCGATAAAAAATAAGAAGAGGAAGAAGACGAAAAAAAGAGGAGAAGAAGAAAGGAATAGAGGAGGAGATCGAAGAAAAAAATAAAAAAAAGAGGAGAAGAAGAAGGAATAGAGGAGAAGAAGAAAAAAATAGAATAATATATTATTCTATTTCTTCTTCTACTCTTTTTTTTCTTCTTTTTCATCTTCTTGTTTATTTCTCCTCTACTTCCTCTCCTCTTCTTCTTATTCTTCTTCTTCTTCTCCTTCTTCCTCTTCTTATTTTCCTTTTTTCTCTCCTTCTTTTTCTTCTAAATATGAACATACATAAATGACTTTTAAATATGAAAAATCTAAACTACACATCTAAATTAATACATCTAAATTACAAATGAACTCTGAAAAGGTTGAAAGTTGGCATGATATCATCATTTCATCCACATAGCATGTGCAAGAAAGTTGAGAGGGTTACGGCAAAAACTGGATGCATTTTGTGTACAAAACGGACAATCTCTTTCAAAGTATCAGGATTTCATCCGGAAACTCGTGTGTTACAAAGGGATTTTATTTTTTAAACCTTATTTGAACTCCTGACTTTTTGTGTGTTCAAAATGCACCATTCGAAGCCACATCATCATTTTTCAATCCTTTCTGACTTTATTTGTTATTTTTCATGCATTTACTAATTATTTTGAGCTATAAGACCCTAAAATTGAAAAGCATTTCAAATGAACTCTGAAAAGGTTGAAAGTTGGCATGATATCATCATTTCATCCGCATAGCATGTGCAAGAAAGTTGAGAGGGTTACGGCAAAAACTGGATGCACTTCGTGTACAAAACGGACAATCTCTTTCAAAGTATCAGGATTTCATCCGGAAACTCGTGTGTTACAAAGGGATTTCATTTTTTAAACCTTATTTGAACTCCTGACTTTTTGTGTGTTCAAAATGCACCATTCAAAGCCACATCATCATTTTTCAATCCTTTCTGACTTCATTTGTTATTTTTCATACATTTACTAATTATTTTGAGCTATAAGACCCTAAAATTGAAAAGCATTTCAAATGAACTCCGAAAAGGTTGAAAGTTGGCATGATATCATCATTTCATCCACATAGCATGTGCAAGAAAGTTGAGAGGGTTACGGCAAAAACTGGATGCACTTCGTGTACAAAACGGACAATCTCTTTCAAAGTATCAGGATTTCATCCGGAAACTCGTCTGTTACAAAGGGATTACATTTTTTAAAACTTATTTGAACTCCTGACTTTTTGTGTGTTCAAAATGCACCATTCAAAGCCACATCATCATTTGTCAATCCTTTCTGACTTCATTTGTATTTTTCATGCATTTACTAATTATTTTGAGCTATAAGACCCTAAAATTGAAAAGCATTTCAAATGAACTCTGAAAAGGTTGAAAGTTGGCATGATATCATCATTTCATCCACATAGCATGTGCAAGAAAGTTGAGAGGGTTACGGCAAAAACTGGATGCACTTCGTGTACAAAACGGACAATCTCTTTCAAAGTATCAGGATTTCATCCGGAAACTCGTGTGTTACAAAGGGATTTCATTTTTTAAACCTTATTTGAACTCCTGACTTTTTGTGTGTTCAAAATGCACCATTCAAAGCCACGTCATCATTTTTCAATCCTTTCTGACTTTATTTGTTATTTTTCATGCATTTACTAATTATTTTGAGCTATAAGACCCTAAAAGTGAAAAGCATTTCAAATGAACTCTGAAAAGGTTTTCTTTCTACTTACAACAAAAAACTTATTTATTTTATTTCTAATTACTTATGTCTTTTACTTTAATTATTTTATTTTTATTTATTTTACTGCTGCTATTTTTATTTATTTTACTTGCTGCTATTTTTACTTAATTAATTAAGGTTTATTTATTGTAGTTACTATAGTTTATTTTATTTTATTTTATTAAGGTTTATTTAGTTTTATTTATTTTATTAAGGTTTATTTATTTTATAAATATAAAAAATGAACATAGATGCACTTATAGAGAAAATTAAACCTAAATTCATACTAAATTTATATGAAATTTACTATGAATTTAAGTCAAATTTCCTGTATAAGGGCATCTATTTTCACTTTAATAGAAGCTCAACAAGGCATAGAGGGACGGGCTTATAAACTGGTGTGAGCGCCCTTCGGTTGGCGAGGTGGGACTAAACACTGGCCGCAACTAGGACCAGCCCTTTAGTCCCGGTTTGTGGTATGAACCGGGACTAAAGGGTGGTGGGCCAGGAGCGTGGCCTATTGTTCCCGGTTTGTACCACCAACCGGGACCAAAGGGTCCATACGAACCGGGACCAATGCCCACAAGGCCCCGGCCGGCCCCCTGGGCTCACGAACCGGGACCAATGCTCACATTAGTCCCGGTTCGTGACTGAACCGGGGCTAATGTGAAAACTGCCCTGTGACCTAAGCCCTGTTTTCTACTAGTGGCCCCGGACTCCGACGACTTCTTTCCCGACGTCGACAACCTCCTCGACGACATGGCTGGCGAGGACACCGACCCCAAGATCGGTGCATCTGCTCCCGTTCCGTACGTTCACATACTCTTTCTATTAGAGGTTCTGTCACAACTTCTTGCTCTACTGTCTGTTCTAGATGTGTTCGGTTCTAGTTCATATATACAAATGCTATTTACCTTCTCTCTGTCGAACTGCATGTCTTGTTTTATCTCTGCTATATTAGTCATGCTTTATCTAGTATTTCTGTCAATAAAATCATTCGGTAAATTGCTTATATTTCCAACATTAAGATGATGGTGCGAGATTAGGGCTTTGCGATGGATGGACTTTTTGTTGCTAAAATAGTCCCCGACTCGTACACGTTTGTGTGCCACGTGGAACAGAACAAAACGGAACTTCTGAAATCTGAATGAACTGAATCGAACACACGCACGGAAGTGTGTTCTACTCCATAAAGTTTCATGGGTAAAACTCGTTTCAGTCACTGCGGTTACATGCTTGCATGCATGCATATGCAAGCTGACCAATCCATCGCAAGGCAAAACGTGCAACGTGCAAGTGCAAATGGTCCTAAAAAGGCAGCATAATTAACGAACCGAATTGAGTTGGGGCTAGGGCAACACATCCCGTAAACACCAATACAAATACGTGGATCAATGGAACATCGATCTGTTGGACGTGGCATTCACTGGTCGGTAACGGAGAGCTGACGAAGCCATGAGTGAACATATCGGTGTGCTGCACCTGACGGGGTGTACGGTCTGGTGTGTGCTGCTATTTCATGGGTATATCTTTTTCGTTAGTAAAAAGGGCTAGCAACACACTTCATCTATAACAGATAATTTTTTTTTTGCGGATGATCTATAACAGATAATGTTAGCAACACACTTCGTAAAAATGCAATTGGACTGTACGCTCTATTTCTTTATTTATTATTCTTTTCTATTTCGTTATCTTTACATTTTATTTTCAATTTTTAAATTCTTTTAGGTAAATTACACGAGCGGAAAAAATAAATGTTCACGTACATCAAGGAAATGATCATGGATATAAAAAAGTTAACGTGTATTAAAAATATAGTATATGTGTGTTAAAAAATGTTAATCATGTTAAAAATCAAGGCATATTTAAAATCATTTTTATCATGCACTAAAAATTATTCATAGCGTAATTCAAACTTGTCTATCATGTAGCATACAAAGGTTCATCATATGTTATCACTTTCTACGGCTACATGAACAATTTTCTTAAATGTGTGAACACTTTCTAAAAGGGTCTTTTACATCTGTGTCCCTAACTGGAACCCACTACCCGTATTTGACTCTAATTTCGAAGCCTACTCAAATTTGCCCCTCTTCCGTTATGTACACTTATAGAAATGCCCTTTTGTTCCGTTACTGTCCGGTCAAAGCCGGTCAAAGGGCTTTGACCTTCCTAAAAAAATAGCAAAAAAATATAAAAAATCTGAAATTTTGTGGGATCAAAGATACTCAGGTTCGCAAGATGCGTGCAATTTTTCGTGTTGTTTGGACATTCCAGGAGCTCGTGGCAAAGAAATAAATAAATATGAACGCATGTGAACAGTAAATTCAAAAAAATAGCAAGAACATTTCAAAAAAAATATGAAAACTTTTGGCATCAAAGAGGCTCGGGTCCACAAGCTGCGTGCATTTTTTTTGTTTGGACACGGTAGGAGCTCGTGGAGAAAAAAAACAAAATTTGGCTCAGGGAAAACTTTGGAAAAAGTGACTATTTTGTTTTTTTTTTCACTAGAGCTCCTCGCATGTTATTTGATAACAAAAACTTGCAAGCACCTTCTGCTCCCAAGCCTCTTTGATGCCAAAAAAATTCATATTGTTTTGATTTTTTTGCTATTTTATTTCAAATTTACTGTCCACAAGCGTACATATTAACTGTTTTTCCTCGCCAGGAGCTCTTGGAATGTCCAAATAGCACAAACATTTGCATGCACCTTGCGCAGATGAGTATCTTCAATCCCACATAATTTCAGAATTTTTTGATTTTTTTGCTATTTTTTTCGAGACGGTCAAAGCCCTTTGACCGGATGGTAACGACGCATAAGGGCATTTCTATAAGGGCGCCTAACGGTAGAGGGGCAAAGCAGGCTTCGAAACTAGGGGCAAATCTGAGTAGGTGGTTCAAGTTAGAGGCAGAAATGCAAATGGCCCTTTCTAAAAAGTCTTCATTGTGTATTAAAAAATTGTTCATCAGAAATTTTTAAAACAGTTCCTCATGTATTTATAAGTTTCATTTCGTTAAAAAAATCATAGTATAATTAAAAACCTTTAACCATATATTGAAAAGTGTTAATTAGGTATTTAAAATGTTCAACATGTATTTAAAAAAATCACCATGCATTGAAAAAGTGCATGATATATCTTTAAAAACATCATGTACTAAAATATAACCACATGTATTAAAAATTTATTCGTTGCGTGTTATAATGTGATCATATACGTATCATAAAATGTTTGTATTTTCTCGGGAAAGAAACAGAAAAAAATCATGTGTTTAACAAATGATCATGGTGCATGTAATAGTTTCAATCTAGAGTGCACAAAATGTTCAACATATTTAAAAAATCCTTCACCTTGCATTTAGAGTGTGTTTGACATGTTTTAAGTAAAAGTGTGTTCAAACAGTTTCACCATGTATTTTGAAAATGGCAGCTTGTATCTTAGGAAATGTTCAGCACACTTAAAAAATATTCACCATGTATTAGTAAAATATTTGACATGTCTTCTAAAAATGTTCAATGTGCATTTAAAAAATACCGCCTTATATTTACAAAATGAAAAACAGTTGGGCATGCAAGTGTAAAAATTAATTTTCATCAGAGCAAGGTGTTCTGCTTTGGGAAGGCCAAAGACGAGGAACACACTTACAGACAATTGTTCGGATGTGAATTAGGTGCTTTACCATTCAGTTACTTGGGTATACCGATCCATCACCGTAAGCTATCCAATAAAGAATGGAAATGTATTGAAGAACGAATTGAAAGAAAACTTAGCTGCTGGAAGGCCAAGCTTATGTCATATGGAGGTCGGCTAGTTCTGATTAACTCGATACTGACTAGTATGCCGATGTTTCTACTTTCGTTCTTCGAAATTCCAAAAGGGGTTCGAAAGCGACTTGATTTCTTTAGATCTCGTTTCTTTTGGCACTCTGATGAGGCCAAGAGGAAATACCGTCTCGCAATGGGATATCCTTTGTCGACCTAAAGACCAAGGTGGTCTCGGTATTGAGAACTTGGAAATTAAGAATAAATGTCTTATGAGCAAATGGTTATACAGATTAGAGATAGAGCCGGAGGGCATGTGGTCTCAAATCCTGCGCAATAAGTATTTGCACTCGAAAACACTAGCCCAGGTTACCATGAGACCGACTGACTCACCGTTCTGGAAGGGACTTATGCAAACGAAGGACCTGTTCTTTCGTAGGGTCAAATTCTTGGTCGGCAGTGGGATGCCAACAAGATTTTGGGAGGATACGTGGTTAGGAGAGACGCCCCTGGCCGTCCAATATCCTACCCTCTATAATATTGTGCAACGTAAGGAGGATTACATAGGCACTGTCCTTCAAACAATTCACTTGAACATCCAGTTCAGACGTGTGTTAGTTGGTGAGAGATGGACCACCTGGATGCACTTGGTTCGGAGATTGATAGAAGCTCAACTCTCCGACCAGCCGGATTCAACACAATGGAAGTTAACTAAGAATGGGATGTTTACGGTGAAATCATTCTATATGGATCTGATTAACTCTGGCCCCCTCTCAAGGTCACTGCACATTTGGAAGGTTAAGATTCCTTTGCGTATTAAAATCTTCATGTGGTTTGTCCACAAGCAAGTGATACTCACAAAGGACAACTTAATTAAGAGGCAATGGGTAGGCAGTTCGCGGTGTTGTTTTTGTGATCATGATCCACAAACAATACAACACTTATTTCTTGAATGCCCGCTTGCCAAGTTACTTTGGAGAACGATTCATATAGCTTTTAATATTAATCCTCCAGTAGATATTGTGTCTTTATTAGGGACATGGTTAGCTGGGGTTGAACAGATTACTGCGGCTCGTATTCGGATTGGAATATGTGCGCTATTATGGGCTATATGGAACTGCAGGAATGATATGATTTTTAACAGACAACACACTTTTAACTTTTTTGCAGGTAATCTTCAGAGCTATAGCTTGGATCCGTACGTGGTCCTTACTCACTGCTATGGACTCCAGGGAGCCTTTGGTTACTGGATGCAACCAATGGGAGATGGTAACTCGGGTTATATTCAACCGGTTCGGATGGCGCTCGCATAACAGGATAGGAGTCTAGGGAGCTTATCCTTCTTATTACCGTATCGGTTGTCCTTGTCCGCATGTAATTCTCCTTATTTTCCTTTGTTCTGCTCCGTTTGCGAGCTATAAGACTTTTATGACGATACTTTCTGGATTGTTAATAAGATGGCCGCATGCATCATCATGATGCAGAGGCCGAGGGCATACCTCCATTTCCAAAAAAAATGCAAGTGTAGTTGCCCGTGACCAATTGATATGCAGTAGTGCGGTAGTACACGGACGGGCAACTTCACTTGATCACGCCATGTGACCTGTTGCGCAGATCAAACTCAAAATAGAAAAAATAAATCAATCGATCATACGGAAAATATTCGTATGCAACTAAAAAAAAGATGATGCGTGCTTTCTAGTTCCAAGCTAATGCATCAATCGGGACTTCATGTGTGGTTCACGCTTCCTCAATCCTCATGGGTTGAAGGTTCTTGATGGCACGAGTCACCCGTACCAATTTGTGCTCAGACGGCCATGCACTGTGCAATGGGCCCCATGTCTCCTATACATCTCCTAACACGCAGCTCAGATCTTGAGACGAACACGTGTGCATGCGAGTACGAGCGGCCCTTTGAATTTTCGGGTGTACTCTTGCTTTGCTCGTGTTGCAGATTAATCTCTCATGCCTCCAGGTGTATTGCCCCTTCTTCCTTATAAATTAAACAAGTCTACAGTGTCACAATATATTAAGATACACATTAATCTCTCTTGTCTCCAGGTGTATTTGCCTCTTATTCCTTTCTTGAATTCATAGATCAAAGGTCTACGGTTACCATTCACTAAACACATGTACAATGTCACAATATATTAAGATACGTAAAGACAGTCTGACAAAGCCATCAGAGAAACACCAATTCTTCTCAAGTTTGTCAATCCAATCATGAAATATCGCTAGAATTTTTATGATTTTGGAGAATGGTGTCTTCAATAGTGCTATTTTGCTTATTCACTCACTCCAGTATCCGCCTCTTTGTCTGGATAACTCAATGGGCCGGGCCAAACTTATACGGTCACCAGCAGGCTCAGACCAACTGCATGATCCTTCACATATTCGTCTCAATTCTTAAGGTCCATTGGTTTTGTTGTTTTAAAAGCAAACGACTCTTTTCTTCCATTCTTTTGCCATGAAATTATGTGTGGAAATTGTCCTTCTTTGCATGCCAATGTTAACGTTCCGAAGTGCCGTCCATTTTGGACAGAAGAGAGTGTAATAAATAATATGGTATATGCACCTAACATCTGTGTTGACGCTTCCAAAAATAAATTGTGGTTAAACATGGTAGATACACCCCAAGGTTTTGGTTACCGAATGAGGTAATTTTACCAAGGGGGACTGGTAAACGTGGTTACCACGGTTACCGAGAAATACCGAAAATATTTCGAATGAATTTATAGTTGATTTTTGAATTCAAACGGGTGAATGAACGAACATTCGAACCAGAGACTCTCAAAATAGGAACTAGGTTGCTACCAATACGTCAGAACCAACTTTCATGGAATTAATTAGATCCTACGTACTTTACTATAAATCGAGCGTTTAAATTAAAAATATTCAAAAATTTGGTATTTTCTGCTCGGTATGGGGATTTACCAGGGGCATGGAAATACACGGTAACCATGGGAAATCTCGAAATTTTGACCAGTAACCCAAACCTTGGATGCACCTCATAATTTAAAATTTTGGAAAACGTTTGCCTTTCAAGCCATTTATACAATTGCAATCGACAATATCATTTACTTAATATGTTAAAATAGAACCGTACTATTGAGGAAGCACCACACATAATTTTTACAATAATAATAATAATAATAATTTTTCCATAAGAGATTTAAAAAGTATCTAATAGCTTTCCATTTTATGCAATCAATACAATATGTTGTAACATAAGAATAACTATTTGATTTTTTTTTGTAACAAACTGAACAGAAACATGCGAGTGCCCCTTATCAGACTTAAAAACAATTTACCGGAAACTAATAAAAAAAGCAGCAAGTTGACTTGATTCCAAGGAGGACAACACATGCAATCCGAACACCAGTACAAGAAGAATTGTCATTAATACAGGATAATATTGGTATACATTACCATTAATTGCTTCCAGGTAAGTTCCTCATCCAACATGGGGCGGACGTGAAAGCCACATCTATATCGGTGCACATGTGCGGCATCCTGCCCAAACATTGAACCTTCAAGCTATTTAAATGGTATGCTACTATTTTATCTAACCAACCAAACAAAACGATTTCTTTGTAAGGATGAAACCCAAGACAACTAAAATAAGGAGAGTTGTTGTCTGATTCTTTAGGCCACTCTGCAGTGTCAACCGTGTTTTCATCGTCAGAGTCCCATCCAAAATCACCTTTCGATGGTGCTTCATTGTTATAGCATCTGAGCTTAAGGCTGGCATCATTTTCCACCAACCGCTCGTCCATGTGATGACGTGATTGTAGTACCCATGGTACATCATCAACATGCTTGTTTGAACATTTTCTAATTGTTGATTGGAGATCGATTTCATTCTTCAACATCCATTCCATCCGGCCACGAGATTCATCAAGGAACCAAATTTCACATTCACATCTTCCATGAATCAATGCACAATATACCCCTTTCATTGATTTTCCCAGGCGAGGTAGTCCTTTGTGTCCTTTCGGTAACTTAATTACGTGATACCTATCATCTGATAAGTTTATCCTGAAAAAAAGAAACCATTGAATATTTGTGACGAAGAAATTATTAGTAGAAAAAGTATATATGACTATTGTGTATGGTGGATAGGGTCACCTCATAATAAAGCCATATTCACGACCCACATACAGCGCCCCTCGCCAGTATGCTGAGTCGCGCAAATACACAGGTAGCAATTTCAAATCAGCAATCGTCCCGGCGGCATCCCCTTCTCGCACAATTGGTCTCTCCTTCCAGCACATACTCTTTGATGAGAAGCACGGATGACGTATGACGACGGTGGCCATTCGACCGTCCTTACCGGGACATCAGGAATGCGAGGGATAAATAATACCTCGTAATGCGGTGACACCGTGGGATCATAGATGATGTATTGGTCACCGCGGCGGCATGAGCACCACGACAGATAGCAAATGCATGCTACCGGTGGCAATGGCGCCCACTGCTGTGTGGCGGGATTGACCACGTGATGATACACCAAGAGGAGGCCATTGCAATGGTTTTGCATCGGCCAACAATAGGCCTTGTCGTCCGGTCTGTGGGCTTTGAGGTAGTCGACTCCGCTGATGATCTCGCACACCGTGGAGCGGGGGGCGAAGAGCATCGGGTCGTCCCGGTGTCCGGTCTCATAGAATACTCCGTGGAGCGAGAGCGGGAGGAGGTCGGTGCGTAGGAGGCGGCGGTCATCGACGGTGGCGCGCCAAAACTTGCAGACGCAGCGGAAGACGGCGATGCTGCGTGGCGGAAGGCGGCGGAGGATGTCCACCAGCACGTCGGCGCACACCATGTTCGTGTATGCGGACGTACGACCGGTTGTGAAGATCCGATCGGCCGGCGGCACTCAAGGAGGAAGATGATGGCGCGATTAGGGTATTATACGACCGATGGACTTGGTCTACCTAGCTAGCACCCGAGTCGAGTCGTACAGGTCAAGTTAATCAGGCTTCCGTGCCACACGCAACGGGACAGAACAGTTCACGTGTAGCCAACATGTACTAGTAGTACGTACAGATATATGCACACGGAACAAATAAACGTAACTGCAGGGGGAAGGACGGGTGAATATGGCTTTGGTGACGACATGTGTGCAGACGGGACGCTGCCGACGGCTTCATATATGTACGCAGAGATCGGCGTTGTCGACGTACTGCACACGTATCCCGTTATCACAAATTCAGAGTCGTGCTGGACCTGGAGTAGTTATGATGGAGTAATGCACAAATCCAGTCATCACAAATTCAGTGCAAGGACCTGCTTAAGCCAATATAAGAATCAAATCATGCATATACGAGGACTATATTGATAGGGAGATGTCCTCATGGTGTCTCAACTAGGGTTCTAACAACAGTGTCGAGATACCGGCATCATGGATCTATTCTCTGTTAGCTATACTTTCCTAGTTTAAGTGTGACAAGGGCATGCTGTATCTTGTGTGCTTGTTTTGGTAGCGTTTATCAATCGATCTCTCGTGTGCTGTCGCTGCCGATGAAATATTTTGGGTGGCAATATTAACTTAATTAGTAATAGCTTTCATTAGTCGTTCAATGCCGCTCTCTTATTGACCCTGGTGCATGCATGTACTAGTATTTTTGTCAATCCCTCGTCTTCCTCCCAACAATTTTTGGTGTGGGAAGAAGATGGTGTGGATGGTGCTGCCACGAGGCCATCCAGGCCACGATAAGTTCGGTTTATGTTGTTCAAGGGTGGCTCCTGCTTGCCGCCGAATGCTCAGACGGCGAGCCCAGGAATGAGCTACTGAAAGGGGAGACCATCGATGCTACAAGGGTTGTCATCAATGCTATGAGCTTCTATGGACCGCCACAGCTGCAAGCTAGTGCCGCCAATGTCGCAAGCAGAGGGATGCAGAGCAAAGTCGCGCGTAGGTGGGTGTGCTGGCGGTACTGGTATGAGCTAGCGAGTTACCACAAGGTGGTTGATCCAACGGTAGTGCCAATGAGGGGACCATAGATCCGTGGTTGATCCAATGGTTATCACACAAATCAGATAGTGCGGGAGGTGGGGGATTGGGTGCTAAGATTGCACACCACATCACTTGAACACGAATATAAAATTCACATGGAAGTAACATTATGTAAAATGATTATGATAAGGGACTCACTACAAATAATATACTAAAAGGACCAAGATCATCTTCGTGCTATATATTGGCATTAGTTGCTTCCAGGTAGGTTCCTCATCCAACATAGGGCATATGCAAAAGCCGTGTCTATATGTGTGCTCGTGTTTAGCATCTACCCCAAGTATTGAACCTTAGAGCTATTTAAATTGTAGGCCATTGCCTTATCCGACCAATGGAACAAGACGATTTCTTTGTAAGGATGAAATCCAAGACTCTCAAAATAAGGAGCTTTATGGTCGGAATCTCGAGGCCAATCTCGGGTGCCAATAGTGTTTCCATCATCAGAGTCCCATTCGAATTCATCTTTCGACAGTATTTCGCTATTATCATCCACGAGGTTGACGCTGTTTTTGAACAACCGCTCCATTTGATCCGCAGATTGTAAGATCCATGGTCCATCTTTAGCTTGCAAACTTGAATACTTTGTCACAGCTGGCTTAAGATTGACTTCATTCTTTAGTAGCCACTCCATCTGGCCAGAAGATTCGTCGAGGAACCAAATTTTATAGTTGCACCGCCGATGGAACGATGCACAATACACCCCTTTCTTCGATTTTCCTATACGAGGTATTCCTTTGTTTCCTTTTGGCAACTTAATTAGCTGGTATTTATCATCCGATAAGTCTATTCTGCAAAAAGTCAAAACCCCATGAATATTGATTACCAAAGTAATATTGGCAAAAAGTAATATTCCTTTGTTTCCTTTCTTCTGATTTCTCTCTGCTGCTGCAACGTTCTAAGCCTCTTCTCCTTGGCACAGCAGTTGCTTCCTCTGTTGGTTGTGCCTCTGTCTCGCTTCTCTCTGCAGCCTCTGCTTAGCTACAGAGAGATATTCAGAAAACTCATGTGGCCAGAGTTGGAAGAAGCAGATACCTATATAGACAGAATGAAAGCCGCTCCATGTCATTGGAACATTGTGCTGGGACCATTAGGCATTTATACAGTAAAATAAAAAGATTAGGCAAAAATCCAGAATACGAACTGAGATGGCTGGATGATCTTCAGTGTACGACGACGTAAGTGCAGAGCAGTAGGTTAACAGTTGAAGACTATTCAGTAGTACTAGAGAAACCAGCAGCCCATCTATACATCTACAGAGCTGTGCACAAGTTAAGAAATGTAGATATGAATAAGCTTCATTTCCCCCTTCTTTCTTTTTTGAAAAATTTGTAGCTTTGGAAATGGCAGGCGGCGTCGATGTTGATGACGCTCCAATTGGAGGCGGCGGTCAGACTCAAACTGCAACCTCATGTTTATATTTATTTGATTTGAAAAGGAGGCTGAGACCACCTCATGTATGTCATGACCAAGGGCGACAAGACGGCACAAGAGCATGACGTGGTCAAGCATGCACAGGTGAACACCATTGTAAATGACAAGGCCGGCCCAGCGGGCTGACGTGGCGCTCTTTGACTTGTTGTGATCAGGTGTTCAGCATTGAGCCAATGTAAAGAGTGAGTAGCGTTGGCAACAAGAGAAAAGAGAGGAACTATTTGGTGTTCCCTGTACAACTCTGAATCCTTGTATCTGAAACCACCGGATCTGAACTATTTGGTGTGACACCATTAACAAGGTACACTGACATAACCCAATCCCGACCCCCGACCTAAGAGCCCCTCTCGGTTTTTTTTTTCTTTTTTTCGAAAAGGGGGGATTCCCCGGCCTCTGCATCAGAACGATGCATACGGCCCCCTTATTAAACAAATAAATATGTTCCAAACAAGTTAACGTTCTAGGTGATTCCCGACTTGTCTGCACGCTTCCTGGAGACATCGCATTACTGAACTCAGATAAGAAAATTCTTAACGACCTTTGCAAACAATTAAATTAACTAACCTGCTCGTTTCGTAAGCTGAGCAAACACCAACGAGATGACATGGACCTTGCAAGCTGATTGACAGTTACAACAAACTAGTTATGTCACGGGCCAAGATCATGTGTTCTAAGCACTGTTAACTCAAGAGTGTCATCATGTAGTAATGCACAATCCATTCATCACATAATATATCAAACCATGCACATTCCAGTGCAAAAATCATAGGCAAAGTTCAGTTCGGTGTAAACCCCATGATGCATGCGGAAATTAATATTCAGAGGTAGCAAACATCACATTACATGGTACTACCAAATTAGTCCGCATGCCCATCATTAATTGAAAGGCCTGCTGAGCAGCTCACTGTTGGTAAAAGAAATCAGCTAACATTAAGCGGAAACCTGCCAAATCCAAAATGCATCTTGACATAATAATAAATCAACTAATGTGAGTCAACGGAAGGGCGGTTCGGGTGCGCTGATAAAGCGACCCTGAACGCAGACGCTATGGCATCACCGGTGCCAGCCACATTCAGATAGAGCTTCTCAAGGCGTAACAGGTGCTCCAGGCCAACTGGTATAGCGCCGTGTTCGCTCGATGTGGTGATATTGAGTTCTCGTAGGTTGGGCATGGCCCCAGCCTCGAACCCTAGGTAAGCCCCAACATCTTCCTCAGCCCAAAGTGTGAGGCTCTTCAGAACCGGGAACAGTCCCGCGCCCAGTATAGCGCTTTCTTTTGGGATACGTGACGTCCAGAGATGGAGTATGACGAGGGACGGAAGCTCTCCAAGAAGATTGACATCCTGAGTTGACGCCTCCCTCACACGCAGGTCCAGGATGCGAAGGCAATTTAGACCACCCATCCATACGGGAACTCTAGGGAATACCCTTGCATTGATGCCGAGAAATTCCTCGAGATGCGGAAAAGGATTGGATAATGAGCCCAGTTGGTTATCTTCTTTTCCAGTATGGCCACTACTAAATTTGAGACATTTGAGGTTACGGAGCTTTGCAAGGGAGCCGGCGAAAGCATCATGTTCTGGCTTTTTCCAACCATTCCCTCCGATCTGCAGTTTCCTTAGATTGGTCAGCTCTCCGAGACCCATAATAACCTTCACTGAATTCACTTCCTTCATGGACAACTCATCACCATCTATTACCAGAGTGCGCAGTGATTTCATATTCCCAATACATTCACACATGAATTTTTCCATCCGAATATCAAGATATGACAACTGAGGCAATTGGGCTATATCTGAGGAGATGCTCTTGAGATTGGCACGAGGCATGTCCAATGTCTCCAAGTAAACAAGCCCTTCAAATTTAGCAGGTAGCTGTACGAAACATGACACAGTAACATGCAAATACCTCAAGAGAAACAACTGGCCAATAGCAGTGAGGTCAAGTGTGGCCTCCCAATCATGGCTGTATTCTTCTATTCTCAACACCCGGAGATACTTGAACAGCAAAAGAGAAGGCAGGGGGGCCCAGAAAAGTGTAAATGATCGAACTTGTGATAAGCAGACATCAATAGTTGGGGCATATGCTGCTCCACGACCAGCCACAGAACTCAGAGATAATCGGTGAACCTTGTATTTATTGCCATCCAGTCTTGCCATGTCATTGTAATTGTACGCCACACTTATAAAGTTATCTTCATCACACCTGCTTAGGATCAAATCAAGCATCATGTCATGTACTCTGCATGACACCACCTCTTCATTGTATATCATACCAGGCTGAATCATACTTCTGTTAATAAGCTCATTGAAATAACTCCTCCCAACATCCTCCAGGTCATGCCCATGCAAATTACGGATAAGGCCTTCAGCTATCCATTGCCGAACCAGATCGTCCTCCCGATGTCACTGTCCTCGGGATACATACCAAAGTACAAAAAGCATGCCCGCAGATGAGCAGGAAGATGCATGTAGCTCAAGTTTAATATACTCTTCATCTCTTCCAAGGTGGGATTTGTGGCAAGCTGGGTACCGAAAGAATCCCTTATGCTGTCCCAACCCTTCCTTGACGGTTCTTTATTGGCTAATAGGCTAGCTATTGTGATAACTGCAAGTGGCAATCCATGGCACTTCTTCAAAATCTCAGCCATAACTTCTTTCAATTGGGGTGGACAATCATTTTTGGACCCGAATACTCTATTCAACAATAACATTCTTGAGTTTTGCTCACTCAGGGGTTGCATTTTGTAGATGCCCTCGCCGTCATTCTGACAGGCTGCTGCAGCCACATCTTCCACTCGTGTTGTAACTACTACTCTACTTCCATTAATATCTTCTGGAAAAGCACACTTGATGGTATCCCATGTTGGTTGATCCCACACATCATCGACAACTATCAGGTACCTATTCAAATGTTTGCAGAGGTTAATTGCATTATAGTTGAAATTATGGATGAAATCGTCAATATTTTGTAAAAAAAATTAGGTTCGAGCAAATACTCTTTACACAAAAAATGATATAGGAACTTCTGAGAGAAGCTATGAATTATCATAATGAATGGAAAAGTAACACTGAAAGCATATGACCATTTAGCACATAAGGATTGCATAGGCATTCCAGAACCTTTCTTTCAAAATAACTCTCTTTATTAAAGGCATGGATGAGTACCCAAAGGTTTCTAATATAGTGTAGCAAATTTTACACTGTATAGAAAATATTACGAAAATTTCCATCAAGATTTCTAATGATTGTACTTCTGCTAAATTGTTTGTGTGTATTATCCATGTGTATCACAAATACGCAAAACAGAAAGAAAAAACAGTCACAAATCTTGCATGCATGGACAAAAATTAATATTGTATATGTAAATGTGACATCATAAATAGATATTTGAATTAACTATTTTCACACAAAGAGGTATGAAGGGGTTGTTTAACCCTAAATGTGAATAATTCATTAAAACATCAAACTTGTTTAGAACATATGGGTCATGTAGGCATTCCAGACCCTCTCTTCAAAAAACAAAAAAACTCTTCTCACGAAAGGCAGAGGGAGCAACATGTTTCTAATACCCTAGCAATTATGATACCAGATGGATATATCAATACTCAAAAATATTTTTTCTAAAAATGTGTTTTTTTTTTACTTTTCTCTCAAATTATCTATCATAAACACATAAAGAAGCAAACGTCAAGCTTGTAGCTTGGATGGATAAAAATCAATACCAAATATATATTATCCAATTATTCAGCTCAAATCTAAGAAGAGTGGCGTGTGCAAATAATACCTCTTCTTTTTCAAATGTTGCCTTAGCTCTTCAATGATGTCTTCAACCTTGCGAGGGCGAGATGAATCGGGATCCCTCATCCCTAGTTTCAGCTGGAAATTGTTGAGCAGCTCAGTCATATCAGGCCTCTGCGAAACTGAAAAGAATGCTTTGCAGTTGAACAGCGAGCCAATCTTGTCATACACCTGCTTGGCAAGTGTAGTTTTACCAAGACCACCGAAGCCCACAATCGACACCACTTTGAGTTTCTTTCGAGCATCCATCAAAATAGTGGCAACCTCCTCCCTTGGGCCATCGATGCCCACGAGAGTATCCGCCTCCTGGTACACCGCTCGCACTCGAGGGTCAAAAGCCACGGTGCTCGGGGTAGGCTTCCAATCATCAAGATTATACCTTTGGCGCCGAGCATTTGCCTCTATGGCAAGAGTCTTGAGCTCTTCCATCCGCTCGGCTATCCGAAGACGCTCTCGCAACTTCTTGATGCGGCGAGCAGTCTTCTTGATGAAGCCCGCCTTGGCATCGTCAGCTCGAGACTGGCGCATGAAGTCATCGATACAATTCTCCATATCATACGACATCTCCCTAACATGATCCCTCCAATCCTTGATGGTTGGATCAATCTCATCAATTAGCTCGAGCTTCTGAAGGGCAGCGTTCATGGCGCTGAGTTCCTTCTCGAGGAAGGAGGCCTGCTTCCTGACCCCTTTGAACTTCTTGTACTCGTCGCCCATGAGTGTGGTGAGCTTGCCGATGAGGGGGTTCATCACCCCGCTCGCCACGGTCACGATTCCTCCTGTCATCTCGACTGCTCTCTTGGCTCGGCGGCTGACTGGCCACAGACAAAGTGAATCAGAGGTTAGTTGGTGTCATAAATAAAGAGATCCAAAAAAATTAACTGGTGGCGATTGGTCTGTTACCTGATTGGTCTGCCGTGCGCCCCTGCCGAGGAGGTCGCAGATTGCCCGGCAGGCAGCCAGAGGCGGTCAGGGGAGAAGGGATACGGCGGGGAGGACACAGATCTGGGTGCTATCTCTGTGTGAAGCAAGAGTTAGTTGGTGTAAATGAAGAGTTAGATGCAGGCTGTGGTCGATGTGTTACCTGATGTGGCGGAGGAAGCAGGTCGGGAGGCACCTCACGGATGAAGGACAGGAGGCGGACTGGGATTAGGCGGAGGCGAGCCGGAGCCGTCCAGGGGAGGACGCGGATCTGGCACCGGCGGCTCGTGCGGGCGGCACCGGCGACGGGAGTAGCAACGAGCAACGGAGCAAGGAGATGAGGAGGTAGGGGCGGCGGGAGCGGCGGAACCCTAGACGAGTGGGGAGTGCTGGAAGTGAGGACTGAGGAGTGATAAGGACACGGGAGTATTTCTGTGCAGAGCTCGACGACCAGCGAGGACCGACGAAGAGGCCCGGGACTGTTCAGAGGTTGACGACGACGACTAAGGACAGATGCCCCGTGAACCAGGCCCACAACCACACGTTATCACGCACGGCCCAGCCCAGCCCAGTCCAGCCCACGCACTAAAATAAACTACAAATAAATCACGTAAGCACATACTGCAGTGTACCCATGGTTTTCGCTTTCACACTAAAATATTAACCTTTCTTCAAAATACTTCAGTCATTTCAGTTGTACACAAGAATTCAAATATTTTTATTTTTATTTTAAATATTCTTTAGTAGGTGCTGAAATATTTCTGAAAGTGAAATCTAAAACCACAGGTGTAACATAATTTTTTTTCTTGAGAAAGATCGATGTACGGTAGGTCCCATGGTTCCTTCCTTGGCTTAGCTATTTTCTGCTCTTGATCCGGCATTGGTCTTTGGTTCGGCCATATTATTTGCGCTTTATAAATATTTTACTTCTTGCGGAAGCAAACCTATGCCTCCATCAAATTCTGAACTAGGGTTCTAACAACAGTGTCGAGATACCGGCGTCGCGGGTCTATTCTATGCTAGTTATACCTCCGAGTTAAGTGAGATACCGGCGTCGTGGATCTATTGTACCTTCAGCTTCAGGCTGATATATCATGTATGTACACCTGCACACTTCAGTCTTAGAGAGATCAATTAACATAGACACAAGGCTGCCCAATTTGATCAAGTCCCAGTTCTTGAAATTACTTCCATCACACACATCTGCAGTTGTTGTGTATCATGTATACATAATTAACCCCAACCAAGCTGCTACTACATCACAAGTTAATCACATGGGTACACTAAATGTTAGTGCTAATAAGAAGCTTTTCACCAACAAATCAAATACTACTTATCAAGTCAGATAAGTCAGAAACACAACAGTCATATTTCCTCATAAACTGAATTAGAACTGCCATGTTCAATTGCAGTTGAATTTTCATAACTGACTGGCATGAAACACTATTTTTGCCTTTCGGTAACTTAACACCCGCCAAAGTCTGAACTTTTCTTCAGCAATGCAAACCAATGCAAAGTCTAGCGTACAATGCATTACAAACTTAGCATACTACCACATCAACTGGTTATATCAGCATGATGCCGCACAAAATGTCTTCAGGATGACTAAAAAAATGTGCACTAACCAACCACACAGACCACATCTTGTGATAATATATCTCCTTTTTTGTATTATACTTTCCATAGCCGGGTTTTTCTTTTTTTGTTGTGTTTTTTTGGACTTTTTATTTCTTTTGTTTTTTTCTGTTTCTTTTCTTTCATATCATTTCCCTTTTTCTTTACTTTTTTTTCGAAATGCACAATTTTCTCAAGTTGATGAACTTTTTTCAATTTTGATGCATTTTTTTCAAAATCGACGGACTTTTTTTCAAACCAATGAACTTTTTCAGTTATTTTTTTTAAATACGATGAATTTTCCAAAATTGATGAAACTTTTAAAAAAATTAATGATATTTTTTTAAATTGATAAACTTTTTCAAATTTGATGAACTTTTTAAAATTAATGAATTTTTTTCAAATTAATGAACTCTTTAAAAATCTGTGATTTTTTTTTAAATTCACTATTTTTTTCCTTTTTTGCGGTTGTTTTCTTTTCTTATATATTTTTTCAAAAGCTATCGAGCAAACCATGGGGAAATAAAATGCCAAATCTACATGGGCTGGCCCAGCAGAGTAGGCGAGTGGGTGCCTGGGAGTTTTCGTGGTGCTTGAAGCGTCTGGTCTAGCTTGACCTACGGCAGGGCGTGCATGCGACATGTGCGTGAATGGTCTATCAAAATCAGGTATGTTGCCTTGCAGGGGCATAACTTGGTCCTCCTCTCGCACTTGCGTCGCCACCGTAGTCCACTCCATGCCAAACACGGATGTGCATTGGCGAAAGGGAGAGCAGGTCTCCGAAATATCTCACACTTGTGATCCTGCACCAGGGGAGGGCGAATATGGTTTTTGGGAAGCGCTCCGTGCGACTGCTCAAAATCGTCAAGACAGGACGTCTTCCACCAAGTTTTGGCGCTGCTGCGCGCCGTCGTCACCACCAACATCATCATCAATAACATCGCCGCCCCTGCAGCAGCCACAACAACTTCATCTAGGAACGATCAGTACATGCACCGTGATCTTCTCTTGTCTCTAATTATGATAGTTGTTGCATGTGCGATGGTGTTGTTTCGGTCATCTAGTATGCTAGAGCTTTACCTGCTAATCAGTCATGAATTATTTAATAAAATTAATCATGAATTTTCCTAATATTCCAGCAGTCACAAAGCTTGTCCATGATCTCATCAAAGTCAGGACCGCCTTGCTCATTCTTATTCTGCGAGTGGAAGTGCCGGGGTGTCCACGCCATGACAGGGTCGTCATTGTTTTTTGCTTGGCCACCCACGCTTCCTTGCCAAATGACACATCAGACGAGGTCATTGAGAAGCTTCGGCAAAAGAAAGAACCAAATGAATGCAATGATGATCTTACGAAGATTAGACATGTGAAACGAGTAACTGTGCTACTATCCAAGAAAGGTTTACAGGAAGCATTTGGTGTGATTCTGCCGCAATGGACGAGGATGGTGAAGCATGAGGACGGTGTAAGACCGCTGGAGCGTCCTAATTTGAGATTTGACAGTGTCGGTGATCATCCTCCCTCGATCTCCGTTGTAAAGTGCGACGGCGACCTTCACTATTCGGAGTTGCTGGCGGCGAGTGGCTCTTGTCGCGGCTTGACTGTCTGCTTGTGCGAACGTGGCCTTCACTTGCGTGGCAGCTCACGTCAAGACCATGCTATGCATGTCAGTTGCTGGGGCTGTGGAAAGTGGTGGCGACATCACAGCTGATGTCAAGTGATGGTTGGTGCAGATATGGTTGCTGTTGTAGATTGTGATCACTGGCTTAATCGCTTCGGAGTTTTTCTTTTTCTTTTTGCCCCACTAAGGCATAGCTTCGGTCATGTGTGACTTTGCTAGTTGTCGGTGTGTGGTTTTTTGTGTCGGTTGGGGTTGGCTGTCTGCATCCTATCTATGCAGAGGCCGGGTGTGTGCTCACTGTGTTTGTATCACTTGATGCTTTATTTTGAGCTAATAAAATCCACCCTTTGCTGAAAAAAAGAAGCATTTGGTGACTGAAAGACTTGCTACTACCCTAGCTATAGGTAAGAGTTGGCTGTTTTATATAGTACATATGTGGAACTAAATAAGTTGTACGTGATGGATAAGATTCATTTCCTTTTTACATTGTTCAACGTATTTGTTCACCCTTTATCTAAAAAAAATGTATTTGTGGCATGTTTTATTTTTGACTTCCCCTGATTCTATATGCAGGCCCTGTGATTGTCAGAGGCTGGAGCTGTTCCATTTTCAGAACGCCAGCATCATCTCAAGGGCTGCAGAACAGAGTTCAACGTTTGCAGGCAATATGTGGTTTTCAGAGTCGCGGCAACAATGAATGTTACACAGGATTCGCTGAAATCCAGCACTGCACCTATGATAGGTTTGAGGAAAAACTTTTAATTATGAATTCAGTTCTTGTAGCTGTTTGGAAGCCATACCCAGTGTTCAGGCGACGTATTTCTTTATTTTGTTTGCTGTCACTTTGGTTGATTTCCACTGCCTGAGACGTGAGCCATGCATCGCGTCAAGCTTGGAAATCAAAGTGTTGTTAAGCCCTGTTCGGAGTCCCTCCACTCTGCCGCTCCACTCCGGGAGCAGGGTGGAGCTGCAGTTAAACAGTACGGAGCTGCAGTCCATCCACTCTGCAGCTCCTCGTATTTTGAGGAGCTGGTGGGTTGCCGAACACTGCCTTAGTTGCTTTGTTTTCTTTCAACATGTACAAGACATTTTGGTCTGTAATTAAGCGGGGATTACTTCCACAAGTGGAATCTCTGAAGATTGCGTGGCATGTAAGCGGGCTGAAAACATGACTGACGTGGCAGGGTGGCGGCTGTTCGGTGATGAATGTGCATGTTATGTACTCCCTCCGTCTGAAAATTCTTGTCGGAGAAATGGATGTATCTAGATGTATTTTAGTTCTGGATACATCCATTTTTATGCATTTCTCCGACAAGTATTTTTGGACGGAGGGATGTATTTTTTTTCCGTCCATCACTTTTTCAGTTTCTTCTTAGTTTGGCTAGAAACAGTATGAAGCTAGAATGGGCCAAAAGGCAGGAACATCGTATCTTGTGGTGGCAACAATATATTTTCTCAAGGAAAGAAACATAGTAGGTACTGAACCACGATCCTTGCTGCCCTTTTGTTGTGTGTTGCTGTCATTACTGAGGCATCAGAGGGAGAGGCAGAAATACAAACTCCCCCTTGCTGTTTGTTTGTTTACCTCATGGAAAAAATTGCCAAACTGCGCAGTTCCTGATGATAGGCTAGATAAACTGTTACATCCATTTTTATGCATTTCTCCGACAAGTATTTCCGGACGGAGGGAGTAGAAGGTAATCTGCAATTTTGCATCCACTGGGCAGTGCAATTCTCATGGTGATCGCGCCTCATCCCCAAGCCGCCGCCGCTGCCACTAGGATGTCTTTTGCCGCGTCCACTCTCTTCGGCTACATTTACGCGGACGCGCCGGCTCCCTTCACCCATATGCAGCCGGCCCCACGAATGGCCGGCGGCCACGCTCCGCCTGCCCTGGTTCAGCCCTTCGGCGGCTTCACCACGTCGCAGGCTTTTTCGGCGGGCCATCCGGCCAACTTCGCCGTGCCGCCGCTGCCGGCCGGTGCCGGCTCTGCTCGCCCCGCCGATGGCCAGCGGCCACGCTCTGCCCGCTTGGTACATGGACTCGGGCGCCACCGCCCACATGACATCTCATCCCGGTATTCTAACCTCCTTCACTCTGGTTCATACTCCTACTCGCATCATCGTTGGTAACCGCTCCTCTTTACCTATCACACATGTTGGTCGTACTTCGTTTTCTTCCACATCTACGCCTATCACCATGTCTAATGTTCTTGTTTCTCCTGATTTAGTTACGAACCGTGTATCTGTTCGTCGTCTTGCTCGTGAGAATCCCATTACCGTTGAATTTGATGATGTCGGTTTTTTGTGTGAAGGACGCCCGTACTCGGATGGTCCTTCACTGATGCGATAGTCCTGACGAGCTCTACCCGGTGCACTCCTCCGCCACCGCCACCGCCTCCACCACCACCCCAGTCGCCCTCGCCACAGGTGTCGACCTTTGGCATGCTCGTTTGGGACACCCGAACCCACCACTTTGCATCAAATTCTTAAGAGTTTTTCATTCTCATGCAATAAGATCAATGACCATAATTGTGAGGCTTGTCGTCTTGGCAAGCACGTTCGTCTTCCCTTCAGTGCGTCTACAAATATTTCCACTTTTCCGTTTCAGTTAATCCATAGTGATGTTTGGACATCCCTGATTGCAGGCAACACGGGTTATCTTTATTATTTAGTGATCTTAGACGACTTTTCTCATTATGTGTGGACATTTCCTCATCGTCGCAAGTCCGATGCACTTGCCACACTCACCGCGTTTCACACGTACGTCACCACACAATTCGGTCGTCCCATCCTTACTCTCCAAACTGATAACGGAGAAGAATTTGACAACGTTGCTGTTCGCAACCTTCTTGCTACACACATATTTCGTCTCACTTGCCCCTACACGTCCCAACAAAATGGCCGTGCCGAGCGTATCCTACGCACTCTTAACGACTGCGTACGCACGTTGCTTTTTCACTCCAACGTGCCTCCCCGGTTTTGGCCGACGCTCTCGCCACCGTCACTCTCCTCATCAACATCTGCCCATGCTGGAACTATGCTCCCCATCATCTTCTCTTTGGTGCACCTTCGTCTTATGATGGTCTTCGCATCTTCGGGTGTCTCTATTATCCTAGCACAGCGTCCACCACTCCTCACAAAACTTGCCCCACGATCTGTCCCTTGCATCTTCCTCGGCTACCCTCCCAGCACCAAAGGTTACCGGTGCTATGATCCAGTGTACCATCGCGTGTACACCTCGTGGCGCGTGTACTTTGATGAGTTGGTTTTCCCATTTCAGCAGGTACCACCCTCTGTCGCGGCTTCAGCGGACCCTCGCGCCGCACCCTCCTCCTGGCATGGCCCTCGGCCGTGACCCGCCCCTGCCCTAACACTGGGCGGGCCGTCGCCCTCCCTGAGCCCCGCCCCGCCTGCCTCGGTTGCCTCCTCACCGAGCCGCGCCCCGTTGGATGCCTCTGGCCCAATCGGCCCCTCGGCCGCGACCCTGTCTGACCCACCGGCCTCGGGCGCGGCTGCCTCGAGCTCAGCGGCTTCAGGCGCGGCTGCCTCGGGCATGGCGGGCGCGGCCCCGACCCGGCTATTGCCTCGGGCTTGGCCCCCGACCCGGCTGCCGCCTCGGGCGCGGTCCCCTCTGCCTCCGTCTCCTCGGATGACGATGGCCCCGCCGCCGTGCCTTCCGCGGTCGCTCCGCCCCGGTCGGGAGTGGTGACCAGGGCTCGCACCGGGACCTTCCGGCCGAGCACGCACTACACCTCTGACGAGTATGCGTGTGTCGCTGCGACTCGACACCATCCCCTCTGCCTTCCTCCGCTCGCGCAGCCCTTCGGGATCCGAACTGGCTTGCCACGATGCGCGAGGAGTTCGATGCCCTTCAGCGCAACTGTACGTGGCAGCTTGTTCCGCGACCCCCTCACGCCGATGTTATCACTGGCAAGTGGATGTTTCGCCACAAGACACGCCCCGACGGTTCTCTCAAGCGCTACAAGGTGCGATGGGTGGTGCGTGGTTTTTGAGAGCGCGTCGGCGTGGACTTCACCGACACCTTCACCCCGGTTGTCAAGTCGGGCACGATTCGCACCGTGCTCACTACAAAAAAAGACACATCCGTGACATTTTGGGCCGAACGAAAATTTTTTCTGTCATACATATGACACTTCTATGACGATAATTGTGACAAAACCCGGTATCATCATAGATGTGGTGGGCTCCTACTTCTATGACAAAAAATCATGACAGAAAATGGGCTTTTTGAAGGAAATATGCCCTAGAGGCAATAATAAAGTTATTATTTATTTCCTTATATCATGATAAATGTTTATTATTCATGCTAGAATTGTATTAACCGGAAACATGATACATGTGTGAATACATAGACAAAGAGAGTGTCACTAGTATGCCTCTACTTGACTAGCTCGTTGATCAAAGATGGTTATGTTTCCTAGCCATAGACATGAGTTGTCATTTGATTAACGGGATCATATCATTAGGAGAATGATGTGATTGACTTGACCCATTCCGTGAGCTTAGCACACGATCGTTTAGTATTCTGCTATTGCTTTCTTCATGACTTATACATGTTCCTATGACTATGAGATTATGCAACTCCCGTTTACTGGAGGAACACTTTGTGTGCTACCAAACGTCACAACGTAACTGAGTGATTATAAAGGTGCTCTACAGGTGTCTCCGAAGGTACTTGTTGGGTTGGCGTATTTCGATATTAGGATTTGTCACTCCGATTGCCGGAGAGGTATCTCTGGGCCCACTCGGTAATGCACATCACTTAAGCCTTGCAAGCATTCAACTAATGAGTTAGTTGCGGGATGATGTATTACGGAACGAGTAAAGAGACTTGCCGGTAACGAGATTGAACTAGGTATTGAGATAGCGACGATCGAATCTCGGGCAAGTAACATACCGATGACAAAGGGAACAATGTATGTTGTTATGCGGTTTGACCGATAAAGATCTTCGTAGAATATGTGGGAGCCAATATGAGCATCCAGGTTCCGCTATTGGTTATTGACCGGAGACGTGTCTCGGTCATGTCTACATAGTTCTCGAACCCGCAGGGTCCGCACGCTTAAAGTTCGATGACGGTTATATTATGAGTTTATGTGTTTTGATGTACCGAAGGTAGTTCGGAGTCCCGGATGAGATCGGGGACATGACGAGGAGTCTCAAAATGGCCGAGATGTAAAGATCGATATATTGGACGACTATATTCGGACTTCGGAAAGGTTCCAAATGATTCGGGTATTTATCGGAGTACCAGAGAGTTACGGGAATTCGCCGGGGAGAAGTATTGGGCCTTATTGGGCCATACGGGAATAGAGGAGAGAGGCCAAAAGGAAGGAGGCACGCACCCCCCATCTGGTCCGAATTGGACAAGGGGTGCAGCCCCCTTTTCCTTCTCCCTCTCTCCCTCTTTCCTTCTCTCCTACTCCAACAAGGAAAGGAGGAGTCCTACTCCCAGTGGGAGTAGGACTCCCCCCTTGGCGCGCCCTCCTCCTTGGCCGGCCGCCTTCCCCCTTGCTCCTTTATATACGGGGGCAGGGGGCACCCCATAGAGACAACAATTGATCGTTTGATCTTTTAGCCGTGTGCGGTGCCCCCTCCACCATAGTCCACCTTGATAATATTGTAGCGGTGCTTAGGCGAAGCCCTGCGTCGGTAGAACATCATCATCGTCACCACGCCGTCGTGCTAACGAAACTCTCCCTCAACACTCGGCTGGATCGGAGTTCGAGGGACGTCATCGGGCTGAACGTGTGTTGAACTCGGAGGTGTCGTGCGTTCGGTACTTGATCGGTCGGATCGTGAAGACGTACGACTACATCAACCGCATTGTGCTAACGCTTCCGCTTTCGGTCTACGAGGGTACGTAGACAACACTCTCCCCTCTCGTTGCTATGCATCACCATGATCTTTCGTGTGCGTAGGAATTTTTTTTTGAAATTACTACGTTCCCCAACACTTTTCGTCCTGCGCGGGCCAGAGACACAGCTGCATGACATTCTTTGGGCCGTCCATGACGGAAAAAACCGTGGTAGAAGCGAGGGGGAGGAAAATTTCGGGGAGTTCCCGGTTACCGTGGGAGATCGGGGGCCGAGCGATGCGCGTTTCTCTCGTACACGTACGCGCGTGTGTGCGAGGCGTTGGCTCTAACTGAACCCGAGCGAGGCGTTGGGCTCTAACTGAATCCGAGCGATTGCACTGCAGGCTATGCGTTACTGAACCCGAGTGATCGATCGATGGCTGTTAACTGAACCCGATCGAGCGATTCCTTCGCTACTGCTGCTAACTGAAGCCGATCGATTGGATGAACAGTGAGCGTTGCCCCGGGGGGGGGGGGGGGGGGGGGTTGGATGAACAGTGAGCGGTGGCGTTGCCTGTGGATGAACAGGACTCCGTGGTGTGGAGGGCTGGATGAGCAGTAGACAGTGGAGGGGTGGTTGAACAGGACCCCGTGGTGTGGAGGGCTGGATGAACAGTAGACGGTGGAGGGGTGCCCGTAGAGGGGTGGTTGAACAGTAGCCGGTGGAGTAGCGCTCGGTGGAGGCTGGATGAACAGGAGCCCGTGGAGACTGGAGGAGGTCGACGGTAGCCCGTGGAGGCTGGAGGAGGTCGACGGTGGAGATGAACAGTATCCCGTGGAGTCCCGTTTTGCGGTACACCACACCCCTCCCGATGAACAGGACCCCTGTTTCGACCGTAGGAGGTCCGTTTCGTCCGTTTTGTGGTACGCCACACCCCTCCCGATCAACAGGACCCCCGTTTCGACCGTAGGAGGTCCGTTTCGTCCGTTTTGCGGTACGCCACACCCCTCTCGATCAACAGGACCCCGTTTCGACCTTAGTAGGTCCGTTTCGTCCGTTTTGCGGTACGCCACACCCCTCCCGATCAACAGGACCCCCGTTTCGACCGTAGGAGGTCCGTTTCCTCCGTTTTGCGGTACGCCACACCCCTCCCGATCAACAGGACCCCGTTCCGAACGTAGGAGGTCTGTTTCCTCCGTTTTGCGGTACGCCAGGCCTCGTTTCCATCGCCTGTTCCGTCCAAGCCCTCCCGATGAACACGACCACGCATTCCGTTCCGACCCAGCCGGTTGGCTCCCATGCGTTCTGTTGCCTCCCGATGAACACGACGCATTCCGTTGCCTCCCCATGAACACGACGCATTCCGTTGCCTCCCCATGAACATGACGACGACGCTATTTCTCCGTTCCGACCCAGCCATGTACACGAGCCTGGCCGTACGTATGCGCGAGTAGGCGTTCGAGACCCCGCCCGTATGTACACATACGTGGCCGTATTTTCTTTCTTGCACCCTGGCCGCTGTACGTACGTGTACATGCGACGTGCGCGCCTCCACTACGACACGTGCACGCCTCTACTACGACACGTGCGCGCCTCTACATCGACCAGTATGTACGTACACGTTCGCGACCAGAATGACAACGCTACGTACGCTTCGACCAGGTGGGTCCCGACTATCAGGCACTTCCTTGCCTGCGAAGATATAGCTGGTGGGTCCCAACAGTCAGGGGGGCGAATCTTTTTTTTGCCCGGACGCACTTCCTTGCAAGCGAAGATGTAGCAGATGGGTCCCAGCAGTCAGGGGGCGAATCGTTTTTTTGCCCGGACGCACTTCCTTGCGTGCGAAGGTGTAGCTGGTGGGTCCCAGCAGTCAAGGGGCGAATCGTTTTTTTGCCCGGACGCACTTTCTTGCATGCGAAGATGAAGCTGGTGGGTCCCAGCAGTCAGGAGGAAACGTTTTTTCCGTGAAAAACAGTGGCCCGTCTGGTGGGTCCCAGCTGTCAGGTGGAGGAATCATTATTTTCCGCCTAATAAGGAGGCACTTCCTTGCTGCGGCCGTGGACCCAGCTGTCAGCCTCTCCACGTACAGTCCACGTCCGATGGAAGTCGTTCCTTGACCACGTTGACCAGGCCGCACCGAGAGCACCACGGCGGTGGACGACGGCGAGGCCTAAGAAGGGGACAACGCGGAGCCGGGGAAGACGCGACAGTGGGGATGAGGTTCAAGTTGGATAGCCAAGATGATGCAACCAGACAAGCTTGCACCCATGTTTTCAAGTCTGCTCTGCGACAGTATCGGTATAACTTGAGGAAAACTCACTTTGAAGGCAAGGCTAACAGTGAACTTTCTCAAACATCTCCAGTGGAAAATATATCGGATGAAGACTGGAGGGGCCTTGTTAAACACTGGTCTGATCTGAAGTATCAGGTACATTATATATATGTGATCAGATCACATGTTGAAGTCCTATTTACGCATGTGCCACACAAATCTATCTTCTTGTAGGTGAACTGTTCAAAGAACAAGGCCAACCGTACGAAAGTGAAATTCCAACAGACGACAGGATCTCGTAGCTATATTGCACACTGCGAGGCTCTTGTAATTAGCTGTTGTTTCACTCTTTTCGCTGTACCATATTATCAGATCTATATTGACTTGTTCGAAATGCAGAGTAAAGCCCGCAAGGACCAAAAAGTACCTGAACCAAATCCTGTGGAAATCTTCAAGGACTGTCACACCAGCAAGAAGAAGGGCATGACTACACCAGTCAAAGCCGCTGTTGTAAGTCCTTAATCCTCATGCCTTTTAACTACTACTTACTCTGACTTATGCCTTGAACTGCATGGTTTGCAGCCAATGTCTATTACTCTTTTCAATTTTATACACAATTGTCTTAGCGTATCATTGCACCTTACAAGGTTTAAAAGAGAGGAGTGATGTTCCTTTGATCTTGACCCGTAATCTAGTTCCGTGCTGGACTTGCCCACACAACGTTACAATTGCCTGTTTGTCTGTTCTCAGTTGTTTTGTGATATGAATGATGTCATACTATGCTTACCGTATTATAAACTTCGTCTCTTTATCCTTAGCCCTCAATACAATGTGAAGAAATAGACAATACATTAGCGATGGTACATGGTTATATGTTTGGAACCTGGTTTTATTATATACTTTGCAATAAAATACAACTAATATTTTACATGGGTTCACCAGAATAAGTTCTGTATATAGACCAAAGCTATTTTGTTTGGTTTTGCTGCCTCCTTAATATCTTATGTTCTGGTACTACTAATGTAAAACCTCAACTTTTCAGCGAGCTATGGAAAAAATGGTGGAACCGCCACCTTCTGAAGGTGGCGAGGCAACTATAACCGCAATGTCAGCTCTTGCTGCAGTCGGTCAGTACCTGTCCACTAACAGTGCCAAAAGCACGTTCCTGCGTAATACTGGGATGGTTGTCAAGGCAATAACGTCCAAACTGCCTCATGATCAAGATATGCAAGCTCAAAGCAATGTTGTATCTGCGCTCCAGACACAAGTCCATTCCCTAACAGAGACCCTTTGTGAAACAAGGAGAAACATTGCTCAATGTCGTCAAGATATGCATGGTTTTGAAACTAGACTACCAGACATTTGCTATGTTGTTCAGGAGCCTAGGAGAAATGAAGGCGGGGGTTATGGTGCTCCATCGGACAATACAACATGAAAACATAACAGTCAGGTCAAATGAACTGAGCTTCTGAACTTCTGGTGGTGCATTTATCTGCTAGACTGTTTAGTTTTATGCCAACCTTCCTTTTGTTATATAATTGTAATTTGTTTTGGTGCGATACAAAATTTATTCTTAACGTGCAGCCACCGGCTGAAGAAAACAGCAAGCCATTTTTGTATAGTGTAGGGTGTTCCCTATATTTGCACTGGTGGCGATCTTTGATGCCGAGTGGATGTAATGTGTGCAATCGCCTTAATAGCCTAGCGTTAGTTTCGGCCTTATTTATTTCCTAGTCTTCTTTTTCCCTGGTTTGCTAGTGGCCGCAACTACCATGGGCCATATACGGGCCGTAGGATCCATGGGTCTCCTACGGGCCGTCAATAAATGGGCCTGTAATCGGTGGGCCTCGGGCCGTCGGATAAATGGGTCTACATGGGCCGTAATCGGGCGTAATTGGTATCGGCCCAGCACGGTAACAGGCCATTAACAGGCCGTAGGACAGCAAAGGCTTAATTCTGTCACAGGCATAACGGGTCGTTAATGGGCCAGAATATAGGACGGGCTGGAAACGGCGCAACGGGTTAACAGGCCAGAAACGGGCCGACTCTTGCCATGGGCTGAATTTGGCCCATTAGGGTAACAGGCCAGTAACGGGCCGACTCTTGCCATGTGCCGAATTTGGCTCATTAGGGGAACAGGCCAGCAATGGGCCGACTCTTGCCATGGGCCGAATTTGGCCCATTAGGGGAACAGGCCAGTAACGGGCCGGAAGTAATCGAGGGCCGAAAAGGAGCCCAAGAACGTATGGGCCGTCAATAGGCCGAAAGCTAACACGGGCTGGAAACGGCCCATGTAAATCACGGGCCGTTAACGGGTATAAAGAAAATTACTGTTCATTATGGGCTAGAGTCACCGTGGGCCTCTAAAGGGCCGAAAGATATGAAGGCCTTATATGGGCCGAAAGACGTCGTGGGCCATACATGGGCCGAAAGTGAAATGGGCTGGTGTTATATTCGACGGCCCACATGACGTTGTTGGGCCGATTTCCTTTAGGGCCTAACGGGCCGTAAAATGGGCTATTTGCGAAGAGACCGTTAACAGGCTTTTCATGGGCCAGCCCGTTAACTTTTGACCAAGTCAAACGGGCCGGCTTTGTAAGCTAAATGGGCCAGTGGTGGGCCGTGGCACGTGTCGACATATCATAGGCGCCTATCTGACCCACTGACGAGCTGACACGTGTTTTGTCCGGCCAATAAGAATTTTACACGTGGAAATTTCCCATTGGTCGGGGCTGTTAACGGGTTATCGGATCCAAAACCCGACCCGATAGCTTAACGTCGTTCCGTTACGGTGGATGCCACGTGTCGGTCACCCTTGACGAAAGCACTTCTGTGACGCGCGATTTATCGTCATGGAAGTGGACACTTCCATGATGATAATTTTGGTAATGTCATGGAACACTTCTACGATAGCACAGGTATGACTATCTTGATTCCGTCATAAAATCGTCATGGATGTACATGCATGACAAAAAACGCGACCTACTGTGACAAACACGTATCATCACAGAAGTGTATTTTTTTGTAGTGGCTTCAGTTGACGGTCTCATGCGCTTGGCCTGTTCACCAGCTGGACGTGTCCAATGCCTTCTTGCATGGTCACCTTGATGAGCAGGTGTTCTATCAGCAGCCTACTGGTTTCGTCGACGCTGCGCATCCGGACTATGTGCGCTTGCTCTCCCGTTCTCTCTATGGGTTGAAGCAAGCACCCCGGGCTTGGTACCAGCGGATTGTGGCCTTCCTTCAGCAGCCGGGGTTTCGGTCTACTAGCTCCAATGCCTCCCTGTTTGTGTATCATCAGGGTGCCGCCACTGCGTACCTCCTCCTCTACGTCGACGGCATCATCCTGACAGCTTCATCTCCCGCGCTGCTCCAGCAGGTCACCACTCGCCTCAGCGTGAAGTTTGCCCTCAAGGACTTGGGGACTCTGCACTACTTCCTCGGCATCGAGGTTGTCCGCCGTGCCACGGGCTTCTTTCTGCATCAGCAGAAGTACGCCCACGAGCTTCTGGAGCGAGTCTGCATGCTTAATTGCCGCCCTGCTTCCACGCCTATCGATACGAAGGCCAAGGTGTCCGCCGTTGAGGGCCCTCCGGCGTCCGACGCTGCTTTCTATGGCTCCATCGTCGGTGCTCTTTAGTATCTCACGCTCACGCGGCCGGATCTACAGTACACAGTGCAGCAGGTGTGCCTTCATATGCACCCCCCCGTAACACTCATTGGGCTCTGATGAAACGTATTCTGCGGTATATACGTGGCACCACAGCTATGGGTCTCACCTTGACGGCTTCCTCCGACACCGCCCTCGTCGCCTACTCCGACGCCCACTGGGCCATTTGCGCCGACACTCGACGCTCCACCTCTGACTGCTTTGTCTACCTTGGGCCCTCGCTGATCTCGTGGTCGTCTAAACGACAGCCCATGGTTTCTCGCTCGAGTGCTGGGGCGGAGTATCGGGCTGTGGCTAACGCCGTTGCGGAGTGCTCTTGGTTACGTCAGCTGCTTCAGGAGTTGCTGGTTGAGATTCCTAAGGCGATGACTGTCTACTGTGACAGCGTCTCCGTGGTTTACCTCTCGGCCAACCCGGTCCATCATCGACGGACCAAGCATATTGAGCTCGACATTCACTTTGTCCATGAGCAGGTTGCGCCTGGTTGCATTCGAGTACTGCATGTGCCCACCGATCAGCAGTTCGCCGATGTCATGACGAAAGGACTACCTACCTCGACTTTTGAGGGTTTTCGGTCCAGTCTTTGCGTCTCCGGCGACGCTTCAACTGCGTGTACATATATAAGTCCGGGTTGTATATTTTGCACCTGTCATGTCTCTCTCCCTCTCTATAACTTGTATGTAGCTTGGGAGACAAGACATCTGGTGCACCCCTTTTATCTATATATGTGCCTCGTGTACGATCAATAAAATTATCGATGCATGCAATCTCATTCTTCCTAACTTACAAGTATGAAACTAGAATGGGCCAAAAGGCAGGGACATCGTATCTTGTGGTTGGACGGGAACAATATATTTTCTGAAGGAAGGAAACAGAGTAGTTGCTGAACCACGATCCTTGCTGCCCTTTTCTTGTGTGTTACTGAGGCTAATATGTTCCACACCCATTTTCCCTTCAATAAACAGAGGAACAAGAAAGAGGCAGAAATATAAATTCCTTCACCCATTGCCCCTCTTGTGTTTGTTTGTTTACCCCTTGGAAAAAAAATGCCAAACTGCAGTAAATGGGATAGTTTCATTCCCCACCTTCACCCGTGACACGTTTATCTTCTTATTGTTTCTTGACAACAAATAGAGCATTTATGCGTATGTGTGTATATGACCTGCATACATCTTCCTTAAGAGATACTCCTATAAAAGATAAGAGGTAATCTACATCTACTAAAGCAAAATCTATGGGAGAAGGCAATCCGTTAGAAGTTGCATCCACTGGGCAGTGCAATTCTCATGTGTCTGAAAAGCTGATCGTAACTGACATGAGCTTCCGCTTCCAGCAAACCCGCAAAGCAGCAAACATGAGCTTCGGCTATCACTGACGCGTGGCAGTGGCCGTGCCCGCTAGACATCGCAGAGAAACGAGCAGCAATGAGAAGACAGAGTGCTCTGTCGCACTCGCACCAACATCAGCTAGCTCGAGCAGCAATGGGCAGGAATTTATATTCACATTAATTTTGTTTTCACCGCCGTAGCGTGTTCAGACACAAACTCGACTAACCGGACAAAATTTTGTTCCTACAAATTACGGAGTCTAACCGTAGCTTGCTCCATCTGTTTCCAGAACCGTTGGATATTCGAGCCATCTTGCATGGGAATTTGGATACTATTTTTTCCATCTCGCTACGGTCTATCCATCCATCACTCGGGAATGGCGCTCAGATCGGGTGCGAAGCGTGGCTGCATCCTCCCGGCACTCTTCGCGCGCGCCACCGGCCGCCTCTTTGCTGCCAGTGCCGGCACGGTCTTTTAAGCGACGGTCTCGTCCTCCTGGGGTGGGGCGAAAACGAGCGGCGCCACCGAGCCGGCGCGCCTCCGTTGTCCAGCGCCGGCGCAGGATGCTACGCTGTGGGCCTTATTAACAAGCGCCGCGGATGCCCTGACAGCGAGAGCGGCGATGTCCTCGCGCCGGAGGCCGTTCCGTCGAGCCTCAGCGGGGAGCGCGAAGTATATCTGCTGTTGGAACCGCAGTCCTCTCTCACTCTCGGCTAAAGGTAGAAGAAGACACAAGACACAAGAAATTCTGGGCCGACGCACGAACGCCGCCACGGGCGCACGAACGCCCCAATCCTTTTCTTCTTTACGGTGGCTACATGGCTACAACACCGGCTCACCTCGATCAATACATCAGGGGGCCTTTTATACCCGGCTGCACATAACATCCGGCCACCACACCGGCCACTAACTCCACGCACGCACGCACTTGTCTAGCTAACAAACTCACTAAGTCAGCTACATGCACGGCGTCCATATCCATGATGCATGCATGCACTAACCAACTAACCTGCTAACTACGGTGCATGCGCGTACACAGGAGACCCGGCCATGCGGGCTAGCTAACGAACCAACGCACCAGCCCTCCACTCTCGCCAACGGCCGCTGCCTTACGAGCCAGACCTGGAGCGCATACCCGCGCGCGCACGCCAGTCATTTCCTGGAGGCGTGGTTTACTCCCAACATCTGCCCCGGGCGTAGCTCCTCGGCCCCGCCCACGGGGGCCACGGGCCCCTCAAACCCCATCTCGTCGGCGTCGCATACGAACCAGCCGGCGTCCCCATCCACCAAGTCCTCGAGCGCCTGGCCCGCTGTGGCCGGGCGCGGGTACTCCCGCAGCTTCCCCGTTGGAAGCAATACCATAGCCGTCGAGGCAAGCTGCCCCTTTGCCCGCACCGCCGCCGCCGCGACCACGCTGCCGCTGGACATGCAGAGCCTCATTGTGACTCTTGGCGTCTGATTTTAGGTTGGAGCTGCGTGTGTGGTGATCTTTGTGATGTTGTTGTGTGAGATAGAGATTTGGGTTGGGAGACGGCGATGGCGATGGAGTAGCCTTGGTCGGGCCAGTTATATATAGGAGGAGAATATGACACAGTGGCGTTTGGCAGGGCCAGGGCAGCGTATATGTATGCGTGGACTCGATCGGATATTTGCTTCGTTTTCCCCAAACCGTTTGGGAGTGGAAGCTGTGTGTACGTGGTGGAGTATTGTATTTCGGTTTTGGTATGGTGCGCATCCATCTATCCACCATTCTTTGATCTTTCGTAACCATATACATATATACGTTATGGTGTAGTTTGCCGATTGTGGATTTGACCGCTCTATTTTTTTAATCTTTTTTTCACCCACATAGATTATGTGTTCTTACTCAAAATTCAGTGGGAAAAAAACAATAAAACTAGTGCAAACATGTGGAAGACTGATTTTCTATTATGCATGTTATTCCGTTCATGCATGCATCACGGCATTACTTTGAGGTTTGTGCCACATTTTTTTTTTATTTTTTGGCAAATTTTAGCGTGTTTCAAAGTACTAGATAATGTTTTCATTGGGTTATTTCTTGTTTCAATCATGTGTACCAGCAAGTCCACGCTAAAACAAATGCACCCATACTTATTGGTGCACAAAGAATCGTTATGATACACTACGAAAAAAACAAAACCCAATGAAAAATCATGTAACACTAGAAAACAAAACAAACTTTGCCACAAACCAAAAACATGCACAAATCTTAAAGTACCTACAGAAGATGGATACACACATGAGTGAATAGAATTTCTGTTGAGTAAATTAGAAATTTCTTGATTAATTTAATCCAAAGAACCATGAGCATGATATTGACAATATTAACGATATACTGATATTTGATCACATAAGCGATGGGGCAAAAGTGCAGTCTTATCTTACTTCTATGAGTGCTAGTGGCATGGATGTGCGCATACCTGGTGTACGTCCCTACCACGTCCTAAACAACAGAGCAAAAGTGTAGTCTTATCTGCTACAACGGTATAGTGTGGATGTCCGTAGTGTCTGTCCCCACCGTATCCAAAACAAAAAGAGCAAAGTGTGCGCTTTGTTTCCGCGGCTATGAAAGGATCTGCCACGACATCCTTCATAGTATCATGGTTGTGGCTGACCTGATTGCTCTTTACACATTTCTTGATTTCATGTAATCCCTGCAGGGAGTTTATTATCGTACTTGAGTGCTTAAGATGACAGTGCATGCGCTAAAGAAGCTAGTGGTCAATAGTTAATCAGCAGTACTGTAGTAGTAGCAGTAGTGCTCTTTGTTTTGTTTATTTGCTCTTTCATGGTATATCTTGTACGTGGATCTGAATCCAAGTGCGCATTGAGGTATCGTAGATTGATGTGATTAACCACATCACTCCCAGGGGCTGCTTTAAAAGTTTTCGGTGGATGTTCACATGTTTTGAACATGATCCAGAACAGAGAGAATTCTTTAGGTTATCCACCCGGTAAATTTGCGCCAAGCAATTATACCTCAGTTGCACACTGCTGCAGCAGCAACTGAGTTGTTGAATGGATAGATAGCGGCAGGCAAGAGAGTGCGCTCACCAAGATAACCGATGACGAAGGGATGGGTAAGCCCGGGATAACATATATGGTAGTGAAAGTTCACGTCTAGTGTGTGTATGTGTATTATGTTATAGAATGCGTCCCTACTGCCATTTAAAAAAGGGTGAAACCATAATCGCATATTTATTAGCAATGTCTAATTGAACTGAAATTGGTACCTTGGAACGAACTACTTAAGTGGTTGAATAACGTTCATCTCATGGAGGTCGGGACAAGTTCTGTGGGAACCTTCTCATAACGGCACACTCCAGATTAGGCCTTAACCAGGAGTTGTGTAAATTAAATGTTCCTCTAAAAACTCACAATATTTTGTTGGTTTTTAAGCAAGGGCTTCCTTGTCATAAAAATAAATAATCTACGACGTAGGTTTGTGGTGCGATTGAGAAAAAAAATGACATCAAATTTTTCTTTAGAAGTATTGATGCTTGGCGTTATTTTCAATAATGTCTTAGTTTTTTTGGCCAGACAATAATGTCTTGAGTTGTATGTACCGGACGTCATATCACTGGACCAAAGTCCATGAAACCCTCTGTCCTAGTGAACACTCATGGATCACAGTTGTGAGCGCTAGTGGCGCGAGTGGTGCTGGTACGTGGTGTGTGACCTTACCATGTCATAAACAATGGAGCAAAACCGCGATCTTATCTACTACTGCAATAGAAGAGAGTGGGTTTACGTGGTGCGCGTCCCCCACTGTATCCGAAGGGAAAAGACCAAATGCTTTATTTCCCTGGCTACGAAATGATCTGCCACGGCATCATGGCTGATGCTGATGTGGATTGCTTTTCTTACATATTTCCTGAGTGCTTAAGATGACAAGTAGTCAAGTGGGTGGTACTAAATCACACGGTGATTGATAGTAGTTAGTAGCAGTAGTTCCCTGTTTTGTTTATTTGCAGATTTGTGGTATCTTGTAGCCACGGTTGATTGTAAGTTGATTGGCCGAGAGATTGGGAGCATACTAACGAGTTTTCTAAACATTACAGAACAGAGTGAGTTGTTTAGTGTATCCACCATGTAAAGTTACGTCAAGCAGTTAGGGCATCTCCAACACTGACCCGTAAATGGACATCATAAATATCTGTTTTTATGTCCGGGCGTGATCCACATGCATGATGCGGGAGCCGGTGATTCAATGCTATTCCCATATTAATCCAGTTGGAAGATAGAAAAGAGAGGACGACCACGTGGTTACTTTTGGTTGGTCAAGTGGATGTTTGGACTCTAGCAAAGCTTCCCCAAGTTTGTTGTTAGGATACCAGAATCCGTACATCCCGACTGCTAAGCGGACATCTAAGGGTCCCTGTTGGATGCCAAAAGTGGTCCGAACACTGCAGTCCAGACGTATAGAGGAGTTTTGTGGGTCCACTTTAAAGATGCACTTAGACATCAGACTCTGAAGTGCACCAAATTAAATAGTATGTTGGTCTCGAGTGTGGCCGTTTGGCTCCCGGGCTCATCTGCGCCCATGGTGAATATTAAATTCAAAACAAATACTAGATTGTTTTTAAAAAAAAATCAATTTTTTTGCATGGAAGATGCTTAGGTGCGTTAGGTCTGCTTCAATTTCAGCTCATTTGGCCATCTGAGTAGCTCTTGGCAAAAAGGATAAATTTGGGGTATGTGAAATAGTTTACTATTCATGTACTGTTCTGACCCAATTTGTTTTCTTTTGCTGAGAGGTACTAATATGTCCAAATGAGCTGAAATTTAGAGAACGTCACACACCAAATCATCTTCCATGTTAAACAAATTTATTTATTTTTAGAATTTTTTTAGTATTTCTTTTGAATTTTCTTTTAACCGGGTGCAGAAGAGCCCTGAATTAGAGATGGATATTCGGTTGGTATACGCGTACTTTTCAATAGCGATTTATAAAATAGTTACTTGGGTACTGGCTAATATCTTCCTTATTGTCATAAATATAAACACTAGCAAATATCTTGCTCTAATCATAATGTTATCTTTTGAATGATTCAGAGCAGGGTTAATATATTCTCCTGCAGTATATCTGCCCTTTTATAGTTTGACATAATTGTTTTTTAAGCCCTTCAGAAGAAGAGAACTAATATTAGTTCCTTAACGATTCGTAAGAGTTGCTTGACTTTTCCTTCCAGTAAAGATGCACCAAGCAAGCAGTGCTCTTCTAGTCTATCACTCACATTGGCCAACATATATGATATTCATTTATTTTATTTTATTTGCGATTGGTGTCATCAGTGAATGGAGGTGGTGGATATGGTTTTGCCTATATGTATGTAAGCAGATTGTGCATTACCCATGCATCACGTCGGTGAGATATTATTCTTTTTTTTTTTGATAGTGTCATGTATAGTCAGCTATATCTTGTTGTTATTTCGGTGTACTTTGGTAATCCTCCACACCTGCGCTGATAGGCACGAGGAAAGAAGATGCAAATATCTTATTTCAGCACACATTATATAGTTATTTCATTTTTAGACAATTCACAAAGAGTTATTAGGGACATGGAGTTTCTTAGCCCGAGCTCATATGAGCTCACTGAACAGTAAAATTAGAAAAATAAATAAAAAACAATTCAAAAAATTCTGAATAGCTTTCGGTGATAGCCTGACTGCCTGAGACTGAACAGAGATGAAGTTGCATCCACTGGGCAGTACAATTCTCATGTGGCTGGAAAGATGATCGTAACTGACATGAGCTACCGGCAAAGTAAGCAGTGTGCGCCGGGAACGAGCGAACGGAGCAGCAATGAGAAGAAAGAGTGCTCTGTCGCACCAACATCAGCTCGCTCTGTGATTCCATCTAATTGCAGGTTTTGAACATGTCAGAGATAGAGACGCCGTCGTAGCGTGTTTAATTTTGTTTTCTCCATCGTAGAAACTAGAGGAGATGCTTTGGCAAAATCAGGAATTTTATATTCACATTAATTTTGTTTTCTCCCTCGTAGCGTGTTCAGACACAAACTCGACTAACAAGCCAAAATTTCGTTCCTACAAATTACAGAGTCTAATCCACCTCCCCATCTGCCTATACCTTGCACGGGAAACGCCATTGTGTTGGTTCACTCGCACTCAGGGATGGCGGTCAGATCGGGTGCGAAGCGCGGCTGCATCCTCCCAGCACTCTTCGCACGCGCCACCGGCCGCCTCTTTGCCGCCAGCGCCGGCACGTTCTTGTAAGCGATGGTCTCGACTACCTCCTGGGGTGGGGCGAAAATGAGCGGCGCCACCGCGCCGGCTCGCCTCCGTCGTCCGCCGCCGGCGTTGGCCTTATTAACGAGCGCCACGGACGCCCTGACAGCGAGAGCGGCGAGGTCCTCGCGCTGGAGGCCGTTCCGTCGAGCCTCAGCGGGGAGCACGAAATATATCTGCCCCGGGCGTAGCTCCTCTGCCACAGCCACCGCGGCCACGGGGCCCTCGAACCCCATCTCGTCGGCGTCGCACAGGAACCAGCTGGCGTCCCCAGCCACTGAGTCCTCGAGCGCCTGGCCCGCTGTGGCCGGGCGCGGGTACTCCCGCAGCTCACCCATCGGAAGCAGTACCATAGCCGTCGAGGCAGGCTGCCCCTTTGCCCACACCGCCGCCTCCGGCACCGCGCTGCCGCTGGACATGCAAAGCCCCATTGTCACTCTTGGCTTCTGATTTTAGGTTGGAGCTGCGTCTGTGGTGATCTTTGTGATGTTGTTGTGTGAGCTTTGGGTTGGGAGATGGCGATGGCGATGGAGGAGGAGGCTTGGTCGGGCCACTTATATATAGGGAGGAGTATGACTCAGTGTTGTTTGGCAGGGCCAGGGCAGCATATACGCCGGGGACTCGGGATATTTGCTTCGTTTTCCCAAAACCGTTTGGGAGTGGAAGCTGCGTGTACGTGGCGGAGTATTGTATTTCGGGTTGGACGCCGATAACTGCCACACGTATGGGTGTTAAGGGATCTGCCCACACGTTCTGTGTGGTGCCTAAGAGGACCAGCCCACACGCTTGTGTGTGGCCAAAACAACTAGCGCTCACACGCCTCTTTTTTCCCTTCCGGTCCCTTTTACACGCGTGCGTGTGGGTAAAATAGATAACGCCCACACACCCGGTACGTCAGGCCTCGTACCTCGTGGTCCCGCACGCCCCACGTGACACTTTACCGCGCGCCCGCAGTTGCCATGGGTCGGACCCTCGTCCATGTTCGTTTAAGTGCAGTTGCCATGTCGCTTAACTACGGTTGCCATGTCGGACAACTACAGTTGCCATGTTTGCTCAACTGCAGTTGCCATCTCAGGTCAAAATTCCAGATTGCCATTTTTTGGACAACTACATCTGTTGCCATGTGTGGTCTGGTCTACTGCAGTTGCCATGATTTCAAAATTTTAGGAGTTGCCACCTACTAACACTAGGCAGTTGCCATGTAGCACTACAAAAAAAGGCATGGCAAAAAAACATGTTCGGGTAAAAGAGAGAGTTGCCATGTGCTCACAAGCACGCTAGGGCAGTTGCCATGTAAAAAGAAAGAGTTGCCATCTGCTTACGTGCACGCTAGGGCAGTTTGCCATGTACCATGCAAAATATATGGCAACTGACATGTTTGGGTAAAAAAAAAGAGTTGCCATCTGCTTGCAATCATACTAGGGCAGTTGCCATGTACACTGCAAAACGCATGGCAACTGGCAGCTTGGGTGTTGAAGAGGAGGCGGGCGTGTGGGCGAGATGGCAAACACCCACACACCAGCCCTTGTGCGTGACTGAAAACTAGTGTGTGGGCGAACTGCTAAACGCCCACACACCGGCCCCTCCGTGTGGTAAAACGAATGTGTGGGCGACCTCTCTCACACACCACACACGCGAGTTGTCCTACGTGGCGTACAAAATCAGCTAATTCGTGCCAAGATTCGTGCAGAAGTTACTGGACGGTGATGGAGACGTGTGCGTGAGTTGGCTAACGCCCACACGTGTGGGCGTTACACTTTTGGTTCGGTTTTGGTACGGTGCGAATCCATCTATCCATCATTCTTTTATCTTTCGTAACCATATATACATACGTCATGTAACCACAGTAGTTATCATAATCTGAAATGAATAGCTAGATAGATTGCTAAACTTAGACTTGTCTTGTGCTCCAACTTCAGAGTATGTGTTCTTACTCAAAATTCAGTGGGGAAAAAAAACCCAATAAAACTAGTGCATACATGTGGGAGAGTGATTTTCTATTATGCATGTTATTCCGTTCATGCATGCATCACGGCATTACTTTGAGATTTGTGCTACTTTTTTTATTTTGGCAAATTTTATCATGTTTCAAAGTACTAGATAATGTTTTCATTGGGTTTATATTTTTTTTCAATCTGCATCGTCATGTTTCATGTCATCATGTGTACCAGCAAATCCACTCTAAAACAAATGCACTCATACTTATTGGTGCACAAAGAAACGTTATGATACACTAAAAAAAAAACCCAATGAAAAATCATGTAACACTAGAAAACAAAAGAAACCTTGCGAAAAACCCAAAACACGGCACAAATCTTAACGAACCGACAGACGATGGATACACACATGAGTGAATATCATTTCTCATTCACGTGGATGTTCTGATGCGCTTATATATGGGATCTCCCCTTCTTTAATATTACTGAATAATTGCATAAACACAATTTACGGTCATTTTTATTGTTAATGTGATTATGTATAAAATGGAAATTGAATCAGTACTTATTGACTTATCAAAGAAAGCATGATTTTATTTCTTATTTAAGTCAATAAGACATGGGCCAGTTGAGGTTGTCCTCAAGGAAAAATGGCCTACAAGAACTGTTGCAAATGTTCCATTCTGGACTATTGGCAACACCAGTTGAAAAAATCGACAAAACCGAAAACAGATGATGTGAGGTGGAGAGATAGGAGGAAAGAAATAACGGACGACACAACCATAAGTAATATTTAGGTGCGCGAAAAAAAATTTGAGTGAAATATTTTTTGAAGTTGGAGAAAAAAGGGAGTTGATGGTGACGGTATATCGCCACCTCTCTTGTTATACGAGACACGTGGGATATAAGTGAAAAATTGGAGGGTTTTCATTTTTCAACGTATAATTTAAGATGTATGACACTATCATTTACAGATATATGACCATATATGACACAAAAAAATTAGGTGTACCATGGTAGGAAAGTGGGTAGGGACGGTTTTGAGCGCATGATTCAAGATATCTTGCCTTCCATCATTTGCATGTATATCCATGTATGATCACACAGAAATTATGAATGTCAAGGTAAAAAGAGGAAATTAGTAATGTGTTAATGGCTATTTAATTGCTACAATTTTCGCGAATCAACCTGCGGATGAATGGTTAGAAGGACAGTGGTACACAACCCACCAGGGTTCAAGTCCTAGACTTGACACCGGTGCTCGCATTTTCCTGGATTAATTTCAGAACTTCCGGCGATGTGCGTTCAGTTGGAGGTGACGTTCTCGTCAACTACAAAGGTGTTTGTGGTGACTTCGTCAATCTCAAGAGATGTGCCGGCTCAGTCTCTCAGAGGTTCTCGTAAGGGTAGGGTGTGTGTGTGTTTTCATAGGGGTGAGTATATGTGCGTATGTATGCGCGTTTACATCTATGTTAAAAAAACAAGTTGCTAATATCTTCTCCACGAATGAGGGTTAAAAATATGACATGATTGTGAACTTGAGTTAGCAGCATATGTGTGTTCTTCATTTCAACTAGTAAAATAGGGTATCATACCTTACTAGGCCCCCTGGTGGCGCGTGGGAAACGGCGAGAAAATTCGTATATGGCGCAGTCAGTGGCTCCCGCGTCAGCACTCGGGGAGGCTTATCACTCCGCAGGAAACCTGCAGGCTGCGCAGGGTTTCAGAGCTTATTGACGCGTGTGGGACGTGGCGCATGGACCTCCTCCAATGGTACTTCCTCCCGGTTGACATCTACACCATCACGAGGACACGACTCTCCCCACGGGCTATTGATGATGTCCTCGCGTGGGCTCCAGAGAAAACCGGGGTGTTCTTGGTTCGGTCAGCATACCGCTTCGCCATGGACGAGCGTGAACACCCATTGGCAAGCGCTTCTAGCAGGGCACCGGATGGTCAGCGCGCCATCTGAAAGATCATATGGGGATGCCCTGCTCTCCCTAAGGTACGCGTTTTTGCTTGGCGCCTTGCCAAAAATTTCCTTGTGACTTGGAAAAATAAGTTTTCTCGTGGTTTGGAAGTCTCTGACATATGCCCCTTGTGCGGTACGGAACGCGATGACTGCTTCCACGCATTCTGCGTGTGCCCCTGTGCAGTTGAGTTGTGGCGTGCTATGCAAACAGATTGGGCGTTGCCTGATGTGATGAGTGTTCCGAACACCGGCCCGGAATGGCTGTTGGGTGTGTTGGAACCATTGCCAGACACATCCCGAATGGTGTTGTCGATGACTCTCTGGCGTGTTTGGCACGTACGTAACGAGATAACTCATGAGAAAGTCCCTCCGCCAACCGAAGCTTCCTGTCGTTTTCTTCAGGGGTACGTCAACTCGCTGCTGTGCATTCAGTTCCACCCAACTAGTGATATTGCCAAGGGCAAGATGCCTATGCACGTTGCTGGAGCTCCACATGTGAAGAAACATGCACCTCGGTCAGCCACTAGGAAGGATGAACTCACCTGGTCACCATCGCCGGAGGGCTGGACAAAGCTTAACACGGATGGAGCTTATCAGGCAGCGGACGGATCAGCTGGAGCGGGGATGGTGTTGAGAGATGATGTGGGGGGCCATAATTTTTACTGCTTGCAGGGGCTCTTTCATATGTGATAATGCCCTCCAGGCTGAGTTGGCTATCGAGAAGGCCTTGCGTTGGCCCTGGAGCGAACTGATCGACCCATCTTGATGGAGCTGGATTGTAAGGAGGCTGTATCCATGATAACAACTCCAGGCATAGATCGATCCAGCAATATGGCATGTATCCAGGAAATCAAGGCGTTGTTGGAAAATGATAGGGAAGTGGTGGTTAAGCTTATCAGCCGAAGTCAAAATAGAGTGAGTGATGCCCTAGCTGCGTATGGGCGTACAATGCCACGCACGGCTGTGTGGTTAGGCTCTAGCTTAGGGGAGATTGCTACCCTTTGTATGAACGATATTATGCCCCCTTAATTTAATACAGTCTCCTTTCTCCCCGCAAAAAAAAAGCAAGATCCACTCCTTTGGTAATTCCATCAATAACAACCTTATCAAAAAAACTCTTAGTTCTGTTAACCCTCTTATAACGAGGGTAAAGACCCTAGTATAGAAAATATCTATACAGTTTTGCTAAAGCACATCTAGATGTGCCATAATATTGCACATCTAAGTCTTATATCATTGATTTTACATCGAGATTGGTGTGGATATTTTCCTTTTCTTTTTTCTTTTTCATCATTATGCTTGATTCACTCACTTAGATGTGCAATAACTAGAGCACATCTAGATGTGCCCTAGACACACCCATATCTATATAACCACAATTATTGGACCAATATATTACTTGCAAATGGAAATAGTTCTTTGTTAATTTCCTTTGTAAAAAGAGTTTATTAAATCCAAATTATGAAAAATGAATAAGTGGGTTCTTCTTCACGTGCCACCAGGGGGCCTAGATTGCATCTACTCCACTCATCGTTGCCATGGTGCGCCACCGAGGAAAGTGCCGGTGGTGGTAGGGAGGCCCTTTCGAGTTGTGGTGCCCTGGTGGGGCACATGATATGGCGGGGAGGGTCGGATGCTTCTCGTGCTACCATGTGTGCATCGGCGGCTACAACGGCTTGGTCCGGCAAATTGTCCTTCTACACAAGCAACGTATGACTTTTTTGCGTCACGAGTCGGCTAAAAGACGCGAGCAGAAAAACAAGCATTTTTAGTGGCCACCGGAGGCGGTAGTAACTAAGTTGATCAAAGCCGCCTGTAATATATCAAGCGCAAGCGGTTTACATTACTATAGATAGCTCCAGAGGCAGCTAGAACAACAAAACTGCCAGGAAGAAACATTAGAGTCGGTTGCTAATTTGTAACCGCCTAAAATTCTTGTCAACGTAGCCATTTTCTATTTGGTGGCCACTTGCGTCTGTTCTGTTCGTCGGGGGGGGGGGGGGGGGGGGGGGATAGGTTTGCTACTCTCTATTTCCCTAACATTTTCCCTTGCCCTCCCCATTCCATGGGCAAACCCTTGCACCCATCCCTCGTGGCACTCCGCCCTTCCGCGGCGGCACGGTGGTCACCCGCCCATCCGAGGCGGGGCAGTGGGTGGAAGATCTGACCGTCCACGGCAACCATGTGGCCGATCCGCTCATTCACGGCGAGGTGGCCGATCAAACCATCTCAGGCAGTGCGGTGGCACAACCACCAATCCACATCGGCGCGGTGGATGATCTGCCCATCTGAGGCGGCGCGATGGAAGCTCCACCCATCCACGGTGTCATGGTGGCAGATCTGCCCTTTGGCGCCTGCCTGATGGTGTAGTGGTAGATCCGCGCGTTGGCGGCTGCCCGACGACGCGGTGACTCTGCGGGCATTGGATTGTCGCCGCTGCTGACCTCCATAGAGGTCTCCGAATCTCCGGCATGGTGAGCTCACAAATGTTTCACCATAGATTATATAATTATGTGCGTTTAGTTGCTGCTTATAGGGTTTGCGAATGTATGCTTATATCTTTTTGTATGATTAGTTGTTGCTTACATAAATATGTTTTGCCATGGATTATATATTTTTGTATGTTTAGTTGCTACTTCTAGGGTTGGCGATTGTATGCTTATATCCTTTTGTATGATTAGTTGCTGGTTATATAATTATGTTTCGCCATGGTTTATATATTTCTGTGTGTTTAGTTCTGCTTCTAGAGTTGGCAACTGTATGCTTGTGTTTATCTCAATGTTTTCTTTAAATTTCATTCGCGTGACTGGTTAAGAAATGAAATGACAACCCCCATGGAATTGTACGAGAAATGTTGAATAGTAGTTCTATGTGAATTTTGGTATCATGACTGATTACAAAATGGAATGGCTGCTCATGAAGATCTTGGAGGTCGTTAGAAATACACATTGGTCTCTGGGCGTCCGTGTATTGGAGACGGTTTACCAAAACAAACCACTTACACGCATGCGTTGTTTCAAGTATTAGCGACATAGGCTTTGAGGCGTAAACTGGAACCGCCTCCGGCCCATCTACAAAAAACGTCTACAATGCTCGTGTTTCTACAAGTGAGATGCTCTGGTTGGGCATGCTTGTAAAGAGGGTGGTTGATGACATGTAAGATTTGGTTCAAGCAACATCACCGCTTTGTATGTCGTTAACTTGGTGAAGGTGTTGACTCGATGTTTCACTTCGGGGGTGATAGCATCCGATGTTTATTGGTTCAACCTGACAACATCAATTCTTTGTTAGGTATTATGCTGCTCTGTTGACAGATTGTTGTCCATGGTGATAAGCTTTTGTGCGAATAAATACATGTTGTTGTGTGGATGGTCCAAAGCTGATGACATCATATTTTTCTTTTCGGTATTGACACGTAACATTATTTTTAATTATATCATAGTTGTGCGCACGGGACGGTGGAATCATAACTCTGAAGTCGCGTAATAAATCCCATGTCGTAGTGAAAGCTCACTTCTATGAGTGCTAGCGGCATGGATGTGCGCGTACCTGGTGTACGTCCCTACTGTGTCCTAAACAATAGAGCAAAAGTGCAGTCTTATCTGCTAGAGCGGTGTAGTGTGGATGCCCGTGGTGTGTGTCCCCACCGTATCCAAAACAAAAGGGCAAAGTGTGCACTTTGTTTCCATGGCTATGAAAGGATCTGCCATGACATCCTTCATAGCATCATGACTGGAGCTGATCTGGATTGCTCTTTACACATTTCTTGATATCTTGTAATCCCCGTGGGGAGTTTATTATCGTACTTGAGTGCTTAAGATGACGGTGCATGCGCTAAAGAAGCCAGTGGTCAATAGTTTATTATTAGTAGTAGTGCTGGCGGTTCTCTGTCTTTTGTTTATGTGCTCTTTCTTGGTATATCTTGTACCCGAGGTTCTGGATGCAAGTGCATATTGTGGTATCGTAGATTGATGTGATTAACCGCATCACTCCCATGAGCTGCTTTAGCCGTGAGATTCATAGGATGCTAAGATGTTTGTACACGATCCACAACAGAGAGAATTCTTTTGGTTGAGGTGAGCGGGCGTGAGGAGTGCGCTCACCAAGATGACGGATGACGAAGGGATGGATAAGCCTATCTGGTAGTAAAAGTTCACGTCTAGTCTGTGTGCATGTGTATTACGTTGTACGGGTCCCTACTGCCCAATAAAAAGGGCTGAAACCATAATTGCATATTTATTAGCAATGCCTAATTGAGATGAAAGTGCTACCTTGGAACGAGCTACTTAACCGGTTGAATTGCATTCATCTCATGGATGCCGGGATGAGTTTTGTGGGAACCTTCTCATAATGGCACATTCTTGGTTAGATCTTAACTTGGAGTTATGTAAATTATATGTACATCTATATGCAAGGTTTTCATTTTAATAAAAATAAATAATCTGCGATGATAGGTTTGTGGTGCGATTGAGAACAAAATGACATCATATTTTTCCTTACCAATATTGATGCTCAGCATTATTTTCAATAGTGTTATACTTGTTTGTACGGTACGTCAGATCGCTGCACCGAAGTCCATGAAACCCTCCATCCTAGTGAAAGCTCATGTATCATAGTTGTGAGTGCTAGTGGTACGGCGTACGTGATGTCTGACCTTACCATGTCATAAACAATGGAGCAAAAGCGCGATGTTATCTACTACCGCAACAGAAGAGGGTGGGTTTACGTGATGCGCGTCCCCACTGTATCCGAAGGGAAAAGAGCAAAAGTGTGAGCTTTGTTTCCTTGGCTACGAAATGATCTGCCATAGCAATCGTAGGTGACGCTAATGTGGGTTGCTTTTCATACATATTTCTTTAGTGCTTAAGATGACGAGTAGTCAAGTGGGCAGTACTATATAAATCGCACGGTGATTGATAGTAGTTAGTAGCGGTAGTGCTCTATTTTGCTTATTTGCAGTTTCGTGGTATCTTGTAGAGAAGGTTGATTGTAAGATGATTGGCCGAGAGATTGGGAGGATACTAAAGAGTTTTCTAAGCGATCCATAACATAGTGAGTTGTTTAGTTTATCCATCATGTAAAGTTGCGTCAAGCAGTTGGGGCATCTCCAACGCTGACCAGTAAATGGACATCGCAAATGTCCGTTTTTATGTCCGGGGATGATCCACGGACGTGGTGTGTTACTTTACCATGTCATAAATAATGGAGAAAAGGTGTGATGTTATCTACTACTACAATAGAAGAGGGTGGGTTTATGTGGTGCATGTCCCCACTGTATCCGAAGGGATAAGAGCAAAAGCGTGAGCTTTCTTTCCTTGGCTACGAAATGATCTGCCACGACATCATGGCTGATGCTGATGAGGATTGCTTTTCTTGCATATTTCTTTTAAGATGACAAGTACTCAAGTGGGCGGTACTAAATCACACGGTGATTGATGCTAGTTAGTAGTAGTAGTGCCCTATTTTGTTTATTTGCAGTTTCGTGGTATCTTCTAGATAAGGTTGATCGTAAGATGATTGGCCAAGAGATTGGGAGGATACTAACCATTTTTATAAACAATCCAGAACAGAGTGAGTTGTTTAGTTTGTCCATCCTGTAAAGTTGCGTCAAGCAGTTAGGGCATCTCCAACACTGACCCGTAAATGGACATCGCGAATGTCCATTTTTATGTCCGGAGGTGATCCACGGACGTGGTGTATGACCTTACCATGTCATAAACAATGGAGCAAAAGCGCGATGTTATCTACTACTGCAACAAAAGAGGGTTGGTTTATGTGGTGCATGTCCCACTGTATCTGAAGGGAAAAGAGCAAAAGCATGAGCTTTGTTTCCTTTGCTACAAAATGATCTGCCACGACATCGTGGCTGACGCTGATGTGGATTGCTTTTCTTACATATTTCTTGAGTGCTTAAGATGACAAGTAGTCAAGTGGGTTGTACTAAATCACACGGTGATTGACAGTAGTTAGTAGCAGTAGTGCTATGTTTTGTTTATTCGCAGTTTCATGGTATCTTGCAGACAAGGTTGATCGTAAGCTGATTGGCCGAGAGATTGCAAGGATACTAACGAGTTTTCTAAACGATCCATAACAGACTGAGTTTTTTAGTTTACATATCCTCTAAAGTTGCGCCAAGCAATTAGACCTCAGACTCAGAAAGTGCATCGAAGTAAATAGTATGTTGGTCGGAGCGTACTTCTCAATAGGGATTTAGAACAAAGTTACTTGGGTACTGGCTAATATCTTCATTATTATCATAAATATAAACACCAGCCAATATCGTGTTTTGCAAAGTCATGCTGTAAACATAATGTTCTTTTTACATGATTCAGAGTAGAGTTAATATATTCCCATGCGGCCTCCACACATGCGTTGATATTCAAAGCAGTGGCATCCACACCTGCGTTGATAGGCCCAAGGAAAGAAGGGCAAAACATGCATTTGACTTGCCTTTCATTTTAGCACACATTATATAGTTATTTCATTTTTAAACGGTTTACGAAGAGTTATTTGACTTGCCTTTCCTATAAAGGTCACCTAACAAATATCGTACTTCTAACGAAATATTCCCAATGACTAATGCCATGCATTTGGTACCGCAAATGAACAGAGCAGAGGATATGTCCATGGATGGTTGTGCATCGGTTGGTAACATTTCGAATATAACTTGGCGATGTTGAATATTATGGACTTTAGCACATACTAGAAGTGTTTTCCTCGCTGGTTTTTCCTCTGCACATGTCCGGCCACACGTGGACCATGATGGGGCTGGTCGGACCTAGGCCATGATGTGATAGACATAGCCTCCTTACTCCATCTGCGAGTGCTTATCTGGTGATACGACACATCATATGATACGTTGATCTTGTACTATCTCGAGCGTTGGATCTGTACTGGAGGGGCATGACGGAGCAGCCTCCCATTCCACAACATAATATGCATAATGCACCCTAGACTATCTTGTAACTGAGCAACAAGTCTCGTTCCCTTCGTCCTATTCGCCGGTCATGGTCGTTCCCAGCCGCCGCCGCTGCCAGGCACATGGGGGTGGTTTCACCGCCACTGGCCACCATGCCGGCAGCCCCATCCATGCTTGCTAGCCCCAATAATACATAGCCTATTTGTTTCATGCCCGCTTCCCGAGTCCTTGTTGGCTTAAACCCTATCTCCCTCGGCTTTCTCTGGATTTAGTTGGTTTTTTCTTCAGAGAAGTGTCGCTAGACACATTCAGTTTCGACAGTAGCTAGTCGTTTTTCTGTTAGCGTTTTTTCTTGCCAATTGGTTGCGTTTTGTGCGCCTTGGCTCAGTCGTAGTAGGCCCAGCACGAAGCTCGGATCATGGGGATGGACGTGGTCAGTAGTGGAGCACGTTGCTCGGGCACGTTGGTGTACTCTTGATGAATAAGAAGAGGAAAACAGAAAAGCTGCAGGTGTTGAGCGCAGCACAAAAACTTCAGTGTCTCTGTGTGTTCTTCCTCTCTGAATTCTCTCTCTCACGATCGAGCTAGAGTTTAGGGGAGACAGTCCTTTGCTCATATCCAATTTGAACTCTCTAAAGTACTGAGGAGGCCGAGACAACCTCTCTCCACCGCCACCAGAGTCGAAGAATGTACGCAACAAGGATCAGGCAAGAGGCAGCGCCATCTTGTTTGTTGCATTCTGGGTCATTTTTCAGTTGTCCGATTTCTTGATTTTGCTTTGGTTTTAGCACTGCATGTCGGCACTGGGGGAGTCGGTGTCGTTTGGGTGATTCCTCTCGGAGCCGCTGGAGTGGGTACCATGGCGCAAGTCCAATCTGTGCCGCTGACTACCATGGGACATGTCCAATCATCACCAGAGGCTGAGAATAATCTATCGATACAAGGCAAGTTATATGTGTCGGTTGCAGCGGTTGGAGCTCGATCTGCGTCCTCCAAATGTGTTTGATATGTGCATAGGCGGTTCTCGACCAGCCCAAAGTTAAACTCCACGCCTGTCGGCCGTCCATTCCTCGGTAAGTGCAACACATATCGAAGGTGTCGAGCTCTATCTGGTTAGTTCATCCTCTAATCTCATAGTGTTTGTCCAACAATTAATTTTCAGGATATATTTTGACAAAGGGAATATATTAATATTGAGAAGATACCAATTACACCCAGCCTATGCAACAACAAAATGTACGACTAGACATTGAGGATGCACACAGGCAAAAAGGGAAAAACAAGAAGAAGAAAAAAGCCCCGACACAGTGATTAGTCACTCACAATAGCACCACACTAACAACCACCAAAGAGAGCACCCGACAAAATAGGTCCTCCAAAGATGACGCCTCCAAGAAGGGAATAGAGCACGAGCACCATCATCACACGATCAATGATCTTAGGTTTTCAGTTCGCAGAACCAGGGAAACACTTTCAGTCCTGGATATCCCTCGGCGTCATGCAATATTGTTGCCTGGGCATGGGTGGCGCCCCCCGGACATGGAATTTGTTAAAATCAACACCGATGTTGCGATCCGTCGGGAGGACGACAAGGGTGGCAGGGGCGGAGTTGCTCGATCAACAAGCTCCTTTCAGGGTGCTTGGAGCAAACCATACCCGGGTGTGACTGACCCCCTTCATCGCGGAGACGATGGCAGTTCGTGACGGCGTCATCTTCGCCAAGCTACGGGGTTTTTCGAAAGTCGTTCTCGAGACAGATTGCTTGGAGGTCGTCAACCTTTGGGCCGCTCGACACGATTCTCGCTCTATTGTGGCACCTATCTTAGTAGAAATTGGGGAGCTAGCTAGCACTTTTACTTCCTTTGTAATTCAGCATGTATCCAGGTCAGCGAACGGTCCAGCTCATATATGTGCTAAGCATGCTTGCACGATTGATGTGACCGAGAGATGGCTTGACAACACTCCTAGCTTCCTGATCAGCAGCTTGTTGGCTGACTGCTCAGCGAATGCCTTCGTTGAATAAAGCTCCCAAAGTTTCCCCCGCAAAAAAAAAAAGTCGTAGATTAGCTGCAACCAAAGACACCCCAGCCACGGTGATCTGAGGAGGGGCACCAAACACGTCCTCTCCAGCATCTCCTAATTCAGTTCAGTGCCAAAGTCAGGTAGGGCGACACCGACACGGCATGGCGCCCAGCTAGCCCAGTCACCAGTGTCGACTGCTGACCAACACTGGCCTCCTGCAAGCAATACGATGTTCCAGGATGCGCGCGTAGACGGCGCCAAGTCCTCCGTCCACAGACTGCACTGCACTGGTTCTCGGCAGTCCGGCTCAGGACAACGCGCACATCTGGGGCTCGCCGCTCCCAGCCTGCTTTGCACGCCCCATGTGGAGCATGTATGAGGTCGTCAATGGCGCGGACCATGGACCCGGCCAACGTCGCCATGCTCCAAGGGCCGGTGGAACCTGTTCGCGTCCAAGGGCCGGCACATGTAAGCTGTAGCAGTGTCAGGATTGTGGCAAGAATTTGTGACAGAGATATTGCTTCAACAAAATTGCAGAGAAGAATGCACGCACATTCTTCTTCAGCTTCAGGCGGATGTGCACTATCTGCAGACTGCCCGCACATGGGCCGGCACAAGAACACGTGTTGGGGAGCGCGAGGTGCGGGTTTGCTCCCTATTCGGCGCGTAGTTGCTGATAGGGGCTCCCGTTGCGTACATTGTATGGAATCGTGCGGCCACCTGTCGAGCCTGCTGCGTGGATGTCATAGTACCTGTGGGCTCTTTAGTTTTTGCGAAATAGTTGTAGGTTTTTTGTGGGGCTACATGTTTAAAAAAAGGAAAATCAATGGGCTTAAGAGGCTTTTTTTCGGTGTTTATTTTTTTACTCGAAACTTAGGGATCTTCATTGCTTAATAGAAATTTCGTTACAATCAGCCACAAGGGTAACAAGAAACCCGGACTTTCTTCAATCCAGCAATCAGAACTGCTAAACCCTCGGCAGCGTGCTTAGCACAAAAATTTGCCGGAGTGTTGGCTTCCCTCATAACATGACGAACCGATCGAGAAGGACGCAAACACGGAAGATCTTTTCCCTATTCCATCGAAGATAGATGTCACAAGTGAACGATCATTGTGCCATGAAGATTAGAGGTTGACAACCTCTGGAGCCGTCAATCTAGATGAAGTGGATGAGGATGCCATTGAGGGAGCGAAAGGGGTGGTGGGGTTAGTAGTAAATAGTTGTTAGAATAAATCCGAGGCATACCGTTGATCATCCGAGAACCAAGCAATCACACGAGCACGCACGGCACCGAGATTTGATAACGAGGTTCACCGATATGGCTGCATCCCTGGGGCTTGACTACGGGTGCTCCTCCCCATGACACCGTCACAATACCGCACCAGGTCGCCCTGGACGCCGGCACATGTCACCGGCTTCCCCTGGGTTCCTGTGCTATTATGTTGGCATAGGTTACATCGTGTGTCTACCCCCGCTATATATGAGAGGCCTAGGATACAAGTGTCCTATTAGGACATGACTCCACATCCTATGTAAACACAATACAACTCCTAGTCCAACTGTAACCTACCTTGTACACTATATTCGACACAACTCTAACAATAGTAATGCAAATAGATGTATGACAGACGGTCGCTATGGGCTTGTGAGCAGAGCGGATGGAGTAAGGTGGCTATGCACATCAGATAATGGCCTAGGTCTGACCCGCCCCATCATGGTCCACTTGTGGCTAGACATGTGCAGAGGAAAACCCAGCGCGACGAACGGCGGAAAACACTTCCAGTATGTGCTAAAGTCCATTCAACATGTCCAAGTTATATTCGAAATATTAACAACCGATGCACAACCATCCATGGACATCAGCAGAAACATATCCCCGGCTCTGTCATTTGTGGTACCAAATGCATGACATTACCCATTGGGAATAGTTTGTCAGAAGTACGATATTTGTTAGGGATATATTTATAGGAAAGGTATAAGTCAAATAACTTGAAAGTACTCTTCTAATCCCAAGCTCAACTGAGCTCGGGTGAACAATAAAATTGAAAAAATATTGAAAATGAGTTCAAAAAATTCTGAATTTTTTTAGTGACAACCATTGAGAAAAGTTTTCGATGGATGCAAAATTTCATCGTGAAACGACATTTGTAGAAGTTGTAGCAAAAAAGAGGTTTATCACTCGAAAATGATTTTGGAAATAACATTTTTGGAGCATCAGTTTTGTTTTTAGCCACGGCTTCTACAAAATACCATTTCACGATGAAATTTTGCAAGCGTTGAAATTTTTTTAAATGTTTGTCACTAAAAATTTCAGAATATTTATTTATTTAAGAAACTCCATGTCCCAAATAACTCTTTGTGAGTTATCTAAAGCGAAATAACTATATAATGTGTGATGAAATAAGATATTTGCATCTTCTTTCCCCGGGCGATAGTGAGGAGGCCACTGCCACCAGGGAGGCTTTGCACTGTACATACATGATTTACCATGCCTTTGTCTTCATGATGAAGAAAACAAATTTTTCCGTGGAGGATTACCAAAGCACAACGATATAACAACAAGATATAGCTGACTATACATGACACTATCAAATAAAGAATAATATCTCACTGATGTGATGCATGGGTAGTGCACAATCTGCTACATACATATAGGCAAAATCATATCCACCACCTCCATTCAGTGATGACACCAAACGCCAAAAATGAATATCATATATGTTGGGCAATGTGAATGATAGACTAGAAGAGAACTGCTTGCTTGGCGCATCTTTACTGGAAGGAAAAGTCAAACAACTCGTACGAATTGTTAAGGAACTAGTATTTGTTCTGTTTTTCTGAAGGGCTTAAAAAACAATTATGTCAAACTGACTCTAAGTACTCATCTTTGAAAAACTGCCACGCCAAGTCGCTCCTCCTCCTCCTCCAAGAAAGAAAGTTAGGGTTTCTGCCTCTCGCTGGCGCCACCGCAGGTCCGCCTCGTCTCCGGTGGCTCTAGGGCCATGGGGGCGCGGTGGATCCTACCAAGGAGCCAGCGGGAGGGCTCCATTTTCAGTCGTTTTTTCCTGTCTTGTTAGGGTTTGTGTCCTACTCAGGAAGGCGAGACGGCGGCGGCTCCCTGAAGATGGAATAAAGGTCTCCCGCCTAGCCCCCGTTCCGGCAGTGCATCTAGCATCGTTGGTGGGCGTGTGGAGGTGTGTCTCCGGCGGATCTATCTTTGGTGGATTTGCTCGGATCTCGTCGTTATTCGTTTACGTTCGTGTGTCTTCGGGTTGAATCCTTTCAACCTACGTTATTCTTCATCGGCGGCGGTTGCTGTGCTGGTGCGCTTGTCCTATGGGGCCTTAGCATGACGACTTCCCGACTGTCTACTACAACAAGTTGTGCCCGACTCCGGCGATGGAGGGGTGATGATGGCGGCGCGCCTTCGGCTCGCTTCAGTGCTTATAGTCGTCGCTAGGTGGTCTATGGATCTGGATGTAATTTTTATTTCTGGTGTTCGTTGTACTGCCATGATTGAAGATGAATAGATTGGAAGTTTTTTCAAAAAAAAGAGCAGATATTACGCAGGGGAATATATTAACCCTGCTCTGTATCATTTAAGAAAGAACTTTATGTTTAGAGAAAGATATTTGCTAGTGTTTTTATTTATGATAATAAGGAAGATATTAACCAGTACCCAAGTAACTCTGTTCTAAATCGCTATTGAAAAGTACACGGAGACCAATCGAATATCCATTTCTGAGTCTGGGCTCATCTGCACCCGGTTAAAATAAAATTCAAATCAAATTCTAAAAAAAATCTAAAAATTCAAATTTGTTTTACATGGAAGATGATTTGATGCGTGAGGTTCGCTCCAAATTTTAGCTCATTTGGACATATTACGAGCTCTCAGCAAAAAAATAACAAATTGTGTCAGAACAGTACATGAATAGTAAACTTTTTTAGAGATCCCCAGATTTATCTTTTTTGCCGAGAACTACTCAGATGGCCAAATGAGATGAAATTGAAGCAGACCTAACGCACCTAAGCATCTTCCATGCACAAATGGTTTTTCATTTATCTAGTATTTGTTTTGAAATTACTGTTCACCACGGGTGCAGATGAGCCCGGGAGCCAAATAGCCACACTTGAGACCAACATACTATTTAGTTTGGTGCACTTCATAGTCTGATGTCTAAGGGCATCTATAAAGTGTACCTTCAAAACTCCTCTATATGTCTGAAGCGCAATGTCCAGACCACTTTTGCCTTGAAACAAACATGGGAAAGCTTTGCCAGAGACATCCACCTGACCAATCAAAAGTAACCACGTGGTCCTCCTCTCTTTTCTCTGTCTTTACATGCATGGTCCCACTCCTCTCTCTTCTTCCAACCGGATTAATTTGGAAATAGCATTGGATCACCGGCTCCCACATCATGTCCGTGGATCATGTCCGGACATAAAAACGGACATTTGCGATGTCCATTTACGGGTTAGCGTTGGAGATGACCTAACTGCTTGACACAACTTTGCGGGATGGATAAACTAAACAACTCACTCTGTTCTGGATCGTTTAGAAAACTCGTTAGTATCCTCCCAATCTCTCGGCCAATCAGTTTACGATCAACCTTGGCTACAAGATATCACGAAACCGCAAATAAACAAAACAGGGCACTACTGCTACTAACTACTATCAATCACCGTGTGATTTAGTACCGCCCACTTAAATACTTGTCATCTTAAGCACTCAAGAAATATGTAAGAAAAGCAATCCACATCAGCGTCATCCACGATGCCGTGGCAGATCATTTCGTAGCCATGGAAACCAAAGCTCATGCTTTTGCTCTTTTCCCTTCGGATACAGTGGGACACACACCACATAAACCCACCCACTCCTATTGCAGTAGTAGATAACATCACACTTTTGCTCCATTGTTTATGACATGGTAAGGTCACACACCACGTACGAGCATCACTCGTTCCACTGGCACTCACAACTGTGATCCGTGAGTTTTCACTATGACAGAGTGTTTCATGGACTTCGGTGCAGCGATCTGACACCCTGTACATGCAACTAAGACATTATTGACAATAATGCTAAGCGTCAATGCCTGTAAAGAAAAATCTGATGTTATTTTGTTCTCAATCTCACTAAAAATCTATCATCACAGCTTATTTATTTTTATTAAAATGAAGCCCTTGCATAAAAACCAACAAAATATTGTGAAGTTTTTAGGTGAGCATTTAATTTACATCACTCCCAGTTAAGATCTAACCAGGAGTGTGCTGTTATGAGAACGTTCCCACAAAACACGTCCCGGCCTCCATGAGATGAAAGTTATTCAACCGCTTAAGTAGCTCGTTTCAAGCTACCAATTTCAGTATATACATTGCTAATAAATATGTGATAATTGTTTCACGCTCTTTTAATGGGTAGTAGGGATGCGTTGTACAACGTAATGCACACACACACACACTAAACTTGAACGTTCACTACCAGATAGGATATCCTGGGCTTACCCATGCCTTAGTCATCCGTTATCTTGGTGGGCGCACTACCATGCCTGCCTTTATCTATCCATGTCATGCAACAACTCAGCTGCTTAGCAGCAGCAGTGTGCAACCGAGGTATAATTGCTTGGCGCAAATTTATGGGGTGGATAACCTAAAGAATTTTCTCTGTTCTGGATCATGTACGAAGAGTTCTTAACAGACGCGCCATGAATCTGAGACATTAGATCGTGGGCTTGTCGCCGACTTGAACGTGGGTTCATCCCACATCTCTCTACCTGACCGCGCCTATATATTGGAGGAGGAGTCTAATCTAGCCGTCATGAAGAACAGATCACATCTGCCCTGCCTCCATGCACACTGCCCATCGTCCTTCCACCACATGCATGGTTGTACGGGAAAATAGGCCTCCCAAACCCCATCTCTTCAGATCCTGTATGGGAGAGGGGCAGTTAGATGTTTTTGCACCATACCAAAAGGGAAATCCAGACAGACGAGAAGAAAAAATACTCCACCACGTACACGCAGCTTCCACTCCCAAACGGTGAGTACGTACGTTTGAGTCCTCCTCCTATATATAACTGGCCCTCCTCCATCCCCGTCTCAACCCAAAGCTCACACAACGACATCACAAAGATCACCACAAACGCAGCTCCAAGACAAATGGGGCTCTGCATGTCTAGCGGCAGCGCGGCCGCGGCGGCGGCGGTGCTGGCAAAGGAGCAGCCTGCCTCGACGGCGATGGTACTGCTTCCAGTGGGTGAGCTGCGGGAGTACCCGCGCCCGGCCACAGCGGGCCAGGCACTCGACGACCTGGTGGCTGGGGACGCCGGTTGGTTCCTGTGCGACGCCGACGAGATGGGGTTCGATGCCCGCGTGGCCGCCGTGCCCCAGGCCGAGGAGCTCCGCCCGGGGCAGATCTACTTCGTGCTCCCCGCTGAGGTTCGACGGAACGGCCTCCGGCGTGAGGACCTCGCTGCTCTCGCTGTCAGGGCGTCCGCGGCGCTCGTTAATAAGGCCAACACCGCCTCCTGCGCCGGACGACGATGGAGGCGCGCCAGCTCGGTGGCCCCGCTCGTATTCGCTCCACCACAGGAGGCCATCCCTTACAAGACTGTGTCGGCGCTGGCGGCGAAGAGGCGGCCGGTGGCGCGTGCGAAGAGTGCCGGCAGGATGCAGCCGCGCTTCGCACCCGATCTGAGCGCTATTCCCGAGTGTGAGTGAAGGAACACAATGGCTTTCGCGGATGGATCGATAGATCATACAAGATGGCTTGAATATCGGGCGATTCTGAAAACAGGTCGAGCGAAGGAAGGTGGCAGTCGTGGGATTCTGATCGGATGGACGGTGCCTGTTTCGCGTGGAAGTTACACTCATAGGCAGATAGGCTGTACTAATTTGTAGGAACAAAATTTTGACCGGTTAGTCGAGTTTGTCTTTGAAGTTGACGCTGTGACGGAGACAACAAAATTAATGTGAATATAAGTTCCTGATTTTGCCAAAACTTTTTCCCAAGTTTCTACATTTCTCTATCTCTGACATGTTCGAAACCTGCAATTAGATGGAACCACCGAGCTCATGTTCGTGCGAGTGCGACAGAGCTCACACTGCTTTGCCGGTTCGAAACCTGCAAATTTTGGCCCTGTCTGTCTTCTCATTGCTGCTCGGATCGCTCGTTTCTCTGCAATCTCTGCTTTGCCGGTTTGCAGCCACATGAGAATTGTACTGCCCAATGGATGCAACTTCATCTTTGTTCAGATCTCAGGCTATCACCAAAAGCTATCTCCACTATGTTCTCCCTTTGGATCTGTATGGAAGGTGGCTGCGTAAGGAATATGTATTGACCAATGGTTCCAAATTTTCAGACTCAACAAAGGAAGAGAGTGGGGACGTCCCGGACCCATGGGCATATGAACTCACTTTTTAAAAATGTATTGCAAACGCATTTTACAATGTCAAAATTTTCGAAAGAAAATTTCACACATACATCTTCGCAACATGTGTGCGCGGCACAAAGTTTTGTGAGAAGATATCTTGTTATTTTGTCTATGCAAAAAAGACAAATTTCAGTGCTTTTAAATAGCGTTCCACAACACATTATTTTTTCTTTTTTGCATAGGCCATAGAAAAGGTTCTTTTTTCGCAAAACTTTCTGCACGCACATAGAATGTGAAGACGTATGCGTGTAACTTTTTTCATAATTTTTTGGCATTTAGAAATGGGCTTTTCGAAGTGGGTCCATCCATCTACTTTCCCTCAACAGACAACAAAGACTCTTCGTTTGCTTGATAGTTGTGGCCTGTGGTACGAGTTTGGAACTACATAGCATAGTACTAGCAGGACTGAAGGTGGTATGGCTCCTGTTTGTACTGAATTGTTCAAGTTATAGTGAAGGTAATAGGCTGTGTGCAATTGTCAGAATCTAGTAATAATCAAAAATAGCATATTATGTTGACCACTGCATCTTGGTAAAACAGTACACAGAAATTATCTTTGTTAAATTTGTCATTGTTCTTTCCCCAGTCCTGTAAACATTTTTTTGTTGGAAAACTTTTTTTTGTTCCCCAATCCAGGGCAGTATCTCTTTAGAGTTCAGAATATCTTCGTTTCCTGAGCATTATTTTTTAGTCTTTATATTGAGCTCTGTAGTTATTTTATTTATGTTCCCATTGGTGTGCATGACAACCAGCTGCCAGTTGTGCCCCCATGCACAGTGCCAGTGAAAGTTGTAACAGTGCAGTGCTGAAGTGGATAATAACATCTGCATAATTCAGTGCTAATTTTCAGCTTCATCTACTTGGCCTCAGTCATGCCTATAGTGAATGAACCTCTAAATCCTTGAGATGCTCTATCTGGCAGCAATACTTCTAACGGATTGCCCTCACCCAGAGATTTTGCTTGAATAGAGTAGATTACCGTCACCGTCTCTTATCTTTACTTTTATAATTAAGACGTTTTTATAGAGTCTATAACAGGGTAAAAAACGTCTTATATTTTGATATGAAGGGAGAATCACTTATGGAAGATATATACAGGGCAATACCAGGCTTGCATAATGCAGTCACTAGAACTGGAATGCAGGTTGCGCTTCTCTCCGAGACTCTTTCTCATAACGGAATCATATGCTCCATCGCTTGCATGGTTGCCGCTAATGTAGTAGTTCATAATGGATCAGTTCTGGTGTTCCGTTTTGAATTTCGTTTGGGCTTCTCGCAGATGCACATCTCGATCGACCAATTCAGTGGAATCCTTCCTGCTATGGTTTGCAACTAGGCACAGCTAGGAACTAGGTCCGGCCTAAATCAGAGCTGTTCCGTTCCGACTCGATCTATCATCTACTACCTCCGTTTCAAATTATAACATGTTTTAGCTATTTCAATATAATTAAACTAGATGCGGATTAAAATGGGTGAATAGATACACTAAAATGCATCTAGATACATACGAATCTGAAAAAGACTAAAACATCTTATATTTTGAAACGGAGCAAGTATGTGTTTATCACTAAGCTATATAGCTATTGTTTGCCGGTTCATGAAGGAAAATTTTATCGTACATTATAATACACCAGAGCACGTGTATTATATGGGCGATATAACGGATAATAATAACTGAGCCATTATAATAGACCAGAGCACGTGTATCGATGTGGAGGCAGCTTCCACCGGCGCACAGGTCATTAAAATGACGAGCTGAGTACCTTCTTTCCATTGAGTAGGTGATGAAGGCTATTGGTTATGCATGCAGTCCATGTCGCCGTCGTCATCATCATTTGAGTTATTCGATCATGTGATCCTCTTCTCCAGCAGCAGATGAGACTTGAGAAATTATGTACGTACTTGCCTAGCTATTTCAGACAAGTCAACCATGGATGACACATTGACCCATGCATACCCGTGTATATATAAGCATCTGAATCGGGAACCGGCAAAAACCATTGATGACAACTCATCTTTGCCTTGCCCACACCTCCATATATAGTTTGCATGAGGCCACTCCCGGCGGCCGGGTGCATCCACAAATATTAGATTTTGGATTAAAGCAACCTTGATTGTCCAATAGCGCCAATTAAAAAAATTCTGTACAATGTTACTTTTTTAATATAATATAAAATATTACTTTAGGGGCTTCCCCTGCGGTAAAGGTGTCAAAAAAAAGCGCCGACAAATTAGACTTATTTTACCGCGAGATGAGAAGCGACAAAAGCACGCGCACTCGCGTGTCCGTGCACCACTCGTGCACGTAGAACTCTGCATATGGGCTTGCAAAAGTCTCTGGCAGGTAAAAGCTTCGCATGCGTTCGGACCAGTAGCTAGATCTTCTTTATTTACCGCTTTCCGCTTCTTTTTTTTTAGATTAGATTCCGCTTTGGTCGTGAATCCTGACGCAATTTTCGTCGCGCGCATGCATGACCAGCAGAGAAAGGGATCGACCTAGTACGTACGTGGAGATCTGGTTTCCTGGCACGATATCACGTCACAGATCGAGCGCGCAAGAGGCAAAAGATGAGGAGTATCACGGGCGGTACGTTCCAGCAAAATGCTCAAGGCAGGCAGGAGCAGGATCGGTGGTACGTAATCCCTCCGTCCAGAAATACTTGTCCTCGAAATGATTGTATCTAGACTTATTTTAATTATAGATACATTCATTTTATCTATTTCTAGAACAAGTATTTTTGGACGGAGGGAGTACCTCAAGTCTGCCATCACGGTTCAAGAAATCACAAGAAGAAAACAAAGTGAAGATCCCTCTAATTATGGCGACCGCCAAAGATCTTCCCTTGGAATCCACGGCAAGCAGCCGAAAGAGATCGAGAACGACGACATGCCAAAGGAAACAGCACGCCAGCCCCGCACGCTGACAAGTACAGTAAAGATCTTCAATCGATCGCACCGAAGCAGGCCGATCGAGAGCCCGAGACAACGGTACTAGCTAGTACGTACAATCTGACAGTGAAACCCGAGTTTATAGCATCACTTTTATGTTCAAATTTACTACTGAATGGTACCAGTTTTCGTTTGCACATTTTCGTTAGTTTCTTTTTTTACAAAAAACACTAAACATGAATTGAGAGCGAATTGACATTATATTGTTTCTGACAACTCGGACCCACACGTTAGGAGTGATTTGCTGAGGTGGACATGTCAGTCTCACATCTTTTTTCCTCACTCCCTCACCCCGTTGGCCACTCAATCCTGACATAGTGGACACACACGTCAAGAGTGAGGTGGATGTGGGTCCCACTTCTCAGCCTCTTATATTCTTGTCCCCCCCCCCCCCCCCTCTCTCACCCGTTGACTAACCCAACCACATGTCCTCAGGGACGGAGACAAGGGGGGACGAGGGGGGGCTAGACCCCCCCAACGAAGTTGTTCTCCTCAATAGCGATTAGTTAGATCCGTTTATTAGCAGGCCTTTTGACTTGATTCGCCCCCCCTGTCCACTTGTCTCGTGTAACACCGTGAAACCCCTCGGGCAGCCCATGTACAAGAAACAACAGATCACAACCCAGCAAAAAAAAGGCCCACCATCGAGGTCAAAGAAAACAGAGCCCACCGGTCAAGGGCTTGCGACCAGGAGCACCAACGCAGTCTGCTACAATCCTGGCGATCGACACGATTTTATATCGCTCCAACAGAACGCACGCAGATTGCGGCTCGTGCGATCTTTCCATCTGTCGTCGCCTCCAATCTCCGCCTACCCGCAAGATTAGCTTCAGTCTCCAAGCGAAGATCATAGGGGGGTTGATCGAGATCCGCCACGGCTGATTACCTGCACGGTTAGTCCCTTACTTCATCTCCTGATCTTTAATCTGCTCTAATTTGTGTGGTTGTTCCATAAAAACCTACGAACATGAGAAGTTAATTACAGTAGGAAATATTGGCTGTTGTGTGTAGATACGAAGAGGAAGAGAAGAATGGAAAACGTTTCCTAGGGCACTTGCTTCCAACCGTTCAAGCCTAGCAATCCCAATTGATCATTTCCTCAGCAACCATAAAGGAGATTAGGAGAAACACCACCACCATGAGCGACCACGGAGGAGATGATGCACGGAATCTGACATCCTCTTTGCGTGTATGGTACGTCCACTCTCATAATTAATATCAGCTTCAAATATCTGATTTTTGTGGGTTAAAACGAATGATTGTTAATTGATCGACATGAAAACTGAATTTGGAATCAATAGATAGATATTGTATTGTCTACCAAATTCGTAATGCAATCAATTTGGAAACTAAATTTGTCTTGCCAAAAATGCACATTTTAATAGTTTTTTGTAGTGTTCACACTAATGAAAACACTAGTTCAGGCTTAGGTTTTTGCAAGGAATTTTTTTTATGGTTAACCGATGCCCAACTGCCTATAAGAGCTCAAGTCTGCAACTCGCCCCCCCTATACAAAATTCCTGGCTCCGTCCCTGCATGTCCTCTCTCTCTCACCAAATTGCCAACCGCCGGCGAGCCCCGCGCTGTTGCTGCCGTCCCAATCCTCGGCGAGTAGGTCGCCTTCCGCCGTCCAGGCTTGCTGCCATCGGGTTCCCGGACTGCAACATCTCCGCTCCAGACGGGAATGGCAGCGCCGCCACCAGCCTCTTTGAGGCCGCCGCACCAGACGGTCCCGTGGACGACCGCCGTCGCCGTGGTGGGGCGTCGCCGTTGGCCAGGCCTCGCCTCGAGCCGCCGCTGCCCGCGGGGCCGAACAACGCCGCACTGGCCCTTAACCGCCGCCTGGCACAAGCATATGCGCCGGATTGGGAGCGCGCCAGCCGCCGCCGTTGCCCCAAGGCTTGGTTGGGAACGCGACGGACGTCGTCGCCTCGTGCTGGATGGCTCCCGCCGGACTGGGAGCCAGCGCAAGGCGAACGCCGCCCTGGGGCCGCAGTTGCTCTGAAACCAACCGACGCGGAGGGCGCCGCACCGGCGTTGGGCTACCGCCTCTGCCTCGAGTCGGGTCGGTGCCGGGAGGATCCCGTGGTTCACCGTCGCCGTCGCTTGGAGGGGCATGCCGCGGTGCCGTCCTTTTGGACTGCCGCACCGCCTCCGCTCACCTGACGTGCAGGCGAGTTGTCGTAGTAGTTGCTTCCATGCAGGTCGTGGATGGTGCTATCCTGTGCGTCGCCGCCACGTTGTGGCACCGTCGGCGTCTAACAGGACACCGGATTCACCCGTGCGTGCTCGACTCCGGCCGCGGTCGTCTCGATTCGGTCAACGGGATGCGAGAGGGGGGAAGAAAATGAGATGGGACGCTGACAGATGGGACCCACGTGCACCTCAGCAAATCACTCATGACATGTGGGCCCGCCCTATTAGAGTTGGTGTCAACTGGTGTTCAATTCGCGTGAGGAGAGCGGCGGTCAACGGGGTGAGAGAACGTGTAAGAAAATGTCGGCGGCTGCCAGTGGGCCCTACCTACACTTAACCACTGGTTGAATAACGGCCGTTATCTATCACCGTCTCCCCTGCCACGCCAGTCAGCATGTAGGCCCGTGCTGTCAGAAGCAACATCAATTCGTGTTTAACCGAAGTTTTGTATTTTTTGCAAAAAAACTAACGAAAATGTGGCGGTTTTTTATCCCGTAAACGAAAACTGTTACCATTCGGTAAATTTGAACACAAAAGTGATGGTTTTATGCATGCTATAAACTAATTTTCCGGCCATAGTCGACCCGTGCGGTACCTTCGGTGCAACGCGCGAAATTGCTGCTTTAAATTACTGCTCGCGTGCGTTCGATCGGTAATTGGCCAAAAAAAAGCCACGCGAAGCAGAAATCTGTGTTGTCGGCAGGGTACAAGTGATGAGTCAAACGTAATGGCGATGCCGGCAACAAACTGAGGCTGCCTGCCCCTGGAATGAATTTGTAAGCGAGTCCGAGTCGATGCTTAGCTCTCGATCGATCCGAGTCCTGCGCGCGCCTGGGAACGACCCGACCGCGTCGAGTCCCGCACCTAGGAAGGCACGACCGCGTCATGTCCTGCGTCTTTTTTCTTTAACATTACACGCATATACACTCATCCCTATGGACGCACACATGCACACCCTACCCCTATGAGCATCTCCGAAAGACTGAGCCAATATATCTTCTTGAGATTTACAAAGTCACCATAGGCGCCTCGTCGTCGACGGAAACGTCTTCTCTCACTGAATGCGCATCGCCGGAAATCCTGAAATAAATCCCCCTCCTGGTCGACATGAGTGCTCGGCTTCCATCTTTTTTATCTGAAATCCAATGAAATTCTAGATTACACACTAAGATCAATCATGACGTTCCCGCACAAAAAAAAGATCAATCATGACGGTGAATAACATAAATATATTCCCGAATATCGGTCTTTTTCTGCATACTGTTTGCACTCATCAAAAATCATGATTGCCTCCTCTCTATTTCTCAACCAACTACCTGTCACCTTGGTCGTAGAGAATTTCCTATCGCGCTCTTTACACCGAACTAGAGGGAGTAATTAAGATAAAAAATTAGGGGAGGGGAGGGGGGGGGGGGCAACGCCCCCCTGGTCTGAGTTGTCTTCGTACTGCTTTCTAGGGAATGCTAGTAAGATTGGATCAATTGCCATCTCGCAGACCGGCGTTCTGATAGCAGAACACGATTCATAGACAACATGCACAGGACAGCACGTATCCGAGCGTGCGGGCGATGACTAGCTGCCTCATAAACTGACGGATGTCGTGATCCGGAATTTGTGCACTGGGGTGTACACCGTTTCTTTCCTTGCCATCATTCTCTCGTCGTCGGAGGAGCTCTACACTCTTCGTGTAGCGTACCTACTCTCCATCTTCAAATGCTTTGTTGCGCCAATACACCTCGGCGGGTCTTTCCCCAAGGTGGCCGGGCAGTGCGTTGCCGGGATCCTAGGCGCTGCACTGGGAGGCGGCCCAGTGCTTCTCGTGGCGTCCATCTTCCCCCGCGACCCTTTTCTGGTTGCCGGGGTGGCGCTTGCCCTCTTGTGCGTCCCTCCACAGTTCAACGCGCATCCACACCGGCTGCGCCCGCACTGTGCCACGGATGCGCGCTGAGAGCGGCCTTGTCGTGTCAGAGCGGGGCGTTTGCGGAGCAAGAGGGTACTCCCTCTGTTTCTTTTTAGTCTGCATATAAGATTTGGCCAAAGTGAAACTTTGTTAACTTTGACTAAGTTTATAGAAGAAAATATAAAGATTCACAGTATGAAATCAATATTGTTAGATGCATTTTTTTTCTCAAGGAATAAACAAACAAACAGCAAGGGTGGAGTTTGTATTTCTGTCTCTCATTCCTCTGTGTTCTTTGCGAATTTGCTTGTGGCATAAGACTATCATCACTTGGCTCGTCTGATGTTACTGTTCCGACTAAAGCACTGCTGTTAACTAGTAAATGACGTGCCTGGATAAAAGCGCGAAACGCCAAAAGAGAGGTCGTCGGTCGGTGACCACGTGCTCCGAGGGCCGGTACGGTACGGTACGGCAAGCCAAAGGCAGATGAAAATGCAACCTGGCTCAACATGAAGGAACGCAGAGTCTCAGCTCAGGCTTGACGGTAATTATCCTCCATTCTTCTCTTGTGCACATTCAGGCTGCCTTCTCAGGCAAACCACCCATTTATATCCTTCTCAGGCCTAACGATATTTTACAGTCTGTGTCTGCTCTCTTCTTTGCCGCACACAGTTGCTTCTTTTGTTGGTTCTACTTGTACCTCTGCTCTCTTCTCTGCTGCCTCGTACATACTCCCTCCGTTCCATATTACTCGTCGCTGATTTGGTACAAAGTTGTACTAAATAAGCGACGAGTAATATGGAACGGAGGGAGTAGACTCAAGTGCAGCTTCTTTCTCCCAGCAAAAGCAAAAACCCCTGGTACAAGAAAGATTTATAAAGAACTTGGTAGCCTACTGAATCACATAAGCAGTAATAAATGTGCCAGGGCCTCTGAAAAACCAGCCAAAACCTGGCTTACAAACCCACCCAGTAGCCAGCGCCGTCGATCATAAATGAGCGGGCACCCAGAGGATCTCCAATTGGCTGCAGGCTTGCAGCAGCTATCAATTGCAGGATTGTACAAAGAGTAGCCAGGGTGGGTTGAGTCAAGCACCGGCACACCCTATGATGGCAGCTTCTCTGTTGCAAAGGAAAACGAGACCGAACTGGATCAGCAGAAATAACTCGAATATAACTAATAACGATCTGTGCATCGACTACAGTACAAACTATAAACCACTGAGCAGAAAGGAAACCAGATAAGTACACTCTATTGAGTGCTAATTGTTCTCATGCGTACTCTGTATCAACAAGTTAAACCTTAATCACATAATCTTTTGTGTGCCAAAACAGATGTACTCCCTCTGTCCCAAAATGTAGGACGTTTTTTGACACTATAATAGTGCCAAAAAATTGTCTTATATTTTGAGACGGAGGGAGTATATCGGTAGCGTGATGTTTTCTAAAACATTAACTGAAGAGAACATCATTTTTAGAGCATAGCAGTAGTGATGATAAGCTTCCTCTTTGTATTTGGACAACGCTATATGAACAATTGATTTATGCCAACAAGGGCCCCTGAACTTGTCTAGCAACTAAGTAAAAGTATGCATGCCAACAAGCACAACAATCATAATATTAACATTATATCCCAAGTTCTCAACTGCCTAACAACAAAAATGAAACATAAGTATATGGCATTCATGACATCTCAATTTAAATACTCGAAACATAACTAAATTGCCACTGGAGAAAGACAATAGTAACATAATTGTGCAATTACCTGGTTCTGTAATGTAAAGTGACCCTTTCATAAAACTCTGGATTGTTTTACGGTCCATTTGCACAAGTCCAACTTCTCATCTCGTCTCTAACCAAATCAGGACACTAGCTAGGCGCTTAGCTGCCCTGGATTACGGGCAGGGGTCATGCAACTCACTTACAGCGCCATGAGATTTCCAACTCTACATAGCCGCATTGTGGGTTAAACTGATTGGCCGCACACTCTAAAAGAAAAATCAGACTGCAATCCGACAGAAGAAATCTAACTACCAAAAGTTTTCAATGGAACGGCGGTTTGGGTGCGCTGATAAGGCGTTCCTGAAAGCAGACACTATGGTGGCATCACCGGAGTCAACACCACACAGATGGATCTTCTGGAGGCGTAACAGGTGCTCCATGCCAACTGGTGTGCCGCCACCCCACTTCCTGGTTTGGAGAGAGAGCGTTTGTAGGTTGGGCATGGCCCCCGCCTCGAATCCCAGGTATGCCATAGCGTCTTCCTCACTCCAAAATCCGAAGTACTCCAGAACGGGGAATAGTCCCGTGCCTAGTATAGCCCTTTCTTTAGGGATATGTGACGGACAGAATCTGAGATTGACGAGGGAGGGAAGCTCTCCAAGAAGACGAACCTCGCCAGTTGAGGTCTCCTCCACACGCAGGTCGAGGACGCGAAGGCAATGGAGACCACCCATCCATATGGGAACTCTAGGGAAATTCAACACAAGCACGCTAATTTTCTCGATGTGTTGGAAAGGATTAGATAATGAGCTCATCTGGATGTCGATTTTAGGATAAAACCCTAAGATTCGAAGATGTTTGAGGTTACAGAGCTTTCCAATGGAGCAGACCAAAGCATCAAGTTCTGGCTCCTCCAAACACCACAGACTGATTGTTAGGTCCCTGAGATTGGTCAGCTCACCGAGACCCATAATGCCGTTCATCCCATTCAAATCTTCCCTCTGACCGGTCCTCATGCCTAACGGCATTCTCAGACTGTTCAGTGATTTCATATTCCCAATCCATTCAGACAGCAGTCCGTGGTTGCAATACCCAATATGAAGATAGGACAAGCGGGACAAATGGACTATATCTGAGGGAATGCTCTTGAGCTCTGAATCAATGTGCAACGTCTCCAAGTAAACAAGCCCTTGAAGTTCAGCAGGGAGCTGCACAAATTTTGGTCCAGAAACATACAAATACCTGAGCTGAAACAATTGGCTAATAGCGGTGAGGTCAAGGATATCCTCGTCTTCCATGGTCCTTCCTTGATCAATCCTGAGCACCCGGAGATACTTGAACAGCACAAGAGGAGGCATGGATTTCCCCAACAGTGTAAAGGACCGAACTTGTGATAGGTTAACAGTAATAGTTGGTCCATATGTTGCTCCACCACCAGCCATCGAGCTCAGAGATAATCGCCGGACCTTGTATTTGCTGGCATGCAGTCTTGCCATGTCTTCATAATTGTATGCCACACTTACAAAATTATCTTTATCACACTTGCTTAGGATTAAATCAAGCATCAGATCATGTACTTTGCAAGAAAACACCTCTCCATACTCTGTTTTCCAAGGCTGAATCATGCTTCTATTGATAAGCTCATTGAAATAACTCCTGCCTACATCCTCCATATTTTGCCCCTGCAAATTACCTACAAGGCCTTCAGCTATCCATTGTCGAACAAGATCGTCCCGTGAGATCACATAGTCCTCAACATACATACCAAGGTATAAAAAACAAGCCCGCAGGTAAGCAGGAAGATGCATGTAGCTAAGGTTTAATATACTCTTCATCTCTTCCAAGGAGGGATTTGTGGCAGAGTGGGCACCCAGAGAATCCCTTATACCCTCCCAGCCCTTCCTTGATCTTTCTTGACTGGCTAATAGGCTACCTATTGTGATAATTGCAAGAGGCAGCCCATGACACTTCTTTAAAATCTCAGTCATGACTTGTTCCAATTGGGGTGGACAACCATGTTCGGACCCAAATACTCTGTTCAACAATAACATTCTTGAGTTTTCTTCGCTGAGAGGTTCCAATTTGTAGATGCCCTCACGGTCATTCTGACAGGCTGCACCAGCCACAACTTCCACTCGCGTTGTGACTATTACTCTACTTCCATTACCCTCTTCTGGAAACACGCACTTAATAATGTACCATGCTGATTCATCCCACACATCGTCAACAACAATAAGGTACCTGTTCAAATGTTTGTAAAGGTTAATTACATTATAAAATAATATGATTAAATTATAGACGAAATCATCAAAATATGGACAAATAGTTTCCAGCAAAAAGGAATATGGAATTTTCCAAGAAGCTGCGAATTATCATAATGAATGGATGGAAAAGTAATACCAAAGCATATAATTGCCCATGTCTACCACAAAGGCCCAAAAAAGAAAAGCAATCACAAATCTTGCACGCCTGGACAAAGAATCAGTACCAGATATGTGAATTTGATGTCATAGCTCGATCTTTAGATCAACTATTTTCAGAAAAAGAAAAGGTGTGGAGTGGAGGTATGTTTAATCCTAAATGTACAAATGTCAAAACTTCCAACAAGTTTAGCACATGTGTCACATAGACATTCAATAGCCTGTCTTTAAAAAAATCTCTTCTCACTGAAGGCACATGGGTTTAACATGTTTCTATTACCCTATCAATTATGACACTAGCTGGAAATATAGCAATAATTTATTGGTTTTTCTGAAAGATGTATTTTTTGTACATGTTTTCTCTCTGACTTTAAATTTCTATCATAACCGAACAGGATATCAGTACGAAATGTACATTGACCAATTACTTAGCTCAAAATTAACAAGTTTTGCCCATGCAAGTGGCTGTCAATAGTATATGTAATACCTTTTCTCTTTCAGATAATTCCTTATCTCTTTAATGATGTCGTCAACCTTACGAGGACGAGACGAGACAGGGTTGTTCATCCCTAGTTTATATTGTAAATTGTTGAGTAGCTCACTCATATCAGGCCTCTGTGAAACTGAAAAGAATGCCTTGCAATCGAATTGCGAGTCAATCTTGTCATACACCTGCTTGGCAAGTGTAGTTTTACCAAGACCACCAAATCCAACAACTGACACCACCTTGAGTTTCTTCTGAGTATCCATCAACTGAGTCACAACCTCCTCCCTTTGGCCATCAATGCCAACGAGAGTATCCGCCTCCTGGTATATCGCTCGCAGCCGAGGGTCAACAACGACAGAGCTAGATGCAGGCTTCCAATCATCAATCTTATACCTCTCGCGCCGATCATTTGCCTCCAAGGCAAGAGTCTTGAGCTCTTCCATTCGGTCGGCTATTCGAAGGCGTTGTCGAAACTTCTTGATGAATTGAGTAATCTTCTCTATGAAGCCTGCCTTGGCATCATCAGCTCGAAATTGGTGCATGAAGTCGTCGATACAATTCTCCATGTCATAGGACATATCCCTAACATGATCCACCCAGTCCTTGGCGGTTGGGTCGAGCTCATCCACGAGCTCCAACTTGTGAAGAACAGCCTTCATGGCGCTGAGTTCCTTCTCGAGGAACGAGGCCTGCTTCCTGACCCCTGTGAACTTGCCGTACTCTTCTCCCATCAGCGCGTTGAGCTTGCCGATGAGGGGGTCCATCACCCCACTCGCCACGGTCACGATTTCGTAAGCCATCTGTGAAGCAAGAATTAGTGTGGCTTTTCCGATAAAGACATGTATTTTTCAGATAATACAGCAACGTCTGTGAACTAAGTCTGCAGATAGGTCCATGACAATACATTTTTGTTGTTGTTGAATACTCCCTCCGACCCAAAATAAGTGTCACTAAATTTTGAGACGGAGGGTGTAGTAAAACAGTACATAGGGTTCAGAACGATATACTGGATTTAGATGGGTTCACAACAATACAACAACACATTTGGCAGATGGGTGAATTAATAAAGTGCTAAAATTTCTTATAAGCAGTAAGTACAGCATAAGTGGCACTGAATCTACTCCACACACACACAAACAAAAAAAAAGCGTGTTCAGCTGAATTAACCCTAATGAAGGAGAGGAGGCGGACGATTGGTCAGTTACCTGATGTGGGCACGTAGATGGGGATGTCGGGAAGGCTCCACGGGTGAAGGAGAGGAGGCGGACGGGGATCGGGCGGCGGCGAGCCGGAAGCGGAGGAGGCGGTCGGGGAAGGAAGCGGATCTGGATTGTGTGTGCTAGCAAGGAGAAGGGACGCTGGGAGGCACTACTAGAGGAGATGAGCCAGTCAGTGGGAGTGAGGAGTGAGTGGCGAGGAGTGCTCGACGACGACCCCACGCGACGACCGACACGACGACTTGGCTGCCTCGCGAACCAGGCCCACTTCCGCACGTTCTCCCTCACGGCCCAGCCCACTGACTAAAATTAAGAAACTGCAAATAAATCACGTAGGCACATTCCCCCCCCCCCCCCCCCCCCCCCCAAAAACGTCAGCACATATACTGTATCATATATTCTCAGAAAATAAAACATACAGTGTATCATGCTAAAAACACATACTCCCTCTGTTCCTAAATACTTGTCTTTCTAGGCATTTCAACAAGTGACTACATACGGAGTAAAATGAGTGAATTTACACTCTAAAATATGTTTACATACATCCGTATGTGATAGTCATTTGAAATGCCTAGAAAGACAAGTATTTAGGAACGGAGGGAGTATACTGTAGTGCATGATTTTTTCCTCGAGGACGATGCACGACAGGTTTCATGGTTGCTTTGGATTAGCGATATCTACTGTTGTTGGTCAGCCATTGGTCTTTGGTTTGGCCCTATTATTTGCACTTTTATAAATATGTTTCCTTCTTTCTATACATGTGATAGGTGTTGTGTTTCGCAAAAATGTGATCCTGATGAACATAATGACTTGAGTCGACAAGCACGCTTAATTTGGTGTGCAATTCTTTCTTTCTATTGTGTTTTTTTGTATTCCAATCCCACACATCAAACAACATGGGCAAAAAGGAGTTAGGAGGTGTTCTACTCCATGTCTTGGCGAGATGTATACCCCTGCAACACATCTATGAGTTTGGTGAATAGTGATGCACTGCGGCGTCGAAGTTTGTGCTTTTTCTTCATCATTAAAGTCTCTTTTCAGTTTTCAGCATGTTAATATTAATTTAAGGGTGTGGCTATGTCTCAGCCAACTGAGGCTTAACAACATCAGCATGACGTATTTGGTTTATTTGATTTTCCCACGTCACAAGGTTGTTGGGGGTTGTTGTTTTCATTTTTCTTTTGGGTTGTGTGTGGGCTAGTCAGGTTGTTTCCGTGTTGTTCTTTTTTGGGCTGGTCTTGTTCACAAGCCTTTTATTTATTGTTTTATTTACCTTTTATTCATTGTAGTTAGTCTACCGGCTGAGGCACTCTATATTGGAGTGTCGCCCACCTTGGACAGCCAACAAAAACCACGCCTCCAACTTGGGGCCAAGCAGCTGAGAGTTAATGTAGTATTTTTCATTTGCGAAGTAGTCTGCATTGTTGGATAATGATAATATAGCTCGTGTAGTACATGAGTACTAGGAAATAGTATTTTGTGAGTATGTGGCCTTTTAAATGAAAGTTAGATAAAATCAAAACTTTGACACCTTCAGGCTAATTTTTTAATAAAACATAAACTATTATTTTGCTTGAACAAAACAACATATGAGAATAAATGTTGTTAAAATTTTAAATATGCACCGTGCGCATGTTTTCTCCCATAGGAAAAAATATTGATATGAATAAATAAAATATTTCCCTATATTCCAAAAAGTGTTGTGAGAATAAATGTTGGTGCATATGTAAACAAATGTTCATGCATACACACAAAAAATGTTCATGAATATGAAAAATAAGTGTTTATTCATTTTTCTAAATGTTCATGAAAGATTCGAACAGTGCACGTACATTCCAAAGAATTTTTTATGAAATTTTAAAAAGCATACTAGCATATTTTCAAAATCTTCATGTAATTCTAAAAAATAATCCGCCTTTAAAAATCCATAAAAGGCTGCGTAAAAAATGAAAACAAAAACACATGCAATTGTGGTTGCGCGTGGGTATGCTAGAGGTGGGGATACCGTGCAAAAGATAAAATGAAAACAGAATAAAAAATACCACAGATTTGCAGTCATGTGAAAGACATGCGGTTGTAGTCGGGGCGACACTTTGACTTGCATGCCTAGTAACAGACATGCAATTGCCCCATCCATGATAAAACATTCACAAAGTTGCAGTGAGGGGCGATGCTTGCAGTTGCATGCCTAGTGGCTGACATGCAACCTCTCCCTCTAGATAAAACATCGCAGAGTTGCGGCTGGCGACGACGCTTATGGTTACATGTCTAGTGGCAGATATCTGATAACTCGTAAGTTTAGGGGATCTATCATATCCTTTTTAATAAATAAAAGTGTCGAATCCAAAAAGGAGCCGAAAAATATAGTAACAGAACTTAAAAAGTGGCAGCAAGAATCGTGTTGTCAGCTAGAAAAATGTTTAAACATAGAAATAAACAAAGAAAAACAAAGAAAAAGTGAAAATATAAATGAAAAAGAAAATCAACATCACGAAAATAATACGGACACAAAAGGCATTATAAAGCACTTAGAGAATAAAGAATAGTAAAAAACATACAAAACACCACTAAGTTACAATTGTGTGGAAGACATGCAGTTGCAGTTAGGACGACAGGTGCAATTGGATGCCTAGTGGCAGACATGCACCTGCCCGCACGACTGAGCCCCCTTGACAAAACACAACATAGTGGCAGTTACGAGCGACACTTGCAGTAGCATGCCTAGTGGCAGACAAATAACTGCCCCTCCCCGACAAAACACCACAGAGCTGCCGTCGCCTTGAAGACATGCAATTGCAAGTTTGCAACCAGAGGTGATATTTGCAACTACATGCCTAGTGGTAGACCTGCAACGACTCCTCTCTGACAAAACACCATAGAGTTATAGTCGGGACGGTACTTGTTGTTACATTTTTTTTAGAAAAGGAGGATGACCCCCGGCCTCTGCATCTGGGAGATGCATGCGGCCATTTTATTGATTATTCTTGAGGACCTTACAAAGTAGTACAACAATATGCCTGAATCCACCATCTTGGCAACATCTGCCGCTACTCCAATCCATATGATGAAGGGGTGCAAGCTGGGCCAAATACCCAGACCTCTCACCTAAGCCTAACATCAAAAGCCGGAGGCCCCGACCGAGCCACATACCGGGTCCGAGGCACAAATCGGTCCGACGCACTCACATGTGCCGTCGCAGCCATCTTCCACTGGTCCATCTTCAGAGAAGATTGAGGTGCCAACCTTGGCAGGTGCCTCCGCCATCGACGCCACCATGACGCCAAACGACCACCTCCACCTACGCGAGTTCATCTCCAAGCAACGGACGCAGATCCATGCTAGGATAGGGCCGCACCACCGTCGTCGCCCACCACCCACAAGCGCCACCAAGCCCCAAGGTTCCCAAAGCGGCGCCTTCAAGAAGGGAACGACGCCGTGAGCGCCGTCGCCGCCCAACAAAGTTAGGGTTTTCGCCCGGGAGACCTAGGGGAAGGGGAAGTGAGGGGATAGTCCATACCGACGCCTCCAAGGAGGGGAACGACGCCCTCAGGCGTCGCCATCGACGCGGCCGGCCATGGCCGACCAGGGATTTCTCCTGAACTAGATCCCCGCCATCAGCAGCGCCTCCTGTACAGAACCGGCGACCCAAGGAAGCGTGGCCCGACGAGGTTGGCCCGCACGCCGAACAGGAAAGGAGGGGAGGCGCCAGATCGCGCGCACCAGCCACTGCAGAAACCGCCGCCGGCCGCAACGACCACCGGATCCCGCCGCCCGCGCGACCGGGATGCCAGATCCACCGCCTGCACGGCTGCTAGCCGGATGTGCCTTGCCAATGAAGCCGCCGCTCCAGATCCGGGGTTCCCCACGCAGAGGCAGGGCAACCGAGGCCCCGCCGCCACCATCCTTGGCGCCCCGGGCTTGCCCGGCGGCTGCCTCAGGCGGCAGCGAGGAAGGGGCGGCTAGGGAGGAGGAGGGAGGAGGGTCTAATGGCAGATGTGCAACTGCACCCTCCTCACAAAATGCTATAGAGTTGCATTCGTGTTGAAAACATGCAGTTGCAGTCTAATGTGGCACTTACAGTTGTGTGCCTAGTTGTAGAGATGCAACTACCCCCTCTCCCCGACAAAACAAGACTGAATTGCAGTCAAACATGCAGTTAAAGTCCGGACAATTGTACGACCACATGACAATATTTTTAATTTCAAAACTAAAACTATTGTTCGATAAATAAATAAAACAAAAAAAATAAAAACTAATGTGAAACAAAAAATGTAATAATAATAATAGAGAAAAAAGGAAAAATAAAAATAAAAGAACCAAAAGGAAAACCACAACTATAAAAACGAAAATGCATGAAAGAGGGGCGCAAGAACACGAAGGCCTCGCGTCCCATCCCTTCGGTGCAACAGAAAAAGTAAAAAAAAACTCGATAGACAAAGAGAAAGTGAAGCTCCTATATCAGGGAGACCCTATTTGACGAACGCACATGAGAGAGCACGAATGGGCTGGCCCATCGAGAGGTACCGCGGGACGTAAAAAGACAGCAAAAACAAACGACGTCGCGAGAATTCAAACACGAGACCGACCGCTTGTGATTGCAAGCTCACAGCCACTCCACCAAACAAGCTTTGTTGTCTGTACAGCAGCGCGCAACCTAAAGTTTGAAAATTTTGAACAAAAACATTGCAAACACTTTTTTTAAAACAAGAACATGTTTGGAAATGCCCAATTTTTTTTGAAAAACATAAATATTTTCTAAATTTATGAACACATTTTTTAAACACAAACATTTCTTAAACTTTTAAACTTTTTTAGAAACACGAACAGATTTTTAAATTTCCGAACAATTTTCAAAAGAAAAAAAAACGAGAAATGAAAAAATGAAAAGAAACAGAAAACGGAAAACAGAAAAAAAAGAAATGAAACAGAAAAAAAACCAAAAAACTGGTATAAAAATAAAAAAAAGGTACTGGGAAGATGGTTCCCAAAACCGGCTGCCTCGCTGGGGAAGTGGGCCGGCCCAATTGTCGCAGGCGGGGGATAGCCGCTGCGAATGCTCGACATTTTGACGCAGTTAGCATCAAATAAGATTCCCCCTATATCGTGACCTACACGCCAGGTTCTTCCAAGCGCATACCACCTCGCGTACACCGCGCGCCCTTTTAGGCCAGCCCATGTGCGGGGCGGGACGTCACTTGTGTTTTTGTTTTTTCTATTTTACTTTTCTTAAAAAAATAATTCATCATTGCAAAATAAATGCTATAATTGGAAAAATTGTGAATTGTGAAAAAATGTTAGTGAATTCAAAAGATGTTTAGGAAATGATAAATGCTCATCATTTCAAAAAAATATCGAAAATAATCAAAGAATATGCAGAAATTTTAAAAATGTTCTGAAAATTTTAAAAATATTCACAAACTTCAAAAAAGATCACTGATTAAAAAATTATCCATGAATTCGAAAAAGGTCATCAAATAAATGCTCCTGAATTTCAAAAGTTGTTTGAAAATTTCAAAAAACATCCGCCTATGCAAGAAACTTGTTCATGAATTCCAAAAAATGTATGCAATTTCAAAAGGGAAACTATTCCCATGAGCCGGTGGATGCATCGATCTTCCCCATCAATAGACACGTGCCCTTGTGGTCCAAAGCAACACATGCCCCTTCTCTAGAAACATCACGAACATTGCATCTCCTTCCCCGCCTCTTTATGCCTGTTTGCAGCCATGGCCACCACTCGAGTGTGCACGCCCGAGTACCGCTCTAGCCACCATCAACCCAGTTGCGCCGCTCCAGCCTCCCGTCTCGCTCTCTGCTGTCGCTCCGGCCGGCGATGCATTTTATAATTTTTGCAACAAGAACCTTGTTGCAGAAGTCCTTCCGCAACATCTTTGTTGCATAAATTTCTTGATTCACACATCACACGACTTCATAAATTTTCAATGAAAAATCTCCGCAACATCATTCATGCAAAAGTCCTCCCACAACATTATCTATGTTGCAAAACGTAAAGGCAAAAAATCCCGCAACACTGCCTTTGTTGCAAAAGTCCTCCTACAACATCATCTATGTTGTAGAAAAAGGTGAAGATGAAAATAAATAAAAATCAAGCAAAATAACGCTTCCGGTGTTTTTGCAACAAAATTGTTGTTGCACAGCGAGCTACGCAACATCTATCTCGTTGCTATCGTGACACACCTCATCAAGGAAATCTAACGGCTATATGTGGCTCAATCCAGTGGCGCACGTTGCGGTTGATGTTTTCAATTAATCTACCGGCAGACGCGTAGCGCTCCCCATTTCAGAAGATGTTCTTGAATTCAAAAAATGTTCACGAATTTGTAAAAAAATGTTCACTAATTTAGAAAAAATTCTCAAATTCTTAAATATGATGAAAGTGTTTCAAAGTTGATGAATAGGTTTCGAATTCAAAAAATATTCACCCAAATTGGAAAAACAGTGTTCCAATTTCAGAAAATGTTCAGCAATTTGAAAAAATAAAATTGAAAGATAAAGGGAAAAGAAAGAGAAAAGGAGAAAATTATACCAAACAAATAACAAGAAAAAAAAGAGAAAAACCAGTTTGGCACGGTTTTGCTTCCGCAAGAAGCATAGTTTTGCTTCCGGAAGTGGAAAAAGTGATTTTTTTTCTTCCGTGAGAGGCACGACCATGTCTCTAGAAAACAAAAAAAAAATGTGTTTTATTTTTTTCCTTCGCAAGAGGAATCCAACGGTGAAAACAGTTTGAGATTTGGACGCACGATTTAAAAGATAAAACATTTTGAATAAAGGGATCTATGGAAAAAGGGTAAAACTCACAGGTTGCGAAAAGTGCTACTTGTCGCAACCTAGGGAGGTGGAAATGATCTTTGAAAGGAATACTCCTCAATTAGTGATTTCGGGGAGCCAGGGGGTACACGTGTGGTTGCTCGCGTGCGACCTACCCGTAATAGGGGACGCCAAGAAAAAGGGCCCCTTGCCCTAACTCACACACAGCCCACCACACAAAAAAGTCCACCCCGACAGAAAAAACATTACACTGGGCATGCCCAACACCAGTACCTCCCCTACATGGGCCAATAACATAAAATAATCCGCAGGTCCATTTATCAAAGAGATCAATGCTTGGAGAAGCATTTTAGCAGCTGTGTGGTAAACTTTGAAGGACGTGCATCAAATCATGAAGCCCATAATCTGGCCAAATATTCTCTTTTGCTCAATCTGGGTCGCCATTTGTGGCTTTCGGTTTCTCATGACCTGCACACAAGCACGGTGTGGTCGAGCAAGGCGTGAGTAGGTGCATTTTTATGGCGCGAAGGTGTTGGATAGGGCTCACGATGCACGGCCATGCAAGCAAGGAAGGGACGGCACACGTTAGTTTTTTTTTTACCACCGCTACTTGGGTATGTCTCCTCCTCCTCCTTGTCCCACTCGGACAGGTCACACAGCCAGAAAAATCAGTGAAGACGTCCACCATACATAAGAAATACTAGCAAAAGAGCTCTTGCATTGCAACAAAATGATAAAATTGAGCCGTTGTGCATGTCTCCTCCGCTCCTTCTTGCATTGCGTCTGGACGTCTTTGTACATTTATCATGGGCGCACATAACCACAATTTACGAAGCTAATCGTTGAGGCAGCTGATGATTCTCACAACGTGTATAAACTGATGTGATTTGGTTTAAAGGGGCGAGGTGGAACTAATTTTTCGCCGAGCCATAGTATGGTACACGGGCTACAGAGGTAAAAGAAGGACGTGGCCCGAAGCTGCTATATGAACCTTTTTTCTTTACTAAGGACACGTGGCTAAGACTGGATGAGTTGGTTAGTGAGAGGCGCTTTCAAAGCACCAAGCAGGGTTCAAATGTATTTGCTGCTACTTTTTAGGCGAATCCATTTAATTCTTATTTAAAAGGGCCAAGGTTAATTAGGTGGGCTGGCTTCATACACATTTTTTAGTCACTTTGTACTGAATTATTAGTACCATTTTGTATAAAATTTTAGTGCCACCTCAGATAGGTACAGTTTTTGCGGCTTCTCGTGACGGACGAAAATAATCATATATGGTGGATGGACCAAATATATGAAGAAACGTACCTTTCTTTATTATTAGGTATAAAATAGAAATACAAAAGATGGCAATTTTTACTGTATGATAGAAGGACCTGCTCTTATTATCATCAGTTACCTATGCTACGCAAAACATCAAGGTAGATTAACAAGAATGCCATGGGATATTATTAATTTGATTTGCGTACTGTTTGGCTTTATTAGGTATAGGCTTTATGTATCGGAATAGGTAACCAAGCACATGTCCCCCCTGTGGCCATACTGGGTTTCTTCCCACACCGGCTTGCGATGGTTATAGAACCTCCCTGAATCGTTTTTCTTCTTTGTTTTTTCTTCCAGTAATTTAATTTTTTCCTTTTCCTTTTACATTTCTTTTTTCTTAATTTTTTGCCTTTTTTGATTCTTTTTCATTTTGCGAACATCTTTCAAATTCATGAAAATTTTACAAATTCATGTTTTGTGTTTGAAATCATCAATATTTTTCAATTCGTGAATATTTTACAAATTCACAGAATCACGATTTTTTTTCAAATTTGTGAATTTTTTTACAGATTCAGGAATATTTTTTGAAATCTTGAACAATTATTTGGAATTGGCGCACTATTTTTTAGTTCTTGAACTTTTTGTAACGAATAGTTTTGAAATGCATGATATTTTTTGAGTTCATCAACATTTTTTAAATCATCTAACTGTTTTCTGAAGGGAAGATTTTTCTGAAAATTGGGAACAATTTTTGAAATTTGCAAACATATTTTAAATTTTATGAACAGTTGGAAAAATCATGAACATTATTGCGAATTAAAAAAATTGATTTTCCAAAAATCATGTGAAAATTCACTTTTAAAAAAGCAAAACTTTTTTAAATCCACAACTATTTTAAAGAAAAATAAATTAAAAACAAGGAAATCTTGAAATGAAAAAATGACATACGGAACCGGGTACACGCCCGCTTCTTCGCAGCGCGCTCTACGCCAAATAGGCGCTCCTAGAAGGAGCACTCACTCGCAAACCAACATGTGGTTGGATGGTTAGGAGGACAGTGGTATCCCCAGCCCACCAGAGTTCAAATCCTAGATTTGAAAATGGTGCTTGCATTATTTTTGAATTATTTCAGGCTTTCGGCGATGTCCGTTCAGTGGGAGGAGATGTTTCCATCGACTACGAGGCGTCGATGGTGACTTCGTACAATGTCAAGATGCTATGCCGGCTCAGTCTCTCGAATGTGCTCATAGGGGCACGGTGTGCGAGCGTGCATTCATATGGGTGACTGTATGCTCGTGTATGTGAGCGATTTCGATTCTATTATGTTAAGAAAAAGGACCACCCGACTTGTCTTAAAGAAAAGGACCACTCTTTTTTTAGGGTTAAAACAAAAGAATACCTCTCGCCTCAGGGCAATTCTCGACTCGCTTCTATTGGGTTGGTCTAGTAGCCGGTTCCTCTTCTTTTTTCTCATACTTTTATTTCTTAGTTTGTTCGTTTGTTCATTTCCCTTCTTTCTTTTCTTTTGTCCCTATTTGGAAAATATTCACAATACATATACTCCACAATTACTTAATAATAATGTTCCTTGTCGGTGATCACATTTAGAAAATGTTCATGCAGTGCAACAAACTTGTTCGCGCAAATTTTAAAATTATTCATACCACTAAAATAAGTTAGTGACATTTAACAAATGTATGTGCCTTTGAAAAAAACTAATCATGACATTTAAAATACTTACGCAATGTAAAAAAATGTTCATGTAATTAAAAAAATGTTTTTCCATTCGAAAAATGTTTTGACTTTTAATAAAAACAGTATTGTGACTTTTCAGAAAAACAATATTGTGACTTTTAAAAAGTATAATTGTGACATTTAAAAAATGAGTGACAATTACAATATTCATGCAATGTAAAAAAATGTTCATATAATTAAAAAAGGGTTATGTTCCATCCAAAAAAATATTATGACTTTTAACAAAGAACAATATTGTCGCTTTTAATAAAGAAAATATTTGTTACTTTTAATAATAACCAATATTATGACTTTTAAAAGAATGTTCATGCAATTCAAAAAAGTAATTGTGACATTTAAAATATGAGTGATATTTAAAATATCTATGAAATGTAAAAAAAATCATGTAATTAAAAAAAGTGTTTAGTTCCATTCAAAAAAATATTGTGACTTTGAAATGAATCTTCAGGCATTTCAAAATTAATTTCCTGACATTTTTAACAAATGTATACATAATTTCGAAAATTCTTGATTTAAATGAATTTTTAGTACCATTTAGAAAATTCAAATATTTTTCAAAAGCTTTTGTGTTCAGAAATATGTTAGTGATATTTTTAAATATATATACGAAATCTAAAAAATGCTTACCTAATTAACAAAATAAATCTTACAATTTATAAATGTACACGAGATTTTAAAATATATTTACTCAATGTAAATAATGATTGCACAATTTAGAAATAAAATATTCTCATTTAAAATTATAATAAAAGTGATTTCTTTGAAACACATAAGAAATTATTTTGCGTGTTTTAGAAAAATGTGTATGGTATTTATTTAAAATAGTTAATTTATTTTTAGAATATTCACCATGTATTCAGAAATATTTCAATGGGTATTTGATAACTTGTGAATGTGTATTTCGGAAAATATTGCAGTGTGTAATTGAAAAATGTTTAATTTGTACCTATAATGTGTTCAACCTGTATTTCAGAAAGTTTGTATGGATTTAGAAAAATGAGGAAAAAGGTAAAAAATGAAAAAACAAACAGAGAAGATAGAAAAATAAAATAATGAAGAGTGAAAAAACTGCATGGAACCTTCTAAAACTGGTCCATAGAAGTTTTCGTAGATTGCTCCAGAAAACTTGCTGTAAGGGTGATATAGTCCTCGCGGGTGTACGGTAGCGCACATGTGCAAAATCCTTTTGTCCTGCTTCCGGAAAGAAACCCGTTTTAGCAGCACTGACCCAGGGCCTGATTTCAGTTGCAGCGGCGGATTACTTTCTTTCTTTTTGCGGGCTTATTTTGCGGATTACTTTCTTTCGGTTTCGTTTGGACCGGCAAAAGAGTGAAAAATATATCAAATATGTCAAGTTATGGAAAAAAAAGCATATGCACATATAGCAGATAACTCCCTTGTGAAATACAGTAGATGGTAGAACAACGCGATAAACTCTGGGCTGAAAGACAATAACAAAGTAGTTAGAAAATAGAATGGCAAAGTTAGCTACTGTACACCGAGATGTAAATATCGCAACAAATAATTGGTTAGTTTTTCTGCATGTGGAATCAATGTGATAATTGTTGCATGAACCTTCTTTCAGCTGTGGGGAAGGAGAAAACCTTTTTATCTCCCTAAAAAAAGATATATCTCCATCGATAAGGTTTTTCGAAAATCTGATGGCGCGAGTTTATTCTTTATTTTGTGAAATCTATTATGATTGGAAGGGGTTTTGCCTTAGTGTGTTTCGGAATATATAGGTAGAAAATCAAAATGGTTTTGGCATTTTTCCATAAGAATACAAATGAATATGCCTGGATTTTATTTTTTGACCGAGGGTCCGTCCTCCGTTCATGCGCGCGCTCGCCAAGTGGAAGAATGCACATCCAGAAGTTGTGCCACCATCTTACACAAGTTACATATACTTGGCGCTCAAAAAAATAAAGTTGTATATACTTGAAGTGAGATAGAATTAAGATGCGATGCATATCCAATTGGGTGCTAGTGACATACCCTATGGATCGCCGGCCGCACATAGCTTGGCTGCCACGATGATGCACAAGAAGCATCTCTTCTTCACATCCATAGCTTAGCTAGCTTCCGGAAGCATTCTCCTTTCTTTCTTCACCTCCATAGCTCAGCTTGCCACCCTGGAAACCCATTTACCCTCCCGCGCAAATATCCCTAAACCTTTCCTCCTCACCTATGCACGACTCCATGGATGTACGTAGCTTGCAAGCTAAGCTACACCTCTTCCTACCTACACGTATGCATGCATGGTCGGCCCGGCCGGGTTAATTCCATACAGCAATCTCCTCCTTCCACCTCTCTCCTCACAGCACCCAAGCTTCGAATCGACCATCGCCATGCCAACACCTTCATATATATACACGGCGTATCATGAACCTTCCCATCTCATCTCACCTCTCGATCATCTAAGCACCACCACCAAGGCACCAACCAACGACAGAGCTCTTGCCTACGCTTCCTCATGGCGGCCACCGGCACCAAGCAGCAGCAGCCGACGGCAACGCCGGTGGCGACGGTGGTGGACCCCAAGTTCGAGTGGGCAGAGAAGGAGGACAGCTACGTGCTCCGCCTCACCCTGACGGGCTTCAGGAAGGAGGACTTCCGGGTGCAGGTGGACGGCACCGGGAAGCTCACCGTGCGAGGGGCGACCAGGCCGGGCGCCGGCGGGCCTGGCTCCGCCCTCTACAGGGTCTTCCAGCTGCCCGCAACAGCCAGCCTCGAGGACATCGCTGGCCGCTTCGAGGCCGGCGTGCTCACGCTCACCGTGCCCAAGCTCGCCTCTTCCGGTGCCGGTGTGGCCAAGGAGGAGAGACTCAGCGACACCGTCCAGAAAAAGGAAGCCACCGATGGAGCCGTGAAGGAGAGCACGCTCAGCCGGACGACTCGGCAGGTCGCCGAGCGCGTTCAGCGCATGGAAGAGGAGGCCAACAGACGCAAGCAAGAGGAAGAGAAGAAGCCAGCGCCGGCGGCGAAGAAGGACCAGCACCCGAGGCCCAAGGCTCCTCAAGCGGCGGCAGCAGCTGCGGCGACACCCGAGAAGCAAGAGCCTGCCATCGGCGAGAAGGACAAGGCGGCAGTTGACCGGGAGAGCCTGGAGGACAGGGTTAGGCTGTGCGGCGACGGTGAAGAAGTGAGGGCCAAGGCAGCTGCCACGCCGACAGCCATGGACGCGAAAGCGGAGCACGAGAAGAAGGCGGCGGCGGCGACATGCACCGCCTGGAAGGAGCGCATTGTAGGGGAGCTGAAGGGTCTGACAGACATGAAGTGGGCGGACAACACATTGGAGATTGCGAGGAAGAACAAGGAGGTGGTCGCCGTCGGCGTCGCCGCCTTCTCGCTCGGCTTCTTCGTCTCCCAGCGGCTCTTCGGTAAGTGAGCAGCAATGCGTACCAAGGACGACCATCTCACATACATACACCAACAGTGGGTACGTAATATGTACAGGCTATTGTTGTGTTAGTAAAATGTACATTGACTCAACAACCATGTAAGATATCTGTGGAATCAATCAAAGTGTGTACATTCAGACAACAGACATGGAGTCAATCATCATATCTGGTCCTATACGACCATGAATTATATGATATTGACTCAAGAGCATATAGTACAAAATATATGATGAAAATCCTAACTTCATCCGTCCGTCCCTTCATGGAGGCGCCGTCTTGGGAGGCTTGGGTGCTCGGGGAAGAGTTGCTGTGGGTGAAGGGCTCCGCGTGTCAGCTCCAGTAGCGACAATGGTGTGGAGGTTGGGAGGAAGAGTGGCGTTCTATCCACGGCGTCAGATGCGTCTGGTAAGAGATGTCAAGTCATGCCTGACCGACAGGTGCTACGTTGTGTCATGCCTGGTCGGCAGGTGCTACGCACGACAGATCTTCCAGAGTCTCCGCGTTGGGATAGACGAGCGCAGGGCGGTGGAGTCATTGCGCGTTGTGGTGGCGTCGAAGGATGGCCGGACTAGCAAGGATGATGCGGATATCTCTAAATATGGGACAACGGTTCGATGATGATGGCGGCTTCTAAAACGTATGCATGTGGTGTATACTTTAGGTCTGCTGCACCAGTTGTTTGTTACGATACATTATATGGATAGATCGGGGACGACATCGGTTATAGATAAGGGGAGTGAGAGCACTCCACATTATCAAGTTTGTAGGTGTGAGTGATGGTTTCGGGTGGCTTGATGTATGTTCTTGTCAGACCCTCAGAGAATAACTAATAAAATGGCTACATGCATCGATTGATGTATATGCCGGAGGTTTAACTTCCTTTTCAAAAAAAAATCCGTTCGTCCCTCATCTCTACAACTCCCTATGCGTGCCCCACTCCAGAGTCCAGACTTCAGTCTATCGTCCCAGTATCCGCATGATGTGATATGGCACGGTGGTGCATGCCAGCACCACCTATTAGTCTTGACTTCCCACCGCCGGCTACTACCTCGTCATTGCGACAACCAGTGACCCTTAGCCGAAACCAGATGCTATTTCTTGGACCATGTTCGCCCACCTTCAGCAGCATCTAGGACCCAACACAAACTCCATGACAACTATCCTACTCCTCCAACTCTTTCCTACAAAGTCATTAGGAATGGCCTTGTTCCTAGTAACATTTCCATCCCCAACTTTCTCCTTTCACTGCTCCTTTTCATTGTGCCCTTCTCGCACAAAAGCTATCTTTTGTTGTGGAGGAGGAGCTTGATATTTCTTCTTGTTCATCGTCTTCTTCTTCTTAGAGTAAGGATCAAACCCAATCCCCTCCTTAGCAGCACATTCCCTTCCGTTGATTAAGAGGTCATTAAGGTTATTTTCCCTTTGAATGCAAGACACAAACCCTTTCTCTAGTTGATATTTCAACTTCTTATTCTCCTCAAGGACGGATGCATAGTCAAGTGTAGAATTAGAAGAACAAGCCCCATCATGCATATCAACCGGAGGAATGGTGGCAAGAGACATAAAGGTAGAGGCTTTAAGTTGAGCATATAACTCGGTGAGAGCTATGAGCTATTTGACCATTTCTACAATTCTAAAACAGGATGATTCATCAAAATCTGTCTCACCTTCCATGAAAGGAAGAATATCAACGTGTGTGTTAAAACACTTACCGATGGGGCTCCGTAGCCGACCTCGAAGCCGAGGTCCTCCCCCTCCTTAGGGATCTTGTCCTTGGCCAGCTTCAAAAGGCGCGTCCACGTGCCGGCCAAGGTGTTGTGGAAGAAGTGGAGGACGGGCCCCACGTCCTCGGGTTTGTGCTGCCACATCGGGTTGGCCTGGAGTTAGAGCGGGAAAATGCGGCGTTGAGCATGACGTTGACTACGTCAGCGAGTTGGAGGTCCTTCTCAATGGACCACCACTTGATCTTCTTGATCAGGGTCTCCGCCTCCTCTGGGTTCCCCCAGATGACGCCCTTCTCCTTTCAGAACTTGAGCTTCCTCGAACGCCCGACCGAAAAGGCTGGGACTTCGGTTTGGCCAGGGGCAAGCGGCTCAGCGATATAAAACCACTCACGCTGCCATTCCTTGGCCATCTCGATGAAGGTGCCTTTGAACCAATTAGCATTTTGGTTCTTGATGGCCATGGCCCCTCCTCACTCCGCCAGATCGGAGCCGCTGGATTTCGGCTTGACGCCAAAAGTCTTCAGCCATAGGCCTCAGTGTGGTTCAATGCCGAGGAAGACCTCACAGACTGTGATAAAGGAGGCGAGGCGCAAGATGGAGTTCGGGGCCATGTGGTCGAAGTCAAGCCCATAATAGAACATCATCCCGCGCATGAACGGGTGCACCGGGAACCCTAAGCCTCGGATGAGGTGGGGACGAAGACTACCCGCTCCCCTGGGTTGGGAGCGGGCACCTGCTCGTTGGCGCCAGGAGCGCGTGTAGTGACGTTGGCGGGGACGTATCCCGCATCGCACAGCTCTGTGATGGTGGCCTCTGTCATGATGGAGCCAACCCAGTGCCCTTTGAGGGTATCGGCCATGGCTGGGTGGGGGAGCTTGGATTTGCTGAGGAAGGAGAGTGTGAGATTGGATCTGGGCGCTGGAGCTCGGCGAAGCACCAGGCGGGGGAAATGAGTGTGACGCCCGGATAATTAGACTACAGTAAAACTCTGCTAATGATGCCACGTCACCTTTGTTACTGTTGCTAATCTCTTGTTAGTTCAAAACCGATTCAAAGTCAAATTTGAAATTAAGTCAAACGATAAAAGTTTTCAAACATTAAAACAAAAATGTTCGGTTTGTGCCCAATATTACATAGTTAATTTGGTGAAGAAAACACATGCTTAGAAAATGCATAAATATTTTAAATTGAATTAAAACAGAAAAGGGAAATAAATAAAAGAAAAAGGAAAAAACAAAACTAACAAAAAAAGAGGAAAAGAAAAGCAATCACCCCCCACTGGGCTCCGGCCTAGCAGGCCACCGGCCCAACTGGGCCACGACCCACCAGGCCGGCCCAACCGGCCCACCCTCGCTTCCCCTTATCCCCCGTAACCCTAGCCCACCACCGCAGCACCTCCCACTCCTCCCCCACGACCCCCACGCTCCTCTTCTCCTACCCCCGATCCAGATCGGGATCAGGGCACTCCCCCCCGACGCCGCCGCCCGGTGCCGCCCCGACCCCGTCGCCGGACATCGCCTCGCCCTTGTCCATCGCCGCCGGACTCCCTCGCCGGCCTGCTTCATCTCCGTCGCGACGTCCCCGTCCCCCCACCACGAGCCCCGCTGCCCAGTCCCCTACTTCCCCTCGTGAGCCCCCCTCTCCTCGTCTCTCGCTCGTCCCTACATCGCCGCGCCGCGCCCCGCCCCGCCCGGCGTGCCCCCGCGCGCGCACACCCGAACCTCGCCTCGCTCTGCCGCTTCACTCGCCGTGGCCTTGTCCCGCGCAGGCGCGCGCCAGCGCCCACCGCGGCCACCACTCCGGCTGCTCGTCGCGCTCACCGCGGCCCTGCCGCGCCCATGCCTCCCTCGCACTGCTCCGCCTTGCCGCCCGCTTCCCCTGCTGCTCCCCGGTCACCGCCCGTCGCCGCCGCCCCTGGCTTCTGCTGTTGTGCGCCCCCGCCCGCCCCGCCCTTGCAGCCCCGCCGCTCCGGCCGCCCCTGGCCACCGGTTTCCCCCACGGCGCCTTGCCGCACCCGCCGGCCCTCGCATCGCCCCACTCCCTCACCCGCTTCCGCCCTGGCCGCACCGGCTCCGCCCGACAGCGCCCGCACTAGGGCGGCCCCGGCGCCGCCCCGCCGCGGCCTCGCCGCTGCCATCTCCGGCGCCTGGCGTCGTCACCCCCTCCGCACCCGCTGGTCGTCGCCCGGGTCGGGCACCTGCAACGCCCGCCCCGCTAGTCCCCCCTGGCCCTATGACATGGGGGCCCCACGCCCCTGGAACGTTTAAAAAAAGAATTATAAAAATATAAATAAGTAATAATTAAAATAAATAAATAATTGATTAACTAATTAATTAATGAATTAACTAAGTTAATTAATTCTGTTTAATTAATCTAATTAACTAGTGTTTTTTTGAGGAACTTGACAGTGGGAGAGAACTCCCACTGTATTTTTCATATATCTATATAAATGGGGTGTTTACATAGACATACAACTCACATACATCCAACTCCACTCCTGGTGTTACCACCGGGGGCGGGCAACTACGCCATGATCACTGTTATACACTTGTCTCTATGTATCTTAAAAAAGAAAAAAAAAGCCAAAGTAGGACTCAACTAAGTGTGTCACAGTATGAAAGCAAGGCAGCTCTACGTGCAACCTTAACTCTATGTTGCAAAAGCCCCAGGTCCTCTTTGAATCGATGGAACCAAGATGCAATGCTTGGGGCGACACCTCTGAAGTGTTTATTGTTTCTTTCTTTCCACAAACTCCAGGCAGCAGTGAAGAATACTTCAAAGAAGAAAGGATTGGGCCAATTGGGTTGTGCGTTTTGCAACGCAGCGAACCTATTTTGAAAATCAGGCCAGTCAATACGTATCTTGGCCCAACACCTTTCGCTGAACTGGCAAGTGAAGATCATATGCTCGAGAGTCTCATCCGTATTTTGCCCACAAAGGAGACATGTGAAATCATCCCCAATGTCATAGTGTCTTCTCCTTAGCATGTCACGTGTGTTCAACCTGTCCTGTAGCAGTAGCCATCCAAACACTTTGATTTTCATCGTACAGTTTGATTTCCAAAGGGGCCGAAAAACGGGATGAGCTGTTGCGTCACGGAAGAAGCTGTTATAGTAGTCTTTTGGTCTGTACTCAGCGGCACCCCAAGTGTAGTGCCAGACATCAGAAATTGTTGTTGATGGGTGTATGTTGGATGCTGCATGTTGGACATATTGCACCTCATTGAGAGCACGAGCGGACAGTGGTAGGTGAAAGGTTTCATGCAGCTCTGTGTTGGCCCAGAAGTCAGCGACCGTCATGTCTTCATGCAGAGCAAAAGAAAAGGCACGCGGGTGTGATGATTGGAGCACATCATTTGACCACAAGTCCTTCCAGAGCAGCGTAGTCGAGCCATCAACCACTTGGACACGGGTGATTCCCCGGTAAATGGGCGTTAACTTGAGAATGTCTTTCCACCAAAAAGATCCGACCAAATCAACCGCATGAGGCACATGGTGGACATACTGATTATCCCAAAGCATAGTAACCCACGGTACGTCCAGTTTGTTATAGAACTTGTGCAGTAATTTAAACAAGAGGGCATCATTGTGGATTTTAATGTTGATCACTCCTAACCCACCTTTACTCTTGGGCTTGCACACCAGCTCCCAGGCTGCTAGCGAATTACATTTGTCGCCTTGATCGGTTTTCTTTGTCCAGAGACATCTCCTTCTAATCTTGTCTAGAATTTCAATCAGTTTCGGAGGGAACTTGAGCGTGCACATGGCAAACACCAGAAGGGATGTGACAGATGCATTGAGCCAGGAGAGACGGCCCCCATAGGACATCATGGCGATCGTGGCAGTGAGGCGACGCTCCATTTTGCAAACTAGAGGCATGAATTCCTGGATGGTTGGTTTTGTAGTGCCGAGCGGTAGGCCAAGGTAGGTGAAAGGCATTGTACCTACATTGCAACCGAAAATAGCGGCTAGGCTAGTCGTTGTACTTGCGTCCAGGTTGATTGGTATGAGCGTGGATTTATGAAAGTTAATTTTGAGGCCAATTGAGGATGCATAGTCAGAAAGAATGTTCTTGACACGGGTAGCTTGTTGTGGGCAGGCAGGCAAAACAAGGAGGGTGTCGTCCGCGTATTGGATCACTGGGTAGTCATTTTGCCCATTGCAGGGGAAAGGCAAGCTGATATCTCCACTTCGGAAAGCATCATTGACCGCGCCTTGAAGTAGCTCAGCTGCGAGGACAAAGATGAGGGGGGACAGAGGATCACCTTGCCGCACACCGCATAGGCGAAGGAACTGTCGGCCTGGGACCCCATTAAGAAGGACGGACGAGCGACCCGAGGAGAAGAGGCACTTGATCCAGGAAACCCACTTGTCGTTGAAACCCATTTGCTGCATAATGCGAATCATCGGTTCGTGTGCAATAATATCGAATGCTTTGGCGAAGTCAAGCTTAAGAAGAATGATTGGCCGACCCGAGCTTTGACATTGATAGAGATATTGATATGCCCATGCCAGACAGTCCTGTATAGTGCGCCCTTTAATGAACCCATATTGATTGCGGTGAATAAGGGTAAGGATGACACGTTGAAGTCTGTCTGCTAGCAGTTTGGTAATTAACTTGAGGCAGCAGTTGAGCAGAGTAATGGGTCTGAAGTCGTTGACTGTCTCTGAAGAGTTGATTTTAGGTATGAGTGTGATTAGACCATCGTTGATACTTGTCACATCTAACGTACCTTCATAGAACTGATCACATAGGGCATAGAAGTCGTGTCGAATGATGGGCCAACATGCTTTCAAAAACGCCCCACTAAAACAGTCTGGTCCAGGTGCGCAGTCAGGAGGCATACCTTTGACCACATTGTCGATTTCCTCATGGGTAAAAGGAGTGGTGAGCTGATCAAGATCGGTGGCACGGGGGATGATGGTTGGAAGATCAAATTTCATGTCTGAAGGGGAGACCGTCCCCAGGCGGTTTTTGTAGGTTTGAAACAAGAGGGCTTCTTTTGCAGGATGATTGTCAACCAGTGTGCCATCCTCAAGTGTGAAGGAAGAGATATTGTTTTGGCGATAGCGTTCCGTGGCCATTGCTTGGAAATTTTTTGAGTTTTCATCTCCAAATTTGATCCAACGAATAGTAAAGCGTTTCTTCCATTAGAGTTTTTGATATTTGAGCAGTCTCAGCAAGTGTGACTTTAGGATTCGTCTGAAATTCATTTCTGGGATTGAAAGGTTTCGTTTATTCTCCAGCTCGTCTAAGTCCGCAAGGACATCGTTACAGTTCGTGATGGCCACTGAAAGACGAGAAATATGCTTACTCCAGATTTTGAGAGTGTGTCGAAGAGCTTTGAATTTTCGACAAAGGACCGTGGCAGCATTTGCGTCCCTAACTGGCCGCTCCCAAACTTCACGAACAGTGTCCATAAACCCTGGATGCAGGGTCCAGTAGGATTCAAAATGAAAGAGCTTGGATCGGGGGATTTTGGTCTCGATAGAGACAACGCAAGGGATGTGATCAGAAACAGGCTTGCCGAGGGGTTTAACGAGCGTCTTAGGGTATGCGTTGGTCCAATGCAAGGATGTGAAGAACCAGTCAATCTGCTCAAGTAGCGGGTCGATCTTCATATTGCTCCAAGTATAGGTTCTCCCTTTCACCGGAAGCTCAATCAGTTGCTGCTTACGAATTATGTCATTGAATGTTACCCCCAGGTTTATTACAATTGTCCGGGCCTCACATGTAGTTAAAGTCGCCCAAAAGTAACCAGTCTTGATTATTGGGGATTTGAACGTTATACAACCATTGCGTGAAAACATCTCTGTCCGTACCAGTGCAAGGCCCATACACATTAACTAACGTCCAACGCTGAGAGGATTGTGTGCTAATGAAATCGATGGCTAGCGCAAATGGATCAGACGAAATTACCGAACCAGAGAAGACCGAAATTTTCCAGATCGTTAGCAACCCCCGAGAGGCGCCTCGCGACGGGACAAAAGCAAAACGATCAAATTGTCTAGGACAGCAAGTTTTAATAAAAGCAAAAGTAACCTCAGGCATAGTCTCCTGAAGACAAACGATAGCACAACCACTGGTAGAGATAGCATTATTCAGAGCCAGTTGCTTCTTCTCAGAATTGAGCCCTCGAATATTCCATGAGAGCACATTCCAGCAGCTCAACAGCGTCATAGAGAACTCCAAAGATTAGGCAGGGTTGTGGGAGAGATCCTCTCCCTGGTCAGCCATGTCAGTCACAGGAGCAGAAAGTTCAGACACCGCGGCAGTTTCAGCAAGCAGGGCTTCTTCAGAAAGTTCAGCAGTAGGTATAGCACACCTGTTAACTCCAATGGATTGCAGAGAAGCTATAGGAGTTGGGGGGATCTCACCAGCAGAAGAATCAGCAGAAGCTGATGTGCCAATAGACGGAATGACACAAGGCTTAACTTTGGAAGTGTTCTTGCGAATGTCAGAGAGGGGGGTACCTTGAACCCATCGTACTTGTTGGAGCGGAGGCTGCGGCGCACTTCAGTTGTGGAGATAGGAGCAGCAGCCCTGGCCCTATGGGAGCATGGACCAGTGGTGGCCCTAGGTGCAATTGCTTCCGAGATCATAGAAGGTGCTGAAGTTGTAGTGTGCGCAACTTGTTCTGTATCCATAGGGGCGTCCTTAGTGTTGGGCAGCATGGCAGGCTCATTGGTGTTGTCCAAGCTAGCATGATCAGATAGCTCCTCGATGATGACTGAGGAGGGTACCAAAGCAGAAGTAGAGCTTGATTCTTGGGAAAAGTTCAGACCAGAAGAATCCTGTGTAATCAAAACAGATAACTGAACCGGGTTTGTTCTCAAACCAAACCCCTCCCTCCAAGGCCCAAATGTTGCAAGCATTGGACTAACAGCTTGGAAGATGAAGGCGTTGAGATTCAGGCGTGGGATTGGGTCATTCAGCAGCCTGGAGAGGATCTCATCACCTTGAGCAGATAAGCCGAATCTGACACCTTGATCATTGATCTCCAGTGAGATGGTAAGAGATTCAGAGCTTGCACTGTCAGACAACTGCATTGTTGGATCAGCCAGGAAGAAAAGGTCAGACTGGGTCGAGGTTGAGCTGTCAGATTGGGTGATCGAGTCATTCCAAGCTTGGAATGCATTGTCAGTGACGTTGTTTTCAGGAACTAATCCATGTTGCACTGTCAGACCCTGCGCAGCAAGCCAGGCTTGATAGTTCACCAGATGGGGCGGCATTTGCGGGAGTGGAGGAGCAGCGGGCGCATCCCAAGCGCCCCAACCAGCATTGTCATCCACCTGGTGAGCCGCATTGTTGCCAGCTGCAGGTGCACCATTCTGAACGAGCCAATTGTGAACTTGCTGCTGATAAAGCTGTTTTGCAGTGAGTTCAGGGCCAAACTGCGGATGCGGGTTACCATCAGGGGGTGGCTGTTCCTCAGGTGCAGCAGGGACGTCAGGGAGGAGCCCATTCCAGTCGTTGCTGCGAAGGATGGTGACTACGACTGTCCAGCTGTCGCGCGCACCGCCAAGCTACCATACCACAAAGCTCTTGGGGATGAGGCGCAAACTAATTACTCTGGCTTTCAGAAGGATGAATCTGCGATCCTGACGAGGATTATACCATGAAACCAAGGAACCATATCCACCCAAGGCCTTAGTGATGTAATAATCCGTTTGGTAATCATACGGGAAACCAAACAACATGATCCAAAGCTCAGGCCCAAATGGTGCAGCTCGACGGTTAAGAGCTGCATTATGCGGAACGAAAGTAATCAGCAGTTCTTCATCTTCAAGCTCAAGCGGAGTGTTCACAGCAGTATCTCTCATAAAGGAATCCACAAATCCAAAAAGCCCAATGCCAAAGGGGTGATCACTGACCTCAGTAGTAAAAAGCTGCGATTCCTGAAGCAGATTAGCGACCTGATTGCGGACGATGACGCGGCGATGCAGGGGCACATACGCGCTGGCTTCTACAATGGCCAGGAACTCATGGCTGAGAGGAGTAATCGGTCCAACGACCATGCCGCTGCGTACAAGATGATCGGCCGGCCCTGGCTCAACAGCGAAACCCGGCGGGAGGAAAGGCACAGGGTTCAGTGGAAAGTTCGCCATTGTTGTGGAGCGGGGCAAAGGAGAGGGAGATAGTGCAAATATAGTTGGATGGGACGGCAATGGCGCAAGTTGCAGCAGAGAGTCAGACTGTGGCGATGGGACGGGACGGGGTGAGGTCTGTTGGGTTCTCGAGGCGGAAGCTGAAGCCTGAATGGGGGCGGTGGGAGGCAAAATTGCCTTTGCAACCCATTTCCACTTCTTTTGGAAAGCGGCTCTGCGGCAAGATGACGCCATGTGGCCATAGAACCCACAAGCATCACACCGGACGATCCTCACTAAAGCTTTGGTCATGCCTTTGGTGGAAATAGGATGGCCCAGAAATCGCGAGGGAATAATTGGGGTCTCCTTGTTTGACCCAGGCAGGGAACGAGTGTCACGGCTGCTACGTTTTGGGCAATCCCCTGTTTTATGATCAGGGCCCGATCAATTAATGCATATCAGGCGAGCTTGGCAAGCGATCTTGCAGTGCCCCCATTGAAGGCATCTAGCGCAAAGGGCGGCCCAATTAGTGGCAAGAGAATGAATGTCATCCGCGGAATAATCTGCCTGGGCTAAATCAGCCTTATGCTTAGCGCTGAGCATCGGGGGCCACATGTCATGGGGAGGGGCATAACGGAAAGCAGACTTGAGAAAACATTGCGGAAGTGGTGGGTACTGGGCACGCACCGGGCATTTGAATTGCCCAAAAGAAATACACTCAATAACCATATCGGCCTCTGACTCCGCCTGGGAAATATAATGCTCCATTAATGCTAGGCGGTCAGTGGGTAAGGCGCTAATGCCGCTCTGCTGAGGTGGCGGTGAGATAGACCCAAATTGAATTTGAATTTTATCATGGCGATCAATCATCGAAGAAGTAGAGGCCTCATGATCATGCGTATTAGAGAAATTCCAATGCTTCAGATTAACAAGGTTAAACTTGCTGAGTTCTTTGGCGACGAGGGATCATTGGACTGACCCTTACGTAGAAAATCCAAAGAAGCAGATAGGGCCACAGGTTGACGATCCAAGATCTCGACCAACTCTTGATCCGCATGCCAATGAGAACCAGAATAATGCTTAGCAAAACGGCCATTGAACAGATGGAAATGGCATACAAAGTCTGGCCAGACACGATCCTTTAAACCGTAAATGAAATGCCCCACCTTGTTGTTGGCCACAGAAAAACGGAATGATCGAGAGGTAAGAGCAACAACATTGAAACCAGAGCAAATTCCCCCAATGCAACATTGCAAAGCCAATCCAACCGAGTCATTCGTGAGGGGAAATGAAGCCGAGGAGAAGGAGACCACCAAAAAGAATTCCTTGGTGTCCCGAGAGGGGGAGAAGTGCACCGTAGAACCAAACTTACGTCTCACCTGATCGGCCAGGGACAAACCAGGAGCAGAGTCCCAATGGAGAAGGCCTTCCATGGTGATGGCAGCTAGAGATCGCCATTGGTGGTGGAGAGCAGTTAGTTTGATTAAACAGTAATTAGATTAGTTAAACCCTAATTAGACTAAACAGTCAATGACGAACGGGACCCACACGTCAGTTGACCAGTCAACTCCCCTGTTGACTGCTGACATCATGCTGACGCCAGCATGTACTGTTCTGGATATTGTTGAATTAAAATGATTAAATAAATGCTAAAATTAAATTAAATCTTTTAAAATTAATATGAAATAAACCGTAGCTCGGATGGAAAAACTTTGTACATTAAAGTTGCTCAGAACGACGAGACGAATCCGAACACGCAGCCCGTTCGTCCGCCACGCGCCCCTAGCATAGCAAACACGCAACTTTCCCCCTCCGGTTCATCTGTCCGAAAACACGAAACACCGGGGATACTTTCCCGGATGTTTCCCCATTCGTCGGTATCACCTCCTACCGCGTTAGGGCACACCTAGCACCACTCATTGTCATGTCTTGCATCGTCATGCTTATGTTTGCATTATATTTATTGTTTCTTCCCCCCTCTTATCTCGTTAGACACCGAGACCAACGCCGCTGCTACCCAGTACGACTACGGTGTTGACGACCCCTCCTTCTTGCCAGAGCAACCAGGCAAGCCCCCCCCTTGATCACCAGATATCGCCTATTCCTTCTCTCTACTGCTTGCATTAGAGTAGTGTAGCATGTTATTGCTTTCGGTTAATCCTATTCTGATGCATAGCCTGTCATTGTTGCTACAGTTGTTACCCTTACCTGCTATCCTACTGCTTAGTATAGGATGCTAGTGTTCCATCAGTGGCCCTACACTCTTGTCCATCTGCCATGCTATACTACTGGGCCATGATCACTCGGGAGGTGATCACGGGCATATGCTATATACTTTATACTGTTACATTACTTATGATACTGTTCGGAGATGGGGGCTGAAGGGGCAGGTGGCTCCATCCCGGTAGAGGTGGGCCTGGGTTCCCAACGGCCCCCGACTGTTACTTTGTGGCGGAGCGACAGGGCAGGTTGAGACCACCTAGGAGAGAGGTGGGCCTGGCCCTGGTCGGCGTTCGCGGATACTTAACACGCTTAACGAGATCTTGGTATTTGATCTGAGTCTGGCCACTGGCCTATACGCACTAACCAACTACGTGGGAACAGTTATGGGCACTCGGCGTCGTGGTATCAGCCGAAGCTCTTTTTTACGTCAGCGACTAAGCGGCGCGCGCTGCATTGGACCGTAAGCTCGCGCTTGTATTAAGGGGGCGTCACAAGTTGGTATCAGAGCCGACTGCCTGTAGGAATCCCCCTTTCCAACTCCTTGGCCGAAGTTGAGTCTAGTCATTGAATTTTTTTTTTACTAACATGGTTGTGCGGCTTACGGTCCCACGTCGCCACTGGGTGGTATTAGGATCTTTTATTTCTCGACCTATACTCTGGGACTCTGACATCTCTTCTATTCGGGTTAAACGATTTTACTTACTCTGACTTTAGGTTCTCGTAACTACTTCCACCCGGAGAGCCCCTTATTACAGATGATCGCCTGCTGCACCAGAAGTTTTCGAAGATGCTATTCGATGTTTTACCGAGACACTTGTGCCCACCGCCTTTGTAAATTCACTACCACCGAGACATCCCTATGGATAGCTACTTATACTTGCCATCCATACCTTCATTCTCCATTACTCTTGTTAGTACAAGATACCTTGAACTACTTTCTGCTGTTCCGAGAATCCTTTGTGCTTACTGCCTTGCAGCTCCTTTTCCTCATGAATACATGTATGAATAATTCCTCACCCTTATTGGGGATTCGTTCATCCCCAGTTGTTCAGGTGTTTCGCAAAATTCTTTGAAATGCCATTCGATCTTCCGAAATCCTCAGTAGCCTATTGCTCTTGATCTTCTTTATCTGCTTGCATTATGGATGCTTTCTATATGTCTGGCAATATTCGTTAGTATCCTTAGGCACCATCATTTTGATCCTATTGATTCAACCTGAGTGCGAATGCATGCAATCATCAGTTGATCCTTTTAAATTATCTTTTCGGCTCAGACGTCATTTTAAACATGAGCTTGTTCTCGACCAATCTATTTGTCGTCAATTGTACCCTTAGGTCTATTGAACTTATCCACCCTTTGATCAGAGCGTCCTCTTCTGATCCTTCGATTTGGATATCATAATTCCTTTGATATCTAAGCATCGAATCATTCAGATGTTCTATAATATGATGCCCTTGCATTCTTTCTTCAACTGGTTGTGTGCCGATGCTCACATCAGCTCCGCTATCGACCGTCAAATCCTTTCACTACTAGGAAAAGGCCTACTAGTGGCGCACCAGTTTTGCCTACTAATGGCGCACTACTGGTGCGCCACTAGTACCACGCCACTAGTACCACGCCACTAGTATTTTTTACTAATGGCGCACCACTGGTGCGCCATTAGTATCTGGTATACTAATGGCGCATCACGCAGTGCGCCATTAGTATATCCCACAATGCGCCATTAGTATGCCTCCCAGGGGCCATATTTACCCATGTGCTCTGGCTTACTAACGACGCACTAGTTGATGATGCGCCACTAGTAATGTATTTGGAAAACAAAAAAATCCAAATTTACAGAAAACAGCCTATAAGGAAAATAATTTAAAAACAAAAAATGAAATAGAATCATATTTTTTATTATAGTAAGAATATTACAATGTCTTTACAAGTATCCAATAAAAGGAAAATTGCAAGGAAATAAAAGAAAATCCTAAAACTAATCTTCTAGTAATCTTTTCTTCTTTTTCTTCACTTTATCCCTGGAAAATGTAACAAAATAAACAGAAATACAAACAAATTATTTATTACATGTCAATACTGTCATTTTTTATGCAGAATTAGATATGAGCATATATTTCCAGAATTACATGGTGTGAATATTGTATGAGTAAGATTATAATGGAAATGAATTGCAGAGGACATATGAGGTTTAACACTAATCATCAACAACAAAATCGTGCAAGAAATGATTGATCAGTAAATGGACAACCTTCTTAGAGATTGTCATGCGATGTCCAATGAATCAACAGGAAATAAGTAACATGCCTTCCAAGACATAATTCACTATTACACATAAATGTATATCCAAACTGAAGAACACGCTAATATGTAATCATCATTTAGAGATACCAAACTGGAAGACCATTCATTTGGTCGCAAAATGACCTACTTAACTAGTCCTTGACCATCCATCATGTGCAAGAGCAAAGATAAAGATGGGCCTTGCAGTAGCGCCCAACCATTGGAACAGTCCATTGCATTACGTGGAACATGCTCAAATTAAACACTATATCATCACAACTTAACAAAAGTAAATCTGAGACCCATCAAAACTAAAGATTCATCCTACTTGAGGATCGTCACTAATCATGGACACCAAAATCTTCCATTTGCAAGAAATGCTTCATGAGTAAATGCATAACCTTTTGGCATATAAAGCTTACACATTTTTCTGCATCCAGTAGCAATTAGGTAACGAAAACAGTGAGCAGCTTAGATGGGGTACAAATTGAAATAACACTGTCCAGCAGCAAAAGAACCATAGCTAGTAAGTGACCAACACTGTCCACACACGCATCATACAAGACCAAGACCTCATCAGGCCACACCCTAGCGTATGAATAGACCAACACTGTCCACACACGCATCATACAAGACCAAGACCTCATCGTCGATGTCGTCCATGGATGACTCCTACTCCATCCAAATCAAACAAACAAATGAGAAGGGGCTGAGATACAGAGCTAGCAACCAATTTTTACAGAGAAGTTCTAAAATTTTCTGGGTTCATATATTCAGCATGTTGACAAACAGAGGCAGTGTAGCTCACTAGGCTAGAGCTTAGAGCTATGCATGTACATTGATTGTTATAGCAGTGCAGCGACAACTACTTGTTTAGATGCATATAAATCATCTCCTTGCTTGAAGTAGAAAGAAAGCAGAGTAAAGGGCCCTGAAGATGTTGACTACTCACTTAATTAGAAGGTAGTGAGAGAATCCCTTGCCCAGTTGGGACGAGTTTCAGACCGGCGGTGGAACTTGTTCTTGCCTGTTGAGGATCCTCAATGGACAAGAGAATGAAGGCATCATCAGCTGACACACAAAAAAGGGCTCTCTGAAAACTAAAACGACCATGGGGGTGCTGCTGCTTACCCGAGCTAGGAGCCGTCTTGTCGGAGGGGAGTTTTCCCTCGTACACGGCATGGTCGTTGGCTCAGCTCGGCTGCACCACACCGGAGCAAGCGACCAAGGCACTGGTCTTGCGTCGAGTTGCGTTGACAACGGAAGAAAGTCCGGTCTTACACACAAGTAAAGACTGAATGTTCAGTGGCATGTACGTACATTATAATGGCAGTCCATACAGAATAAAAATGACGCCACTTGTGGCATCAGATAAATTGAACCAAGCGGGCCAATGGATCAATTTGACGGACAAATTAACCCAAAAGCATGGCATGTACGACATCCATCCATCCAACCAGCAAGCATCAATTAAAGTGCTTATTCATTCATTCATTTATTCATTCAGGAGACATGATGAGATGGATAAAGTGAGCAATCTAACCTAACAATCCGTCCATAAACAGCAGGCAATGGAATTAATTAAGCCCGAATCTGGGCATGGAGATGCAAAAGCACAAGAGAGGAGGAAGAGACCGAGAGGTGCATTCAGATTGAAACTGAATTGAACTGCACAATGGCAATCAACACCACCAGAAAGAAGAATTGCAATCAATCAAATTGGCAAGCTAGATAAGATGTGCTCACCATGTCCACCTGCAGTAGGCAGAGGAGGAGGGAGCAGCCATGCGTCGTGCACCTGTAGCAGCAGTAGCAGCTCGTCCGGAGCAGCCTGCCCTGCAGATAAAACGAACCAATGAGGGGAGGGGAGGGGAGATGAAGAAGATGGCCTGCAGCCGCACGCACCATGGTCGGGGTCGGAGATCCGTCGCCGGAGATGGCCTGCAGCCGTCGTCCGTCGCCGGAGGTTGAGGCGTCGTACCTCCATGGCTAGGCTAGGCTAGGGTTTCTGGCATCTCCATCCTGGCTTCTGCCGGCCCTGCATGGATGGCCGCGGCTCAGGTCGACGACAGGACGATGCGCCGTGGATCTGGATTTGGGCGCTCCTCACCTCCCTGGAAGCTCGCCGGAGAAGGCCTTCCCTTCCCTCCCCTCCTCTCCTCTACTGGGAGAGAAGAGGAGAGAAGAGAAGAGAAGGTGAGGTGCGGCGGCGCTGCAGGGAGAGGAGGACGCCATGACCGGGCTCCTCCTGCTGCCATGGTCGCCATGGCATCGGGCTAGGGTCTCGGCCCGACCGGGCGGACAGAGGAGAGGATAGGAAGGTCGCCGGCACGGCGTGGATGGGGAGAGGAGGCCGCCGGGGAGGTACCGCGGAAGAGGAGATCGGCGGCGGTTGCATTCGGTTGAAGTGGTGCACCGTGGGAGTGGTGCGCCATTAGTAGTTTTTCAAAAAAAATTGAAACAAAATTTGTAACAAAATTACTAATGGCGCACCGTGGGTGTGGTGCGCCATTACTAGTTGTTTTGAAAAATAAAATAAAAAACAATTTGAAAAAAATTTGAAACAAAATTAGTAATGGCGCATCAGGGGAGTGGTGCGCCATTACTAGTTTTGAAAAAATAAAAATAAATTTTTTTTACTAATGGCGCACCATGGATGTGGTGCGCCATTAGTATTTGCACACTAATGGCGCAGCAACACATGGTGCGCCATTACTATTTAGTAATGGCGCACCACATGCATAGTACGCCATTAGTGTCCATATTGGCTATAGCTGTTTTTGTAGTAGTGTTTGTTGGATTATTATTCGGCAATGTCCTTCATATTTAATCGCCTTGTGAATTCTTTCCTGATACATAATGCCATTAGTAAATCCTATTCTTTGATTTGGCCAACCATGCTCTGCTTTCGAGCTGGTGATATTTACTCTTGAAACTTGTGGTATATGTTTCTAAGATATCCCGATGGGTTGAACCCTATGCCTTCCTTAATCTGTTTGACTCGAAAACTTTTCACGGGTCATACTCCTCTAGTAATTCACCCGGTAGGTTTTCACACTGAAATCATTTTTATTAGAGCAGTGAATGAATGGTCTCACATTGGAGAAGTGGGAGTCGACCTTGAACTTTGTGTTCATGCCTATGGAAACGATGTAGATCGTATCATTAAAGCTTCTCTTCAAATAAATATTTCCTTGGTATAAGTTTATCTTATATCTGGGATCTAGCATTTTGGAATCGTTGTTCCGGCCATGTTCTCCTTTTAAATACCATTTCTCGGACAAGTTGAAGTACTTGTCTTCTGCAGATCATTGCACCTATCCAACTCTTTGATCTACCGTCGAGCATTACACTATGGTATCTTAAGAATACCATGGAACTACATAACTTCTTATGAGTTCTTCATCAACTATTATTCTCGCCAATTCCAATTTCCCTCGGGTTCTGAGTTATTAGTCACTCGAGAACACCGTTAAGTGAATCGATTCCGCACTCCGATTCAATAACTCTAAGTAATTTTCGTTGCTTATGATTTAATAATCTTTCAACTCATTCCTAGCCTGATCGGCTACATCATTATTGTGCCAATTTTAACTGTACTACCTGGTCCTTCCCGGAGCACAATTTTCGACGATGAGCTAAGCTTACGTCGATTTTCCTTGTCATATCATTTCACCTTGAACAGCAAACTTGATTTCAAGTTTGTGTCGTACCTGTGCTTCCATTGACCTCTTGCTTCATCATCCCTTTGACTTGATGTCATCGTTGATCGATTACATCCTCATGAAATCTCTCGACAAAAATTGTCGTGGTCATCATCAACATTTTGAATCCTTCCAGGATACCAATCGAACTCATGATGATAAGTACCACCCTTGTTCCTTGGTAATTTGAGTTACCATCGACAACATCCTTGCCTTCTCTCCAACACAAACTTGTTCGTGTTTTGTATTACACCTTGGGTTCCTTGCCATTGAGCTTATGTTGTGTTCTACCTTGGAGTATTACCATCTGTTATGTTGAGAATGTCATGGGAATGCCCCACCTCTTAAGGATTCTTGTTATAGTATTACTTCTCGCCATCTTCGTTCATTTCTTGGTCCCCGTGTTGATTCGAATCGGAATACCGACAATTGAACTTTGAGGTGTGAATTCAAAACTTCTAGCAACCCTAATGCTTTGAAGTAAATGATCGATAGTTTCATTCTAATTCTTTTGTTCATTAAGTCACCATTCTAACATTGTTCGTGCGACCCAGCCATATTTCGGGTGCACCTGTCAACCAATGTTTAATTGTGGATGTTTTCCTCGAACATACATCATTATATCATTTGATCTAACAATTGTTATCTCCTTGTTCACATAATTGTGGAAATCCATCTTTTGTTAATCTCGATAAATTGTCGCTGAGACCATCAGCCACCTCCTCATCCTATCATTGGCTTGATGATGAACTCTTGTTTTGGAACTTGCTTCCATAGTTCATTTCCCGAGAATCTTACAATGTCATCCCGTCAAATTGTGTTGCACCTTTGCTTCTCAGACATCCTGAGTATGAGGTATCCTGACACCAATCAGATCTGAAACTCGGTCAGATATGATGGTTGGAACATTTTCCAAGAATTATAACATTGGTCTCTAAATAACCCGGTAAGGTGGTGTCTTTGCTTAGCACCCCTGGCCAGAGGACCTATTGTTGTAGTATATGTATCCTTTTATCAAGGTTAGCCATTCTTCCATGAGGAAATTGTAAGACTTATTCTATAAGTTGTTCCTGATGGATCCTTTGTTTTTCCAAAGTCTGATCTTCACCTGTTGGCCATGTCAATGCTATCTCGAAGCATGTCTATGGTACTCCAATTTTCAACAAGAACATTTGAAGCCCAATGTTAAATGTTTCCTTCTCAATTATCCAAACACCGCTGTATGGGTAATGTCATGAAATTTCTCTCCCCTTACCTAAAGAGTTTTCTACATTATATCCTGTCATGGATATCGTGCTCTGCTTGTCCTTGGGAAGGATATACCCCTGAAATATGTGTTTAAACACATTTTCCTTTCCATTGTTCTGTTTAATCTGGAAATCACATTTTCCTTTCCATGGTTTTGTTTGACCTTTCTTGGGAATTGTATGATCTAAGTAGAAATAATTCCCAACATATGCAAACACCTCGATGTACAACTCTGTCAGTGAGATCCTGTTACTGTTGTTGATGACATTCCGGTAGCCACCAATGGACGAGAACTTTGCCTATTGGACCGCCTCGTTCAATGAGCAGGAAAATGGTTCTCTTCATCCCTCGCCCTTGGTACCGACGTGGCGGACATAATTGATAGGCTATCCTCTGACATGCCTTGTTATCATGACTGTGCAAAATATCACCGCCCTTTCTACTTTTAACCCACATGCTGGGCCCATAACCCACAGGTCCCAGGATCGAAACCTGACTGTCCTGTATACCCCTATCTTCAAAGTTATTCCTCATGATTGGCTTCTTATGAAGATCACCAGCCACCTTACTAGAGATGATCTAATCTGGTATCAGACGCGATACTTATTTTCGTTGCTCTGGACCCCTTCACTTTGTTTCAGGCATCGAACGATTGCCTACCCGCTCGAAACATCTCATGGTACTTACTTACTTTGCTCTCGATATTGTCTTAAGTTTCCATTCGAGAGTTACTTTCCGCCACCATCCCCGATGTTATCAACCAGATAGCTGACCTTTCAGAGGTCCGTTTTTCCGAAGTTACCCCTTGTCCTTCATACGTACAATGAAGACTCCAAAGAAAAGATGACGACTTCATCATGATGACCCGAAGCCGAGGTATGAAGACATCAACATTACGGATCGACCACTTAAAGAAGAGCAACCAAGACCGAGAAGGCTCGTTAGAATTTCGCGACCAAATCCCTTCCCCCTTACTTCCCCTCTTAAATCTCGGGACGAGATTTCTTGTAGTGGAGGAGAATTGTGACGCCAGGATAATTAGACTACAGTAAAACTCTGCTAATGATGCCACTGCACCTTTGTTACTGTTGCTAATCTCTCGTTAGTTCAAAACCGATTCAAATTCAAATTTGAAATTAAGTCAAACGATAAAAGTTTTCAAACATTAAAACAAAAATGTTCGGTTTGTGCCCAATATTACATAGTTAATTTGGTGAAGAAAACACATGCTTAGAAAATGCATAAATATTTTAAATTGAATTAAAACAGAAAAGGAAAATAAATAAAAGAAACAGGAAAAAAACTAACAAAAAAAAGGAAAAGAAAAGCAATCACCCCCACCACTTGGCTCCGGCCTAGCAGGCCACCGGCCCAACTGGGCCACGACCCACCAGGCCGGCCCAACCGGCCCACCCCTCGCTTCCCCTTATCCCCCATAACCCTAGCCCACCACCCGCAGCACCTCCCACTCCTCCCCCACGATCCCCACGCTCATCTTCTCCTACCCCCGATCCAGATCGGGATCGGGGCACTCCCCCCCGACGCCGCCGCCCGGTGCCGCCCCGGCCCCGTCGCCGGACATCGCCTCGCCCTCGTCCATCGCCGCCCGGACTTCCTCACCGGCCTGCTTCATCTCCGTCGCGACGTCCCCATCCCCCCACCACGAGCCCCGTTGCCTAGTCCCTTACTTCCCCTCGTGAGCCCCCCCTCTCCTCGTCTCTCGCTCGTCCCTACATCGCCGCGCCCCGCCCCGCCCGGCGTGCCCCCGCGCGCGCATGCCCGAACCTTGCCTCGCTCTGCCGCTTCACTCGCCGCGGCCTCGTCCCGCGCAGGCGTGCGCCAGCGCCCGCCGCGGCCACCACTCAGGTCGCTCGTCGCGCTCACCGCGGCCCTGCCGCGCCCGCACCTCCCTCGCCCTGCTCCGCCTTGCCGCCCGCTTTCCCTGCTGCTCCCCGGTCACCGCCCGTCGCCGCCGCCCCTGGCTTCTGCTGTTGTGCGCCCCCGCCCGCCCCGCCGCTCCGGCCGCCCCTGGCCATCGGTTTCCCCCACGGCGCCTTGCCGCACCCGCCGGCCCTCGCATTGCCCCACGCCCTCGCCCGCTTCTGCCGTGGCCGCACCGGCTCCGCCCGACAGTGGCCCCGCCGCGGCCTCGCCGCTGCCATCTCCGGTGCCTGGCGTCGGCACCCCCTCCGCACCCGCTGATCGTCACCCGGGTCTGGCACCTGCAACGCCCGCCCCGCTAGTCCCCTGGCCCTATGACATGGGGGCCCCACGCCCCTCGAACGTTTAAAAAAAGAATTATAAAAATATAAATAAATAAATAAGTAATAATTAAAATGAATAAATAATTAATTAACTAATTAATTAATGAATTAATTAAGTTAATTAATGAATTAATTAAGTTAATTAATCCTGTTTAATTAATCTAATTAACTAGTTAGTTTGATTAAACTGTAATTATATTAGTTAAACCCTAACTAGACTAAACAGTCAATGACGAACGGGACCCACACGTCAGTTGACCAGTCAACTCCTCTGTTGACTGCTGACGTCATGCTGACGTCAGCATGTACTGTTCTGGATATTGTTGAATTAAAATGATTAAATAAATGCTAAAATTAAATTAAATCTTTTAAAATTAATATGAAATAAACCGTAGCTCGGATGGAAAAACTTTGTACATGAAAGTTGCTCAGAACGACAAGACGAATCCGAATACGCAGCCCGTTCGTCCGCCACGTGCCCCTAGCATAGCAAACACGCAACTTTCCCCCTCCGGTTCATATGTCCGAAAACGCGAAACACCGGGGATACTTTCCCGGATGTTTCCCCCTTCGTCGGTATCACCTCCTACCACATTAGGGCACATCTAGCACCGCTCATTGTCATGTCTTGCATCGTCATGCTTATGTTTGCATTATATTTATTGTTTCTTCCCCCCTCTTCTCTCGTTAGACACCGAGACCGACGCCGCTGCTACCCAGTACGACTACGGTGTTGACGACCCCTCCTTCTTGCCAGAGCAACCAGGCAAGCCCCCCCTTGATCACCAGATATCGCCTATTCCTTCTCTCTACTGCTTGCATTAGAGTAGTGTAGCATGTTACTGCTTTCGGTTAATCCTATTCTCATGCATAGCCTGTCATTGTTGCTACAGTTGTTACCCTTACCTGCTATCCTACTGCTTAGTATATGTGACGCCCCGAGACCGACGCTCCAGACGCCTTCCATGTTTTCGTGTGCGCCGTGTGTTTTATTTGTGTGTTGCATTCATCATTGCATCATCGCCTTGCATCGGTCATTGTTTTTCAAACATGCATCCGATCGTAGTTGCCGCGTCCCCCCCTTGCTTCCGCTGACCCTTCCGAGACCAACCTCGTTCTTCGTTTTCCCTCTTGCTTAAACCGGAGTCCCTCTTTGCACAGTGCATCGCCCCCTCGCGCGCGTCCGAAATTTGTTCCGAACCCGAACCGGACTTTCGTTACCGTTGGGTCCGGATCATCCCCTAACATCTACAAAACATCTCCGTTTTCTTATTTGGACTCCCTATCTAATTTTCTCGACCGCCCGATTACGATCGGACGGACCGAGTAACCCCTCCCCAATCCCCTACCTACTTAAATAGACCAACCCTAAATTCTAGGGGATTTGTCCCTGCCACCCCCGCCGCACTCATCTCCCACCTCGGGATCTCCTCCCAACAAGCCACCACCGAGACTTCCAAATCCATCGAACCCAACCTCCTCTGCCTCGTCCCCGCGCGCCTACAATCCGTCTGCCGAGACCCCGAGCAGGAGCGCTCGCTTCGTCTCCTCCGCCCGCTGGCCGCACCTCTCCTCCTTCCGTGCGCCTCACCTCGCGGAGTCCAGCCGCCGGACCAGCAGCGCCGCCCCGGCGCACACGCCGGGCGCCAGCAGGAACCGAGCGCCCCCGAGCCCAGTCCCCGTGCTGCCTCTCCAGCCGCCGCCGACCTCCTTCGCCTCGTCCGCGGCGCCCGAGCACCGCCTGGAGCCGCGACTCCCGTCGGACCTCCTCACTGCCTGAGGCTGCTACCTCCCCGTCGTCTTCCTCTGCAGTCCGGCCGCCACCTCGCCGGAGTACGTCGTCCGCGTCGCCGCCTCGCTTCATCTCCGCCACGATCCGGTGCCATCGACCACCCCCGCGCCTCTGCCGCCCCGCCATGTTCCTGGAGCCACGGCGCCCGCTCGTCCTCTGCTTCGGGCGACAGGGAGATGCGCCTCCCCTGCCTCGCGCGTTGACCGAGCGCAGTGCCAGCGTGGCCAGCCTCCCAAGGCCCAAGCCAGCCGGCCTGCTGCCTCCAAGTTCCAGCGCTCCCTGCCCGGCCTCCTCCTCACCGACTGGGCTTAGCCCATGGTGAGCCACCCCAAGCCCAGCTCCCCAGCAGATTTCGGCCCGATCTGTTTTTTTTACAGATCTGTGATTTTAGACATTATCCAGGAGTTACAGTTTTACAGAAAACCCCCTGTTGTTCATGCATTAATAATTAATTAACCGTGCATCTTTTGTAAATAATTTATATATGTAAATTGCTCAGAAATTTGTGTAGTTTAATATTATGCCACTTTCACCCATGTTAAAATTGTTTAAAATGTTGTTTGATTAATTTTGCTCAAATAACATGCTAAATGCTTTAATTCATAACTAAATAACCGTAACTCGGATTTTAATAAACTTCATATGTAAATGGGGTAGAAAAATGCCTAGTTTATCATGGTGCACTTCATTTTGCTGTTTAACAACATTAAAATTGCGTTTATGGCAGAACAGTACCAATCCCAAAATATGCATATGAGGTTTTCCGGTATTGTCGTTTGTTATTCCCGGTCTCTTTTAAACTTGCCTTCATAGGTCGTTTAATTATGCTTCACCCCTTGCCATGGTTAACAACATTTAATATTGTTGGTTACTTAAACAAGAGCGAACTAAATAATTAAATGTGGTGTTTCGTCAATATGCAACTCGTTGCATATTGAGCTCCACTTAACTTGTAGTATTGTTTGTTGCACTTTGCCATGGCATGCATATTTAAACCGGACATGCATCATACTTGTTTGTGCATCATGCCATGTGTATGTGGTGGTTGTTTACTATGTTGTTTGTTTCTTTCCGGGTTGCTTCTCTCGTTAGCTTCGGTATCTTTCCGGAGTTGTGAGGATTCGTTCGACTACGTCCGTTTGTCTTCTTCATCGACTCGTTCTTCTTCCTTGCGGGACCTCGGGCAAGATGACCACCCCTCGAAATCACTTCTATCTTTGCTTTGCTAGTTGCTCTTTCTATTGCCATGCTGCGCTACCTACCACTTGCTATTTTCATGCCTCCCAAATCGCCATGAACCTCTAACCTTTGTCACCCTTCCTAGCGAACCGTTGTTTGGCTATGTTACCGCTTTTGCTCAGCCCCTCTTATAGCATTGCTAGATTCAGGTGAAGATGAAGATTGCTCCATGTTGGATTATGTTTATGTTGGGATATCACAATATCTCTTATTTAAGTAATGCATCTATATACTTGGTAAAGGGTGGAAGGCTCGGCCTTATGCCTGGTGTTTTGTTCCACTCTTGCCGCCCTAGTTTCCGTCATACCGGGGTTATGTTCCTTGATTTTTGCGTTCCTTACGCGGTTGGGTGATTTATGGGACCCCCTGACAGTTCGCTTTGAATAAAACTCCTCCAGCAAGGCCCAACCTTGGTTTTACCATTTGACTACCTAAGCCTTTTTCCCTTGGGTTCTGCAGACTCAAGGGTCATCTTTATTTAAACCCCCGGGCCAGTGTTCCTCTGAGTGCTGGTCCAAACTAGAGCCCTTTGCAGCGCCACCTCGGGGAAACTTGAGGTCTGGTTTTAGTTGTACGGACTGCTCATCCGGTGTGCCCTGAGAACGAGATATGTGCAGCTCCTATCGGGATTTGTCGGCACATTCGGGTGGTCTTGCTGGTCTTGTTTTACCATTGTCGAAATGTCTTGTAAACCGGGATTCCGAGACTGATCGGGTCTTCCCGGGAGAAGGAATATCCTTCGTTGACCGTGAGAGCTTATAATGGGCTAAGTTGGGACACCCCTGCAGGGTATAAACTTTCGAGAGCCGTGCCCGCGGTTATGTGGCAGATGAGAATTTGTTAATATCCGGTTGTAGAGAACTTGACACTTGACCTTAATTAAAACGCATCAACCGCGTGTGTAGCCGTGATGGTCTCTTCTCGGCGGAGTCCGGGAAGTGAACACGGTTTCTGGGTTATGTTTGACGTAAGTAGGAGTTCAGGATCACTTCTTGATCATTGCTAGCTTCACGACCGATCCGTTGCTTCTCTTCTCGCTCTTGTTTGCGTATGTTTAGCCACCATACTTGCTTAGTGCTTGCTGCAGCTCCACCTCACTACACCATCCTTTCCTATAAGCTTAAATAGTCTTGATCTCGCGGGTGTGACATTGCTGAGTCCTCGTGACTCACAGACACTTCCAAACAGTTGCAGGTGCCGATGAGACCAGTGCAGGTGACGCAACTGAGCTCAAGTGGGAGCTCGATGAAGATCTTGTCCGTTGTGTTGTTTCTTTTCTTGTTGATCAGTAGTGGAGCCCAGTTGAGACGATCAGGGATCTAGCAGTTGGGTTGTCTTCTTTTCTTTTGGTTCCGTAGTCGGACCTATGTGTGTATCTTGAATGATGTATGATTTAATTATGTATTGTGTGAAGTGGCGATTGTAAGCCAACTCTTTATCCCATTCTTGTTCATTACATGGGATTGTGTGAAGATGACCCTTCTTGCGACAAAACCACAATGCGGTTATGCCTCTAAGTCGTGCCTCGACACGTAGGAGATATAGCCGCATCGTGGGCGTTACAGTATAGGATGCTAGTGTTCCATCAGTGGCCCTACACTCTTGTCCGTCTGCCATGCTATACTACTGGGCCGTGATCACTCGGGAGGTGGTCACGGGCATATGCTATATACTTTATACTTTTACATTACTTATGATACTGTTCGGAGATGAGGGCTGAAGGGGCAGGTGGCTCCATCCCGGTAGAGGTGGGCTTGGGTTCCCGACGGCCACCGACTGTTACTTTGTGGAGGAGCGACAGGGCAGGTTGAGACCACCTAGGAGAGAGGTGGGCCTGGCCCTGGTCGGCGTTCGCGGATACTTAACACGCTTAACGAGATCTTGGTATTTGATCTGAGTCTGGCCACTGGCCTATACGCACTAACCAACTATGCGGGAACAGTTATGGGCACTCGGCGTCGTGGTATCAGCCGAAGCTCTTTTTGACGTCAGCGACTGAGCGCCGCGCGCCGCATTGGACCGTAAGCTCGCGCTTGTATTAAGGGGGCTAGGTCTGCTTCCGGCCGCGTACGCAACGTGCAGGTGTGCAATGGGCGATGGGCCCAGACCCCTGCGCGCATAGGATTTAGACCGCGTGCTGACCTCTCTGTTGAGCCTAGGTGGGGCTGCGGCGTGTTGATCTTCCGAGGCCGGGCATGACCCAGGAAAGTGTGTCCGGCCAAATGGGATCGAGCGTGTTGGGAAATGTGGTGCACCCCTGCAGGGAAGTTTATCTATTCGAATAGCCGTGATCTTCGGTAACAGGACGACTTGGAGTTGTACCTTGACCTTATGACAACTAGAACCGGATACTTAATAAAACACACCCTTCCAAGTGCCAGATATAACCCGGTGGTCGCTCTCACACAGGGCGACGAGGGGAGGATCGCCGGGTAGGAGTATGCTATACGATGCTACTTGGTGAACTTACCATCTACTCTCTTCTACATGCTGCAAGATGGAGGTTGCCAGAAGCGTAGTCTTCGGTAGGATTAGCTATCCCCCTCTTATTCTGGCATTCTGCAGTTCAGTCCACCGATATAGCCCCTTTACACAGATACCCATGCATATGTAGTGTAGATCCTTGCTTGCGAGTACTTTGGATGAGTACTCACGGTTGCTTTCCCCCCTTTTCCCCCTTTCCTTTCTTCCTGGTTGTCGCAACCAGATGCTGGAGCCCAGGAGCCAGACGCCACCGTCGACGACGACTCCTACTACACCGGAGGTGCCTACTACTATGTGCAGCCCGCTGACGACGACCAGGAGTAGTTAGGAGGATCCCAGGCAGGAGGCATGTGCCTCTTTCGATCTGTATACCAGTTTGTGCTAGCCATCTTATGGCAACTTGTTTAACTTATGTCTGTACTCAGATATTGTTGCTTCCGCTGACTCGTCTATGATCGAGCACTTGTATTCGAGCCCTCGAGGCCCCTGGCTTGTTTTATGATGCTTGTATGACTTATTTTATTTTTAGAGTTGTGTTGTGATATCTTCCCATGAGTCCCTGATCTTGATCGTACACGTTTGCGTGTATGATTAGTGTACGGTCAAATCGGGGGCGTCACAATGAGAGCCTGATTTCTTGCACTATTCTCTTTGTTACTCTTATAAGCTGCTGAAAGGCCAAGAGTCCCCCTGGTCGCACCGATAAAAACGCCACTCCTGCAAAGGATGCCGTTATGCGCATAGGGAGAAACAAAATCTTGATGATATCCCTAAGAAAACGGGCACGATCTCCACCTTGATGGGACGCGCCAGTAGAAAGCCGCCTCGGGCCACAATTTGGATCCAAGGTTATCTTCCTCGAGGAAATTGTCCTCAACGTAGAAGACCAGTTCGGGGGCTACTAACGGTGTCATGGACTAGGGGGTACGAACCTAGTCGGCCCAGGCTCCTCGGATGGGCCAGTGGGCCTTCATTCTTCCCAAGATGGACTCCGGAAGTTGCACGATGGGGCGTGATCAGGACTGCATCTGTCAAAGGCTTCTCGTACACTCCAAGAATTCTCTTGCCACCTCCATGCCAAGATACCGACCTTGTAACCCTAGATACCCCTCCTGGCGTGTATATAAGCCGGAGGGTTTAGCCCGTAGAGGGGACATCAACGCAATTTCATTCACCTAGCCCTAGGGTTAGTACACATCTCACGATCTCGAGTAGATCAACTATGTACTTGATACATCTTCATCAATATAAACAAGAGCAGGACGTAGGGTTTTACCTCCATCAAGAGGGCCCGAACCTGGATAAAAGATCGTCTCTTTGTTCCTTTTACCATCTATCCGAGATCCACAACTCGGGACCCCCTACCCCGAGGTCTGCCAGTTTTTACACCGACAACCACCATCATTGCATATGCAACACCCCTCCTTCCTTCCCCAACAAGACTGAGCTCATGCTCGAGGCCATGACCACAAGAAATGCAATGCGGTGACTTTCTGCAACAAGACATCTGTTACAAAAAAAATCGCAACAAGAGTTTTGTTGCAAAAAAAACTAAAAAATATTCTGCAACATGACATGTATGCAAAAAAATCTGCAACATAACCTTTGTCAAAAAAGAAAATTCTACAACAAGACCTATGTTGCAAAAGGTTCCTCAGAACACGACTTTTGTTGCAGAAGTGACAACAGAGCTTAATCGGGAGATTCCGTCAGATCATACGGCTCATAGACGGCGGATCTTTTAAAAAGGTCTGCAGTCTGACGTGTAGCATGGCCCTAATTGTAACTAGTGTTTCTCAGTTACCATGGTGACATTTTTTCGAAAAGGGGGAAGGCCATGGCCTGTGCATCATCATGATGCACATAACCATCTTTATTAAACAAAAGCAAATAGGTCCAAAAAGTACATAGTATCAACTAACACGAAAAACCAAAAAGAAAACACCACAACCAGTGGGTACTGTTTCGAGTAGAGAACGAGAGACAATCGACAAGGATGTAAAGTGAACAGTTGTCTTTATTGATGATGGGATTACACATATATATAGCCCCCGAAGGGGTGCGTCCGAAGGGACATGAGACAACCGCCTCAATTAGGAAAAGCAGGGATTAAAAGGATTAATTAAATCCTAACACTCCCCCTAATCCATGCTTGTTAGTGTAAGTATCATCATCTTGAAAAAGCTCCTCCAAAAACCCTGTGGGAAAAATATGAGGAGATAGGTGTTTGATATGTTGCTAAAACTCCTTCAAACCCAGTGGGAAAAATAAGGAAAAAATGGCACAACATATAATGGTCATTGTCTCTTTTAACTCAATACGAGAAAACTCATAGAGTTTAGAGGACAATAAATATGTCATATATACTTTCCCAAAAACCCCGGTGGGGAAAACAGAAAGTATGACATATGATCTCATGTTGATATTACCTCATTAAAAACCTTTATAAGAACCTGTAAAGTAAACTCATGAAGGGAAAAAGAGTATAATATGATGCATTGAACAGGAACAATTCAGGAAGATACTCCCCCTGATTCTTGCAAAATTCGAAGCCGTCACATACCAAAACATAGAAGTTGGTAGAGACCCGCTGAACAAATCAGTCGCATGATTTGACTTGCAAGATATGCAATATAGTGATATTGCTTATTATGTAACCTGTTTGCATCCGGGCAACACAAGAAACATTATCGTTGAGATAATGGTTGGTGAATGTAGCCATGAGGTCTGTTTAGAAGACTCTTCATGAGGGGGCTACCACACCTAGTAGGAACACTAAACTTGTCTACGATCTAACATAGTGGGGATCCGATCGATGTATCCAATGATATCGGTGTTCACACTTTCTGTGAAACTGAAAAACCAGGACAAGATGTTTGATGCCTTGGAGATATCGAAAGATATTCTTGAGTACCAACCAATTGTGTTTGGTGGATCCAATGGCATTATGGAACGTTGAGTCCCAATATCTCATTTCCGCCATCTCTTGGTCTAAATAGATCTTTCTCTACATCAAGAGAATGAACTACCATGAGAGTTATGGATGGATAAGATTTGTCCACAATGAATTTCTCCAATATATTTTGGATATAGACAACATAGTATACCATAATGCATGAATGAAGGTGCTCAAGTTGTAGTAACGAGCGGTGTTTTGGTTTACCCAAATCCTTCATTTAGACTCCGTCATTAGCTGATTACATGTGTCGTCATTGCAGACATACAAACATGGATAATCATCTTTGCAGGAGTAATCCTTTTGTATAAGGAACTCACTACGTCGGTTGTACCATATGTACCGACCACAATAAGTCGTATGGTGACTTACTAGTTTTACACAATGTATGTTGCATTTTGTATTTCGATTCAGAATTGAGATTCCATCGGAAATCAATCATATATGTCTGAATCTAGTGATCCACATGGATATGTAATCACTACATCTATCAACTGCAGAGATAGATGATTTTGAACTGCTAATGATATAAGGTATCGGAATGAGATTCCACCTCTGAAGAATAGTTGGGTATCTGCGTGAACCCTTGTGCTACAATACTTGCTCTTTGTTTCACCACCTCGTTATTCTCAATTCTGTTTCCAGAAGAAAACTGGTGTAGGTATTGCTTATGAATATCTTCCCATTATTGAGCAAGATCATTTCTACCTAGATTATACCCTTTGCTTGAGTTCAGTCCGAGTGTTGTTCACACTTTGCCATGGCCATGGTCTTTGGATCTGAATCACTTGAAAGGTTTTTTCAATCTAGTTGAGAAATGTATGTCGACAATTGTAGACTTCGGTTATATGTTTCTCCAGAATCTATATATCAATATATAGTTGATGGAAATATCGTTACCCATAGTGACTGCTCGCGATTTCCCAATGCGATTGAGTCGGGTATTCGATGTCCCAGTCATTTTGTGCACTATGACCTGGGTTGGTGGAGGTTTCCCGTCCACTGGGTGTATACTTCCCATCAGGTGTCTGTCAACGTGAAGTTGACTTGCATTTACTGATTCACAGGCCTTGATATCCTTGCTCGCGAGAAGCTGAATCCTGATGTACTATTGTCGTACTTCTCCCCCTATTGCTTTGAACGGGGAGTTGAGTGGTTTTAGTTGGTACCTCCATTCTTTCCGACATATTTTTCAGGGTTGTAGGATTGTATGACACCTTTATAGTCAGTAAATGAATCTGGCATGTTATTTGCAATGTGTTGCAAATCTTCTGAACGCATGGTTCAGATCTTTGAGTACGTGGATTTGAGGCAGAAATGTGTTGAACATTCCACTAATTTCCTGGCATTCTTTATGGTACTTGAAATCTCCCCCTAATGCCTGGAAATGTTCCTCATTGAATTAGCATACTGGCCTTGAATAACTCCCCATGCGAAGGGCTTGAGGTATGGACGGAAATACAGTTATTCCTCACATAGATCCCAACTATATGTTGAGGGGCCAATGATGTATGCCGGGTGGTGATATCGGTATGCAACCGAATTACCGCAGATAGGAAATACTTGGTAGATATCCACATATCAAAGATAGAGGGGAATAATATTATGCAGTTTTGTCATGAGCGTGTAAAACTGAATGACTCCAACATAAAGTTGGCAAGTTGCAATTCCAAAGTAAAGATAATGCAATGAGCTTAACTCTTTGGATAGGATTCTACCAAACCATTTTGAGTCTAGACCTTAGGACAAATTGCTAAACTTCAATCCGAGGGCCATAGAGAAGGCACTCAAGGAGAATTCTGCAATGCTATCCATTCGATTTGCTTGAAATCGATGTCAGGATAATGAGCCAAGGATTTCATGTGAATAAAGCACACACTTAAGACCATCATGTAGATATGTCTTTTAGAACCATGGAATACCTGAATAGTCTAGTCAATGGATGGGAAGAGCCACTTACCTCAACTTGATGCATTCAAGGAGTCTGAGTGGTTCAGGGTAGACTTTAAGGTGTGCGAGCCTTAAAATTAGCTTCCCGTGTCACTTGTAGTGCACATAAAATCCAAATGGTGTTAGAGCATCATGATAATCATAAACTATTGGAATTGCTGATAGTTTCGGTTTCAACCCAATGTCTCGATGACCAAGGCGAGTATGCCAAGTTTTTCATGTACAAGACATTTTGGAAAACTATCTTGGACGCAACATGTGCTACGGGTTTTGTAGTATGTGTAGTACAATCCAGATGATACATAGAGAATGTGCTTGCCATATCCATTGCATATGGTAAAGAGAAGTTATTTCTCTTTGTTGTCATCATAAGTTTCGCTATGGAAACTATTTTAACGGATACCTCCATAGTTTAGTAGGGTACGAGTTAAACCTGAGAAGCAATAAAGCATCCCGACGTTACTCGAGTACCCACAGGGATAGTAAATATGACTCGAGTTGAGTCAACAAATACCTCATCGCGTCTAGCGATTCTAAAATATCTCCTTTCTCTCAATGAGAGTGGAAACATTGGACTTCCCTCAGTATAGAGTTTGTGGTGCATGTGTCCACAAGGCACATATCATTTTTCATCGGATTGACTCCCGTAGAAATCTATATATAGACATGAAGATTCTCAATATGAAAATCATTGTCAGATATATAGAATACATACAAATGTATTTGTATCAAAGTGTTGATACAATATATTGTGATATACAATATATGATGACAACAATACTTATGTTGTTGTTACGACATCGTAAATGGACATTAATTATATTAACCACTCAGGAGATTGAAAGACTATTCATAGTAGGGATGGCAATGGGTACCCATTACCCGCATACCCTGCGGATAAAAACCCTATTACGGCAAGGGTATGGGTCAAAAAAATACCCATGGGTATATAAATAGGAAAATTTTATACCCATCGGGTACAGTGGGTACGGGTATGGTTTAGTATAACCCATACCCATGCACCCATGTACCCGCATATATTCTGACAAACAGGCCTTATATATTATGTATTCACATATTAAACATATTACATGTGCATAAATCCCACATCCCTAAAAAGACCTCATTATGCATTCATGTTAGGCCACCGCTCCACAATAGCTAGCCCACAAACTAGTATGCATTGTTGTCATGATGTGTTGCTGTTTATAAATTATTATTATAAGTTGTTGTTTATGACTATGTAATGCTCAAATTGATGTGTTGCAAATCTGGGTAATTTTACCCGCGGGTACCCATTTACCCTAATGGGTGAAGGGTATGGGAAAAAATTATATCCATCAACGGGTATGGGTACGGGTCATGGGTAAGGTTTGAGATGACGGGTAAGGGTATGGGGTGGCTCCACCCATACCCAAACCCTGCGGGTGCCATCCCTGATTCATAGTCTCCAAACATGTCGGTTGAGGCACATTCAACCATCACATTCTCAGTGCCCATAGGGTCCCGTCACAGCTGGTGATATCGGATTAAAGGTTGAAGTAAGATTCAAACCTTTGCCCTTGAGGTTCATTGTATCCCAGGAATTGCTGTTACAGAATAACCAGATGCATAGACCTGAATCGATATAATGCCTTATGCTGTATAAGACATTTTTTTTCTGTTAGCGGTGTGATTCCGACCAGAGGTTAATCATGTGGTCCTGGATTGCACACACTATTCCACGAGACACAAGAGCGATCATGATGTCCATGGCCCAGATAGGGCAGTGGTGGCCACTGAGGGCGAAAGCCTCAAATTCTATAGCCATATGTTACCTCTATGGGTAAACCAGAGATAATTAATTTAAACCTCTATGGGTAAATTAAAGACCATCATGGTTGATGTTGTAATGAACTTAGCAAAATCAATCAGTATTTCAAGAAGTTATCTTGAAACCATCAATGTGAATCTCAAATTGTTAAGTATGACACCTTGAAGATAATCTCCAAAAATGGAGTGGGTCTCGCAGCATAGGGAGTATAATCTGACGAAATCAGTAGATACTCACTCACAATGCCTTATGTCATGACTTAATAAAATGCGTGGGAGAGCACTTTGTAAAGCAACCATAGTGTCGAAACGACAAGATGTGGGCTTTACCAGGAATCATCGATAATCTGCATAGGCAGTAGATCCATGACTTCCTTGTGATCCCAAGCATCAATTTGACGAAATCACTTTGAATTTTGCATCTGTATTTGCAAGGAATTGAAAATCTCAATTGCAAATAGAAGTATTAATCTCGACATGTGTTTCACATGGAAATAAATACATCATAGATATATTCCGGAATACATCGCACTCAACGGAGAAATAGTACTGCAGAGGTACTGCAAGAGATGAGAAAATCTCAATTGCAAATGAACGTAATTAATCTCAACACGTGGTAAACGTGGAAATATATTACATCAACTTAAGATCTGGAATACATTTCGGTACTCAACAGATATACACTACTATTGTAATGAATAGTAATGATGTTGCAAACTTGATGTTCAAGTGAAAAACATGAACTGTATAGACCTCAAAATAAAATGAGATGATCTTGTATCAAGTTGCAAGATAATTCAACAAAGTGAATTAATATTTTGCGAGAGAAAATTAATCTCAATCGCAATGAGATTGTTTTGCGAGAAAAAATTTCTCAATCGCAAATCAACATTATTGTGCGAGAAAAATTTAATCTCAGTCGTAAAACAATGTCGTTGTATCGGTAAAGAACATGCTAGGCATTAACAACCATGTATCTTTGGAAATTTTAAAATTCAACAGAAGATGATTTGAATGCAGATGTGGCCTCAACATGACAAATGCTAATAAATAGCAATAGTTGTTGGAGCACTAATCTGCTAAAAAACTAAAAATACGAGCAATTAAGCAAATAATGCAAATTAGCATGAGCACCTGGCGGCCCAACCGCATGCAAATAGAACACGTAGGGCAGCCCAGCCAGGTGCAGCCTGATCAACCGAATGGATAAGGAAGAGTAGACAGGGATATCCACAGAAGGAGTAGATTCGATCCCCAATCCACACGACCAAGACCGGAGGGACTCCAGCCGCGCTCTTCCTCGGAGGCACCTACGGCCGGTCGCCCGCATCACGGGCGACGGGAGGAACTCCAACCGCGCTATTCATCGTCAGAGGAGTCCCCGGGTAGGCGGATGCCAGGCATTGCCCGAGCGCTGTGAAGGCGGAGGTCACGAGGCGCCGGCGAGTGCCTGTGTGCGGCGAGGACGCCACGGCGGCGCGGGCCGGGCGCGCGCGAGGGCGGCCACGGCCTGACGCAGGGGCCCGGCCACGGGTGTGGCGCGGCCGCGGCCGGGCAGCGGGGGGCGCTTGGCGCGACTGCATCAACATCGACGACTGCGGCGTCGGAGGAGCCGCTCATGCCGGAGGGCGACCCTGTAGAGGGCCAGCGCCGCCGATCTGTGCGGATGCGCGTTTCCGTCGTGGGACGCGAAGCCGGTGGTTCTGGTCGCCCAGTCCAGAGCGGGGTCGAGGCCAGACGCTGATGGCAAGATGACGATGAGCGCCACCACCAGTTCAGCGAAGATGGTAATGAAGTGAGGCATCGTACCTTGATTCACGTTCTATAAAGAGAAATTTGGATCGACGGATGCCAATGCCCTTGTTCCTCATTATTTCGTACACTTCCTGCAAGGAATCGCTCTTGAAGAATTATTTTAGAGATCGAGAGATTCATGTCGTTGCCATGCATGATGCAAGGCTGCCGCTTGGAAGCGTTTCCGCCGGGCTGAGGCCGTCCAATTAACGAGCGCTGCCGTAGACGGAGAACGGCACACAGATGGATTCGCTCCGCCGGGAGCGTGCTGATAACGTGTTTCGAGTAGAGAACGAGAGACAATCGACAAGGATGTAAAGTGAACAGTTGTCTTTATTGATGATGGGATTACACATATATATAGCTCCCGAAGGGGTGCGTCCGAAGGGACATGAGACAACCGCCTCAATTAGGAAAAGCAGGGATTAAAAGAATTAATTAAATCCTAACAGGTACAATAGAAAGATTACATGACTTAACCACATAACCTATTATTGACATGTCAACGAAACTAGTTGAATAGTGCCTGTGCAACCATTTTCAGACGGTTGCACCCAAAGTCCATGAGCTCCCTAGCGTCCCACGCTGAAGTGATAACCACATATGGATCAATTCGGTGGCTCCGAAGATAACCGGAAAAATTTAATAGAGCGAGACCTGTTAAAGCAACAGTCATTCTAGCAATTCCAAATTAATAGAAGATGACATGATAATTGTAACTAGTGTTGTGTTGCAGGAAAAGGTAAATCATACTTCCTTTGTAAATTAATATAAGATTTTTTATAGTGATTTAAAAGATTTTATATTAGTTTACAGAGGGAGTACATCGCAAGAAGCTATGTTAAGGAGATGCCGTGGATTCCCCTGTCCGAGAGGCAACGTTAAGATCAGTCCTAGCCCGTTACCTCCACGTGAGCAGGTGCTGCTAGGGATTTGGTTACCGGGTGAAAAATAAGGTTACCACCTGCTAACTATGAATCTCGGAACCCCATGAGAAACCGCCTTACCGAGTGAAATATCTTGAATTTTTGAATTAGAATGAATTGTAACTGAATTTTGTTTGGATTCAAATATTATTTAAAAAATCCATACGGTATCTGGAATCTCGATGCCCCGAGAGATTTTTTTTTTGCATCCGAAATCCAAAACCTTGGGTGCTGTTCTCATCCACTTGTGCATACGATCGAGTTGGTTTGAATTTTTTGTCGTTTAATCATCAGTATAATAATTGTTGAATGAAGCTCCATGTCCCTTTCTTCGCGGGGAAGGATAAAAACTTTTCTTTGTTTTTAAGATAGCTCACCAGTCACCACCCAATTTTCCTAAGAAAAACATATTCTCCATTGACATATGTTTCCAAAAATCTCGCGAGGAACCTTGCCTTTATTTTGTTTGGAGGTTTTTTTTTCAAAGTGCGACACCATCTTTATGCAGAAAACCACAATAATTTCCATAGAAAAATACCAAAAATTGTGCCAGAATTTAAGATTTTAAGTGAAGAACTGAACACTCTGAAGTCGTGCCACCATTTTTTCACAAGTTATACATACTTGAAGTGAGATAAAATTAGGATGCGAATTTTGATCCAGTTACGCTACGCGGCCGGGCGACGACGCATGGAGTTGGGCTTGCTTGGCTGCCACGATGACATGCACACCAAGCAAGCAAGCATTCCTTCTTCACCTCCATAGCTTAGCTTCCCTCGCTTCAAACCCATAAATTTAGATCCCAAAACCTTTCCTCACCCAAGAGCAAGAGGCCATGCATGACTCCATGGATGTACGAAGCTAGTACTAGCTTGCAAGCTAATTAAGCTACACTTCTTCCTACCAACACGTATGCATCCATGGCGATCTCCTCCTTCCACCTCTCTCCTCACACACCAAGCTTCGAATCAACCAAACGTTCCATCCGTCACCTACGTCGTATATATACACGGCGCATCATGACACCCTTCTCATCTCATCTCTCACCTCTCGATCATCACAGAGCCACCACCATCCATCCACAGAGCTAGCTAGCATCTCACTCGCAGGCCATCACGATTCCTTCCCTACGCTTCCTCATGGCCGCCACCGGCACCAGCCAGCAGCAGCCGGCGGCGGCGTCGGTGGACCCCAAGTTCGAGTGGGCGGAGAAGGCCGGCACCTACGTGCTCCGCCTCACACTGACGGGCTTCAAGAAGGAGGACTTCCGGGTGCAGGTGGACGGTGCCGGGAGGCTCACCGTGCGCGGCACCAGGCCGGGCGCCTCCCTCCACAAGGTCTTCCAGCTGCCCGCAACCGCCAGCCTCGACGACATCGCCGGCCGCTTCGAGGCCGGCGTGCTCACGCTCACCGTGCCCAAGCGCGCCGGCACGGCCCCACCGACGAGCATCGAGGAAGTCAAGAAGAGTAAACCTGCTGCCGCCAAGGAGGAGAACGCCAAGCCGACGCCACCCGCACAGGTCGACGGCGCCAAGAGCATGCCCGCCAAGCCGACGCCACCCACAGAGGTCGACGGCGACAAGAAGATGCCCAGGGAGGAGGGTGCTGCCAAGCTGACGCCACAAGCGGAGGTCGATGGCGCCAAGAAGATGTCCAAGGAGGAGGGTGCCGCCAAGCCACCGCCGCCGCCAGCCTCCCACCAGCTGCCATCCAAGGACGGCGGGGCTGGAAAGAAGGAGACCAAGGGCGCCAAGCAGCCGGCTGCCAGGGACGACGGCGGCGAGAAGAAGGAAGCCGTCGTTGGCACTGAGCCCAAGGAGAGCACGCTCGGCAGGACGACACGTCAGGTCGCGGAGCATGTTCACCGCATGGAGGAGGAGAGCAGACGCAAGCAAATTGAGCATAAGCCGGCGCCGGCGGCGAAGAAGGAAGAAGACGTGAAGCCCAAGGCACCCCAGCCAGCAGCAGCCACGGCGACACCGGAGAAGCCAGCGCCGAAGGCAGAGGTTGCCAACGGCGAGAAGGCCAAGGCGGCGGTTGATCCGGAGAGCCTGGTGGAGACGACGAGGCGGCGCGGCAAGGAAGAGAGGGCCAAGGCTGCTGCCGCGGCGACGGCCATAGAAGGAAAAGCGGAAAAGGCGAAGAAGGCGGTGGCGTCGACATGCACGGCCTGGAAGGAGCGCATCGCCGGGGAGCTCAAGGGGCTGACGGACATGAAGTGGGCGGACAACGCGGTGGAGACGGCGAGGAAGAACAAGGAGGTGGTCGCCATCGGCGTCGCCGCCTTCTCCATCGGCTTCCTCGTCTCCCAGAAGCTCTTCAGGAAGTGAGCAACAATGCATATGTAACATGCACGGACAGTGGGTAAATATGTACTGAACACAAGGAACATGTAAAAGATATGTGTGCAAGTAAAGTGTGTACATAGAGACAACCAAAGCTGGCTGAAGATTGATGTGCAAGATATACCTTCAGTTATTTTCAAAATAAAATAAAATGAAAAACACCTTCAGTTTGTTCTAGGGTAGTAAACCATATGTGTAGGCTTATATGTGGTGCTTTTATTCACACACAAAATAAAATCATACGGTAAATAGTGTGTTTCTCATGGCCATGAATATGGCTTCTCCAGCCGAGTACCAGGTTTTCAAAAGTCACACACTTGGAGAAATTAAATTCACCTGGTTGAACTAAGCATGGTCGGAGGATATCTAAAGGTCCCAAAATTAAATTCCTGCTCTTTTCTAGGGGACGGAAACAATACAACTGTTATATGTTGTCATCCAAATTTCACCCCCACACACACTGATATACATCAGCAGCATATGGATGATACCTTCACACAGTTCAATTAAGTTTCCAACTGCTTGGTCCCAAAAGGTACGACGAAATGCTAGTCTGAGTGAATCTAGAAAATGTGACAGTCTGAACCTTAAGATTGTTTTCAAACTTCCATGTGAATTTTGGTTGTCCGGCACACATTTATTATATGTTCACCATAACCGAAGAAAACCGTCACCGAAAGAGCTGAGGAACTAGTTATCACCATAAGGTGACATGCTTACTGCAAGCCTGGTAGTACAACAATTGTTTACAACAGCAACAACAACGAGAGGCAACTAGAAGATCACTCGACAATGTCCAACGGGTCTCGAGTTGGTCTTCAGGGTTTTTCTTGAACAGCCATATTCTTGTCAAAAGCCACCTTCGACCTGAAACATTGTAAAGGAATGACATCAGGCATGCAAAACCCAGGTACACCATAATCTGCTAATATGACATATGGTTTATTGTCTGTAGTCTGTATCTAATCTGCTACTCCCTCCGTCCGAAAAAACTTGTCCCTCAAATGGACGGAGGGAGTATTCGATAATTATGTACCACCCAGTTACACCATGTAAATGACAGTCATTATGGATATTGTTAGTGTAAATCACTCGCAAGTAGGTGAACTAGCTGACACTTCTTATTTATGCAAAACCCTTAATGTTATACTAATACATTCTCTTATTTATGCAAAACCCTTAGGCCTTGTTTGATACTAGGGCTTTTGAGGGGATTGGTGGGGATAATCCCCACAGGGATTGGGTGAAACCCCAACCTTCACCCAATCCCTTCAAATCCCCATTTATCCCCAATCCACTAGGTAGGGGCAGTGTATTCGGTATTGAGAAAAATGCACTAGAGTTTGGGGATTTGTGGGGAAATGTGAGGATAAAACATGTCAAATACACTAGAACCAAATGGTGTTTTGGGATATGTGGGGATTTAGGGGTTTGACCGTGATAATCCCCACCAATTCCCTAAAATACACTAGTACCAAACAAGGCCTTAATGTACACCTGCAAAGACATCTCGCGGATCACAAATATTGCCTTGACTAAAATATGACACTGACAAATGTTGTTTTCCACAGAATGTGAAAGCTATTAAAAAAAGAATATCCAGAACATTCATGCTTACCATACTGCAAACCAAAGCTTTTGACTGATCCAACATAAATCATTCATGGTCTGGATTGCCTTTTAGCTTAAGCTCAACTTCTAGCTCCTTGTGCTTTAGCTGAAGTTCCAAACGCTTGTTCTCGAGCATCATTTCTTCATTCTCCGATTCCATCCTTTCAATTTCCCTGTCCTTCTTCCTCTTGAATCTCTCCCACTTTAGACGTTGCTCTGTGACTTCCAGTTCCTGTGCTTCAATCTGCAACCGACGTTTCCGAAGCTCTATTGCTTGGGAAGCCAGTTCCTTCCGCACAACAGACAGGTTGGTTCCATCCGTAAAACCCTTGTTGATATCCAATGCGATGCCATGGGGATCCAAACTCCCACTACCATCATTCGAGCTTGAGGTGAGAAAACCCGCATCACCATGATCCAATGCATGACACATCCTTTTATTCATGGAAGGATCCCTCATACTGTGATGAACTGCTTGATGCTCTTCGTCATGATCCTCGTAATCAGAATCTGCACTGTGGTCATCTTCTTCAGCATCTCCACTTGCATCCCTCCTTTGATCATGCTCCTCTTTACATCTAAGAGCAACCTGTAGTGAGTGCTGAAGTGCAAGATCTTCGGGTAAATTCACACGGTTGTTGTTATGATAGGAACACATCATCTCATAGAACAAATGCTTAGAGTTCAATATCTTTCTTGCATCTTCTTTCATCTTATCGGAAAGATTATTCATGCAATCAAGGAGTGCTGGATTATCCACAACATTGCAAGCAGTACCACGACCAAGGATATCCGTAAGCCTTTTGTATCTCTTGTTGAGGTCATTGAACTTATCCTCGCACTGCTGCGGTGACACGTTGCAGCCTCTTTCACCCATGACCTTTGATATTGCTTTCCATTTGCCCTTCTTCTGCATTACTGTAATGTTCCTCCTCCCACCGCCCAAATCCGCCCCAGGATCCTCCCCCGTGTAAGATGCTGCGGTAATCAAAAGCTTAACCATCGAACCAGTCCACTTCATCCGATGCCATGCTGAGCCTTTCTTGCCCTTGCCACTCTGGGCATCAGTAGCATCCTCGGTCATATCATGCTCCTCGTCATCACTGATGGAGTTCTTTATGAGATGGTTGTGCTGCTGCTGCTGCTGCTGCTGCTGCTGCTGCTGGTGGTGGTGGTGATCCTTCTTTCCATGTTCTACAAACTGAAATCCGGATCCGGGGTTATCATGTTCTGTAGCCCGGTTGATAGGCATTGTGAAACTCCCTGGCATCTGAGATTGGCTGAATAGATGTTTTCCTGAGCTTGGAGCATGCATTTGCATGGAGTTACCATGTACATTCAAACTACCATAAGGAGTTCCTTGCGTCGTGTTTCCAGGAGGTAGGTTACTGCGGTCCATTTTCCCAAAATAATCACCCAGGCAGTTGTACTTCTTGTGAATACCATACAAAAGGTACAGGAGGTGCCACAGGTCTTCACTTCAATATCACAATATCGCCCTGCATAGTAATTTGGACAAATTATCAAAAGCCCTGCACATGCATATTTGCACATCTGTATACTTCTCAATGTTGCCACAACCAAATAGTTAACTTTTTTTTTTCGGGGAACCAAATAGTTAACTGACTAGCTAACTATTGCAAGAAACAAATGAAAAGGCTACCATGTTAGATATGTCAAGGCACTAACAACCTACAGAACAAAAAGGTTATAAATATCATAATATAAGATGATAGGTTTAAAACATAACCATAACATTGTCCGTCATAAGCTGCTGCGGTGAATTGAGTTTGGGGCAGACAGCCTGTATGTCTGACGCATATTCAAATATGATACCGCATACAAAAAAAATAGTGTTTTAGTGACAAAAAACAGGACAGCTGTTATCTCACTGACAATTAAACCTTTCTTGTATGCATTCACCACATCTGGATGATAGCTTCACTGTGTCCTATGAAGTTCAATATGCTAGTCAGAACCTACAAATGTGGCAGTCTGAAGCTAAAGATTGTTTACAAACTTCCCTGTGAATTTTTACTTGTCTGGCATGTTTATTATGTCCATAGGCATAGATGAGACGGACAAATAAACACAGATGGATTTAGGTGCCATCCAACGGTCTATATCACTGCAATAAAGGCTGCTACACGTGATTTCTCGATAATTAAATGTGGAGGCTCAATGGAGCTTCTGATTTGCAAATATACATACAAGATATTAACTTAAGCATGCAAGGTAAATCCCAGCAGTTCATCAAAAAGGGATTGGAAAGGGGGGAGAATGCAAACATTACAATAAAAACACTGATAAGTCATGATGCTTACAACCAAATAATTGTACAGATGTAGACGTAGCTACATCTCCTCTATTTATGACACATAACCTAGACTGTTTGAAGTTTTGGCTCATAAACTGTGGCATGCTCTTTCAACGGGAGAAGATGAAATTACTGAAAGAAGAGAATTGCAATATATAGGAAAACTGCTGTTTGGCAACAGGGCAATAAGTTCAGTTAAGCCAGCAAAACTACATTAAACCGTAGCATAACCATAGTGGAAGGCAAAGCCAGCTGAGGTGGAACCAATGTTCAGGATATCGTTAACTTGTAGCTGCTCGGTCGGGTGGAGTAGGGATTAATCGGCGAGTCAGCCCATTAACTGAATTTACGTGCTTAGTATTCGGCTACAAATTTCCATTCCGTTCTCTTTGCAAAATGGGATTGCATAAGTCCCATATATGCCAAAACTTGTCATGAGTGCCAGAAGGTGGGGATAGTCTCACAAGACAAGGGTCCCAAACAAAAACAAAAGTGATTTGATCAAGGAGGATATCGTCTCAATTATCTTGCAGGAGATTACTTATTCTTATTACTCTTTGTTAAGTACTACGTACTACAAGAATTTGAACCCCCCTCACTACCCTCCCAGTCCCAGAGAGGCATAAATCCCACACACCCCGGCTGTCGCGCCGTCAAGCCAAGCATACCCTCCCGGCCTCCCTCTTGCCCCCACCGAGCATCAGGCCAGCCGGGCATACCAGCTCCCCTGTAACCCTAGACCTACACCCACTTTACCGTGTCCATCCTATACTCTCTACCGCATGTCTGCTACACCTTGTATCTACTCTACTCAGCGATGGACCTGCAGCTACAGGGACAGACGTCTATAAATCAAACTGGTGGAAATCAAGGTCGCTGAGCGATGCGGCACCACAGTAAAGCTGCTGCTGCTGCTGCTCTTACCGTCCACGGTGACGGCCGGCTCCCTCCTCCCGCTTCCGCCCCGAGGCCTGCTCGCCGCGGAAAGCTACTATGGCAGCGGAGCCTCCGCCCTTCTCCCCGGTCGCCGACGGCCGGCGTCCTTGAGCGCGCGGCCGGCCACTCCGCGGCGGCGGCACGGCGGTAGATCGGATGGCGTGGATGGGGGTGGTGGAGGGTGGGAGGGAGAACTGCGGGCGGGCGGGCGGGCGGAGGAGGAGGATTCCGGCGCCGGCGAGGGATTGGGGATCGGCGGCGTTGGGGTGGGGGAGACGAAGGAGAGTGGGGCCCCCGTGTGTTTTGTTTTCTCCGTTCGAGCCAAGCTCCATGTGAGACGGAATATGCGCCGAAGCAGCAATGTTAGGTGGGCTTGGGCCGGACATGAAGATGCGGCCCGCTTCTGCGCGTCGAGCCGGCCGGGCCGGAGATGAGACGAGGCCTCTTTTTGGGCGGCGGCTCAATCTAGCTAGCCCATATTCCCTCCTCAAAATATCTCAAAAAGAAAAATTCCTCCTAAAAGAAATATCTCAAAAAGAAAATTTCCTCCTAAAAGAAATATCTCAAAAAGAAAAGCCCCTCCTAAAAGAAGAGCCTACATGCCTTTTTTCCACTTTGACGATCGAGACCATGGAGCTATGAGAATCTAGCAACGTACTCCACTTGACAATTTGACATCGGATGTTTGGTCGGCGTCGTTTCCTTTCTGTAGGCGTCGCCGAGGAGGCCCCATAGGCGAGACTAGTGTACGAGTCCGTGTTAGTGGTCACAGCTCAGCTGGTAATTTGAATATTTCTTAGAAAAAAAACCCTACTAATTTGACTAGTGCGTGACTCTATGATTGGATGGTCTTTATGTTCATTTTTTTTTATAAATTTTACTTTAATTTATAGTTTAAAAAACTTTTTGGGCTAGTGATAATTTTCTACCCAAATACATTTTTCTCGCTGACCATTGCGACATTTTATTTAATAAAAATGGGAAAAAGTAAACTCTTGATACGTAAAATTTTCAACGTGAGTGTGAGCATTTTACTTATATAGACGAGCTTTTTAATGAAGAGTGAGAGATTTATAAAGCAATTTTATTAGGACATTCTTTTTTCAACTATAAAACATTATTAATGTAGATGATCGGTACTGCCATCACCACAAGCTCTTCTCCCGGAAGTAAACAATGCATACAAAATACATGGATAAATGTACTGATTTAATAAAAATTAGAACTATTTGTGTAACCAAACTGTATGCTTTTTTTCTATAAATAAATGTATTTCAATCTTTCTGTAAGGACCACTGATGCTTAATATATAACCTTATGCCTTTTCACAACAAAAAACACTTTACCGGCGAAAAAAACTAAATTGTATACTATAGTATTTCTGTAAATAAAAATATGCAGGTTGACACAAGAAACCTCAAGTCTATTATCACTTCTTCTACAAACCAGAGTTGGCAAAATTTTGGGGTTCCCACTAGTGGAATCTTCGAGACAATACAATATCCATGACAAGATGGTGACAAAGATAGAGAAGTTGATGTACAGTGCGTGCACAACATTTTCATCGGCGTGGATCATCTATCCCAGACAACAGGCAGATATCTTCTAAGTCTACAACCAACAGGCAGGACAGTCGCCTGAGCATATCGTCGCGTTCTAGTCTATCTGGGTGCGGTCGGAGTCGACCATCGCCCAGCTCCAGCCGGAGCGCGCTTCCCAGACTGCCGCATCTCCTGTGCCTTGGCCAGCTGCGCCGTCAGGTCCTGATCCACAACGAACAGTTCATCAGCGCAAATCCCCCGCGATATGCATAAATCACGCATGGATGAGCAAGGGGCTAAAAAGGTGGTACCTTGGGCTTGAATGAGCCGTCCAGCGAGTGCAGGATCGTGTCGGCGAGGCCGTAGTCGATGGCCTCCTGTGCGCGGAAGTACCTTGGGCCTCTCAGGAATTCTGCGAGCTCTTCCTTAGGTTTGCCGACTCCCTGGGACACGAGTTCCAGATAGTAGTCCGTGTTTGTCTCCAACTCTTTTGCCTGAGAGCAAAACAAAATATTCAGTGCACAGTGCAACACGGCGATATCATGTCGCGTGTCAGATATACACATATTGGAAAGGAGAGTTGAGTTCACCTTAATCCACATATCAATGGCAGCTCCACCGGATTTGTGGACCTTGGGCAGGTGCAGTTTAGCTGCAGTTCAGAAATGCGCATCAAAGGTCTTTAAGACTACCGTGTCAGAGTCATATATGCATGTGGGCCAGGAATCCGAGAAAAGGGACATACTTATCGAATTTGGTAACACTCCTCTTTTACCCTTCATCCCCAGGGAAAGAAGCATTGCAGCCTGACCATACGCCATGCTAAGATTGATGGTGTAAACCTTAGCTTTGCTTCGCTGTGGAACCAAGAAAAATACAATAGGAGAGTCAGATAGAACTCTTTTGTGTATGTAAGAAAATCAACGTGGATAGTCCTATCGCTTCAAAGGGAATGGAATGCTTCGTTCCATTTGATTTATCAATGGAGTATGTTAAGATGTAACTGCACAGACTGAGGGATACAAGCATCCATCTTCTGCAGATCCATGGTTCACTAAACACTAATCAAGTGAATTCAAGAGCCCTTACAATCAAAGGTGGAGGCAAGAAAAGGGCGTTCCCAGTGCTGAAACTCTTTTTGTGCATAAATAAATATCAATGCCGATAGTCATATTGCTTCAATGGAAATGGAGTCCTTCATCCCGTGTTATCAATGGAGTGTGATAAGGTGTTACTGCAGTCTGAGAGGTAAAAGCAACCAACTACTATAGATCCAGTTTCATGGTTCACTAAACACAAGTGAATTCAAGAGTCCTTACAATGAAAGGTGCAAGCAAAAGCTAGAAGAAACAAAGTAAGAGCCAGCATCTCTGATAGCAGAAACAACTCCAGCCAATTAATCTTTGCTTCAGTTTTCGGGAAATATGAAGGAACACAATCAAATATACAGAATATTCAAACCGCTATAAACTAAAAAACCCAAGGGCTGAATAGATTGGCATGCTGCAACGACATGCACATTTGTGCAGAAACTTCTGGACAATCATGATACAGAAAATTTGCAACATAAGGACAATAATTACTTGCCCGGTCCCAAAATGTAAATATGCCCTGGGGCTATAATAAAAACAGAGGATCGTTAATGCAAACATAGTTCATGGATCCAACCCCATATGCAAATATCAACACGAGATATGACAAATTATGTGTAATATTATGGGCATGATAGAAAGGTATGTCGAGTTTCCAGTTAATCTGAGTGACAATAGATAAGGGCTTACATTAATGAAATCAGCAATTGCATAGGCATCAGTTTCAGATGCGACCAGCTCGTTATTTTCATCCTATTGCAGCACAGAGAATAGGAGTATCAATACTCGAATAATGTCAAAGAGAATGGAAAATTGCATGTTAACAATTTAGAAAAAAATGTTGTTTCCAATATCAAATATCTAAGTACTTACGTACCATGGTTCCTGTTGAGTTTATATACAAGTAAATTGGCTTCGTGCGGTCATCATAGTCTAGCCACAGAAACTGAGCAGCAATAAGCTCAGTTACAGCTGGAACAATCTAGCAACAGGACAACGAAAACACAAGGTTAGCATTTTGCACATCAGAAATAAGACAGAAGGTTGATCTCTTACTGGCATTCCAAGAAATATAATTCGGGAGTCCAACAGTAATGATGGCAGATCTGGGGCTGAGCTTCTCATTCTTCTATATCCTTTCCCTGCTCTTCCCATGCTCATGCTGGGCATGCCCATACCCATGCTGTAACTTGCAGGGCCCTCATGCGTGCCTGATAAGGAGTACATACCGAATTCATCATAACTCCTCAAAGCAGCAACGCTTTCCTGCATTTATAGGGGGGAAATACCATGTCAAGTTTAATGTATTGGTGCCATAGAACAAGCTTCAATAATAACAAAATGAGCAGAGCTATATAATCTCACTAACCTCTGTAACTTTCTTTGACTGCCGATTATAAGGGTTGTCGTCAGTCGTAAACATTTCCATTTGAGATGGGCTTAAGCCATAGAGGAACTGAGGAACATTCTTGTAATTATCCATAACTGCAAGAAGGTTAAAAATGGCTTTAAAGCCGCACACAAAATAACTGGTACAGAAAGCGTTATGTTTAAGGTGCAATTGCTTATTGCCTCACCATAAAAAGGTAGCAACTGCTTGGTTCGTAAGCATGCAAGATGTGTCATATAGGGCATTTAACATGAAGCGTTTGATGAGACAAGACCACCTAGGAAGACAAAACATGGACATAGCATGTCTGGCACTTATACATAGTCAGCTTGCAAATGTCTACCATTTCTCCCCTGTGGGTTTCCTTACAAAAAAACGTCTACGGCTTCTTAACAACCACCAGGCAGTAAAATTGCCCTATGGATACATATTTTCCTACCATTTGGTAAGACAACGTGAAGATAATATATCGTGCAGTAGTAAACTTCTGAACATTCACAAACATTTGGACCTATAGACCATCCATAGCCCATTGACCCTGCTTAATAGCCTCAACTCCTAGTCATAGTTGAGTCAGCTGTATCCAACATCCTATCTACATTCTGGTACCGCCAATTGCCCTACAAAAGACTTATGTAGATCATAGCAGATAGGAGAAGTATCTCATCTTCGATGCCCTTTACATACATGGTTTTGTACAGTTGTACCGACCGGTTCGTGCCCAGGTGTGAGCGTTGAAATTGGGCAGTGAAATGCAGCAGTGAACTGTCTGAATCTACGAACCAGTAACTTAACTTGAAACAATCATAATCTGTATAGATAGTATTAATCGGATTATGATGAGTTCCAGCAGAATTAAGACGGACATCACATAGTTTATTCACAAAACTAAATACTACTCCTAGAGTATGTTTCTGCTGCTCCAAGGTTGAAGCCATGGCAGGCAGGATAAGTCCACTAGACAATAAGCCAGCCTAGCAAGATGCTCCAATGAATCTTTGAGGGGGGGAGAAGGGGGAGGGATCTCACGGCCATCCTTGAGGTTCTCCTCGCGGAACTGCTTGGGGATGTGGTCGTAGCTCCTTGGGGGCCCGTCGCCGTGGTAGTACTGGCACCTGCAGCCCCCCGCCGGCCTCCTCGCGAGCCTCGCAGCCGACTGTGAGTGGGAGTGGGAGGAGGAGTTGGGGAAGGGGGCCCTGGCCGCCGACGGCGAGGCGGCGGCGGGGCAGCGCACCGCGAGCGCCATGGGACGACGGCGTGGCTCGCTCGCTGGTGCTGGTGCCGGGGATTCGGATAACTGGAGTGGGTGTGGGGGGTCGTTTTTGCGCGGAACACCCCCGATGTTTTGTGGATCCGCGGATGGTCCCTCGGGCCTAGCCCATTGTAAGGCCCGGCCCAAAGGCCCAGTGTGCGACTCATTGTTTGCTCTCTTTTTTCAAGTTTTTGGAGTTTATCTCTTCTTTGCTCCATCAGGGTCGCCACTTGTGGCTAATTTATCCGCGTGGCCCCTCTTGTATACCCATGAACATCCACAATGATCAATAAAGGGCTGGCAATTCTATAAAAAGAAAAAAAAAGCAGTCTTTTCCCCTTAAAAAAGAACCCTCCTAACCGTATTTTGCTAACCTTGAATAGCCGCATGAATCATACATCATAAGGATGACCTCTTAGATGCCGTGTCATTGAACCTCTTCTTCACCGTCTAGACGGGCAGAAGAGAAAACCGGTGTGATGGTACAAAAGAAACAGTGTGGCAATACTCACGTCCCATCCGGTGTGTTTTTCCAATCTCCACCATGCGCATCGAAATTCGAAGGAGGCTTCTTCGGACAAGGTGTCACCTGGGTGTTGTAGTCTCCCCTCTCAACCTCCAGCTCGGAGTCTCCCTCTATGACCATCGTTGACTACGGCTTCTCTATGTGCATGGAGGCGTGTCGAAGCCTTTGGTTTGGGGATACGTTCCCATGTCAAGAGGGCTTGTGGACGGCCAATGTTGTATGCTTCATCCTTTCTTCCCGACTTCCCGAGAGCTTATTGTCGATGTCATGGACCCTCAAGATCTTGTGCATCAGTGTTTCTTGGATTTTAGGTCTCCGTCAGTGGAGGAACCATAACACTGCTACTTGCCGACGGCGAGGTCTTAGAAGATCGACAGCGGCGTCTAGTGATGAACTAGCTGCAACCTTGTAACACCTATTAGGATGCACAATGTGTGTCCATGTGTGTTCTGACATGGCCGTTATGTATGACCTTATTGTCGGTATTATGTACTAGGAGTGCTGACCACGTCGCCCCCCTGATAATGGGCTGGACCAAGCACCCCCCAAGTAAACACAAGTGGGCCACATTTGACCTGCCCACGACGTACTCAAAATGGAATCATCCAAAGACTTGGTCACATACTCCAAGACACATTTGAATCATCCGCATGTTTATCTCTTAATGTAACCGACCTACATGTAACCTAGGTACCCCTGGTATCTATATAAGCCAAGGTGTTTTAGGCCATAGGGTAGAGAATCATCCATTTACATACGATCTCATGGTAGATCATCATGTGCTTGTACTTCATCACAATTAATATAATAGAAGACACACGTAGGCCGGGTTTACCTCTTCAAGAGGACCTGAACCTGGGTAAGATACTGTGTCCCTGTACATCCTGTTACCATCTAGCTAAGATCACCAGCTCAGGATCCCCTATCCGAGATCCATCAGATTCAGCTCCGACATTGGTGGCCCATGCAGGTCCCACTGTGTGGTCAGAGTAGCTTAATGGCATCAGCGACCGACAATTAGATATGCATCGGGATGCGAAATCTCACTCTCCCTTTCTATTGTCGATTCTTCTATTCTATGTATTGTAGATGACACTGATAGGTGAATAAGGCAAAAGTCGTTGCACATGCCGGATTTTCGTTGAAGCATTTGGACCGGTAAGGGTTGTGTTACATGATGCTAGACCCGATGTGGTACAAATTTGTAATATGCAGGAGGATTTTTGGGTGGGACCGGGCTGGCGGACGTGTGCGTGGCAGTGGTCTGGACGCCTGCAAAGCCCTCAATTTGCCTCCGATTTGAGGGAAAATGGGCGTCCAAACCAGTCTGCGGATTGATGGTATACTGCGTTGGATGACAAATCGCGTCCAGACCATTCAGTCCAAACGGTTGCCAGCTGTTTAGGTGTCAACGATGGAGATCCTTACAAACATGCCCTTGCAAGAAATAAAATTATAATCAAAGGCTTAGGGTCGGGTATCGTATTCTTACTCCCACATCCATCGGCCACGCTCGTGAGCATATCATGATGCCGCTTCTGGGCCTTCGTCTCGGTGGAGAAAACTACTTTGAACACAGGAGCTTGTAGATGCAGTGGCAAAGAAAATAAGTTGTCAACGCACACGCCTCTCGAAAGCAAATCATAGTCTCGGAGTAAAAAACGCCAATAAAAGTCTATAGAAACTCTAAAGACCACGACAGTCGGCCGAATGCAAATGGATCCAACGCAAACCTAAAAACCAAAATATTAATGATGAGCCATTGGCAACAAAACAAGAAATGACCACACCGTGGTTTTGATAGATGGGATGCAATTGTACTTTCTTCGAGCCATATTAAAAAAAATGAAAGGGGTTTCCCCCCGCCCCAACTTTTTATTAAAAGCCAAGGCAAACCAAACACACACAGACTGTTAAGCAGCGCTCGGCAACAGCCAAAGAGTAGTTTTCACAGACGGGAACATGAGCAGGGTTCAAACAACTACCCCTATTACAGTTGGTGTTTTTCAACAAGTCTCACGAACAGATGCATAGCCAGTAAAAACACATATGCTAGCCCTCGGTAAGATCAAAGAGAGAGCAGCCAACTAGCCATACATGTCCCAACTATGGATCCAGAGTTCTCCTTTTTTATTCCCTTCAGCTCCAGGCGATTCTAAGCAATTCCCCTCTTCGGTAGTCCAGCAGCTTTAAGCACCGGAGAAGAAGAACACCCTGATTTTCTGAGCATAGGATTTTCCATTGCCTGATCATTGCCCCCAACAGATTCAAAACACAGTATACTTAGCCATCTTCGCCCCTGAAAAACAAAATCATTTCGCAAACGCCATAAGCTCCACAAGGCAGCATCAGCAGATATATTCAAAGCTTCACAATGTTTTCGTTTCCTCCAGAAGGAGGATAACACAGTAAAAGAGTCAGGTACAGTAATCTTAAAGCATTCAGCTAACAGTTCCCAGACCTGCCTGGCAACAATACAGTCAAAAAACAGATGTTGAATAGTTTCTAATTCCTCACAAAAGACACAAGTCTTGTCCTCTACATGTCTACGTTTGGCCAAGTCGTCTCTAGTCAGGCTCTTATTGTAATAAATCAACCAAAGAAAAACATGAATATTAGGAGGAACTTTAATTTTCCATATATCATCTCTGATCTCAGAAGTGATCCATCCAAAGTTAATCAATTTGTAAAAAGACTTGACTGAATATTTACCAGACGAGTCCAGCCTCCAAACAGGCTGATCTGGTGAATCAGATAATACCACTTGCTTCACTATATTAACGAGATCACTCCATCTGGATAGAGTCTCTCCATTCACACATCTCCTAAAGGTTAGTTGGAGTTCACCCCCAACCCACACTTGAGCCAGTGTAGCTTCTTGTTGTTGAAAAATTTCAAACAAATCCCAAAAAGCAGTTTTTAGGGAACAATCCCCAATCCATGTGTCATGCCAAAAGTCAATATTTTTACCATCTCCAGGGATCCACCTATAGAAGGTTTTAGCTGCTGTCAATGCCCAGGCTAAGCTTTTCATGAATGGGGATCCCATGGTAGTTCTAGTACTAAAAAGGTTTGGATTATCCACATTATATTTGTAAGCCAAAATCTTTTTCGAATCACTAGCTCTATCATCAAAAAATCTTTTTCCCCAAGAAGCCAAGAGGGCCATGTTGAAATCCCTAAGATTGGGAACCCCCAAACCACCATACTCTTTCCTCCTGGAGATCAGGCCCCAACTAGCAAGGTGATACTTATGATTATCCCCCACATTTCCCCAGAAGAAATGAGACATCTGAGAATTGATCATGTCAATGGCCCATTTAGGAAATTTAACAATAGACATCAAGTAGGTAGGGATACTATAGCAATACAGGTAGTAAGCAGAATCAGTTTGCCTCTATAAGAGAGAAATCTCCCCAACCATCCAGCAATGTTCTTAATAATCCTGTCTATAATGGGTTGCAAGTCTTCTCTCCTAAGTTTTTTAAAGTGCAGAGGAACACCTAAGTACTTAAAGGGAAAATCCCCAAGCTGACAACAAAACACCTGAGCAACTTCTTTAGCCATTTGATCAGGTACATTGATAGTATGCAGGTCACTTTTGTGAAAGTTAATCTTCAAACCATAAAGTTTCTCAAAGCAGGTTAAGATCCACTTCAGGTTCTTGGCACATTCTACAGAATTGTCAAGAAAAAGGATAGTATCGTCAGCATATTGCAGGCTGACCACTCCCCCAGGGATTGCATTAGGCAGAAGCCCACATATCAAGTTATTATTAACAGCTTTATGTAGCATTTTAGAAAAGACATCAGCCACCAAATTAAACAGTAGGGGTGAATGGGGGTCGCCTTGTTTTAAACCTTTACCACCCGCAAATTGAGGGCCATTAGTGTCATTAATTCTGACCTAGAATGTCCCCTGGTGAATAGTAGACATCACCCAGCCCACCCATTTACTACCAAAGCCTCTAGAAAGAAGCATTTCCTTCAGGAAATCCCAACTTACTCTGTCATATGCTTTCTCATAGTCTAGCTTAAGAATTAAACCACTGGAACCAGACCTATGAACCTCATGAATAACCTCATGAGCCATAACCACACTTTCCAAAATGAATCTGCCTTTAATAAAGGCAGTTTGATTAGATGAAATAAGTTTGTCACATAAAGGGGAAACCCTAGTGGTCATGGCCTTGGAGAAAGTTTTAACAACACAATTACTTAAACTAATAGGTCTAAAGTTTTTCATATCTCTAGCCATAGGGACTTTAGGTATGAGGGTAATGATGGCATAGTTCAGCCTATACATATCTAGAGTACCAATCTCAAAATCTCTAACCATCCACATAAAATCATCTTTAATCAGATCCCAAAAGGTTTGGTAGAATAAAAAGGAGAGGCCATCAGGGCCAGGAGCACCACTAGCATATGAACTCATTATAGCTTGTTTGATTTCATCTTCAGAAAAAGATCTCTCTAGGGATTCTCTTTCCTCGTCACTAACCATTTCATCAACAGCCCAGAAATCAGCATCTAAATGAATGTGAGGTCTAGGTTCAAAGCAAACAACTCCTTATAAAAGGAAGTAGCCACATCAAGCATATCTTTGGTGGAAGTAACCACCCCAATTGGGCTGTTCAGTTTAGTAATATGGTTCTTTCTATGTCTATGGTTAGCAAGAGCCTGAAAATAGGCATTCTTTCTATCTCCCTCTAAGATTTTTCTGTCCCCTAGATCTCTGCCATAAGGCAGTCTCTTCTTTTTTCCAAATATCATCAAGCTCCTTTTTGACATTTTTCATCCTCTCGAAATCATCCACAGAGAGCTGTTGTGATTCAGAGAGGACATCAAGAGCATCAAACTCCATAAGGAGTGCTTTTTTCTTTTTTTAAAGCAGCTTCTCTGTTAATGTTCCAACCCTTGATTTTTTTCCTAAGCACCTTAGCCTTAATCATCCAATTGTCAGCAGATGAATTAGAGGAGGCCACAGAGTTCCAAGCTTCTGCAACCATCTGGTGGAACCCAGGTTGAGATAACCACCATTTTTCAAACCTGAATGGTTTGGGGTTAGTTGGAGCCCTAGCACCAGTGTCAAGGACTAAAGGTGTGTGATCACTCCCAACCCTGGGAAGAGCAGTCAAGGTTGAAAAGGGAAAGTGAGCATCCCAGTCCACAGAGGTGAACACTCTATCAAGAACAGCAAAAATTGGAGAGCTCTGATTATTATACCAGGTGAAGACTCTATTGGAAATAGAAATTTCCATCAGGGCCCATCTATTGACCCAATCATTAAAGAGGAAGGTAGTTTGTTGGTTAATTTTCCCACTGCTTTTCTCAGTTTCATTTCTAACTAAATTGAAATCCCCACAAACCATAATAAGATAAGCAACAATATTCAAAGTGTCATGCAATTCAGCTATAAAATCCATTTTGAATTCTAAATAAGCAGAACCATAAACCAACACCATCTGCCAAGCAAATCCATCAGTCTTATTTTTGATAGTAGCCACAATAGAAAATCTTTGGTTAATAAAACCAATAATCTCAAAAACATTCTCCTTAAAGCCCAAAAGAATCCCACCAGCAGTATTATCAGCAGGCAAGAAGTGCCAAGCATACTCATTAAATCTGTCAATAGTTCTGAGGAAACCCTCAGCAATAACCTCTCTTTTAGTTTCTTGGAACCCAATAAAGTTAGGGTTAGCTTTGGCAATAGTATCACATAGGCACTGAATTTTCCCAGGTTGTCCAAGGCCCCTAATATTCCAAATAAGACCTATCATACTAAGCAATTTTAAAAGGATGAGATAAGCCACAAGGCTTGGCCTTAGTTAGTACAATGGGTGTTCTTCTACAAGCATCAGCAGTGCCAACTGGCTTACAAAAAGAAGCACTCACAGGTGTGCTAACTAGATCATTAACTTCAAGATCAAGATTCCCAGGGAGAACTATTTCAGGATTATTACTGGCAAAAACCAGGCATCTTTCTCTTTCTTCAACTACCATATCATCAATAACACTATGCTTGTGAGATTCATCACCACCAATAACTAAGTTCATTTGTCCCAATTGGTCAGCAAGAATAGATTTATCAACAGTGGAAAAAGATTTACCTTTAAAGGTTTTAGGGATCTCCAAGTTCTTCTTCCTCTTGTATGCAACAGCTTTCTCCATAATGTTGATGTTCCCATGCCCCCTAGTAGTAGGCTTTTGAGAAAGAACAGGTCCCCATTTAGATCCTCTCTTTGGGATAACTCCCTCCTTCTGAACTTGGTTGAGTGAATCTAGCAAAGATCTCTTCAGTGTCTCACTCTGCAGGATATGAATGGCCTCAGGGGGGAGAACCCCCAACTTCTCCTCTATAGGTTCCTCATTTTCAGAATCAGATAAGTCTACAGATCTAAGTAGATCCTCACAATAGTCCATACTGCCAGATCTCTCCCCATCTGTTATTACATTCCTTTTTTCCAAACAGTGGCAGGAGTTTTTTGGATCAGATTCTCTCCCACAACTGTATCATCCTCACCTTCATACATATTCTCACTGTTTTGCTTCACCAGTAGATGCTTGTGCTGGTTGCTCTGCTCTCCAGCACCACCAGAAGATGTAGTAATTTTGTCAGCTTTAGATAAAGCACATGCCAGGACAAAGTTCTCCTGGTCAGAGTCAAGAAAAGGTTCCATTGGTGAGAACACCAAACCTTGTGTTACATGTTTGTTGGCAGAACCATGTTTGGATGAGAAGTTAGCTTTGTCCAGCTCATCAATGGCTAAACTCCCATCCTCTGATCCATCAGAATTATGTTCTTCATGAGTTTTTCTGCCCTCTTCTGTTTGATCCTCTTCAGCTTTCCCTTCTTCCTCATCACCATCCTCAATATCAATGACAGAATCTATTCCACCCACTTGTTCAAATCCCTCAACAGTAAAGCCTAGCAGGAAGAGTTTCTTCTTCATCTCAATCAGCCTCTCAAATGGTATCTTAGTTGGATCTCTGCAAGCAATCTTAATCCTGACATTTTCAAAGAAAGTCCTAAACATACCATTCCAATCAACATCAGTTAACACCCCAAAGAGTGAAGCAATCTGAGCAAACACTTTCCATGTACACCACTTGGGAGGGATGCCCTCAATTAGCACCCAGGCTTCAATCAATTCCCCAAAAGGCTCACATCCACCCTTCCATTCAATCAGGGTGACATTTACATCTTGAGGCAGGGAGAACCCAGGTAACTCAATGAGATCTTCCACTTTCTTCCAAGGGGGAAACCTAACCAAAAAGGTTTTGCTGGATAACCCTCTGGTTTGCCATGGCCACTGCCTAGCTTTGCATAATGTTGCCGTCAAGAGTTCCATCAACTTGGGGCAATCCACATCTCCTTTCAGTATGTTCACCACAGCACAGTTTTGGAAATTTAACCACTTCGACTCATTAGCTATGGGTACATCAACATGGTAGAAACCAAGCCCTCGAGCTCCACTACCAAAGAAAGCAGCAGTGGGTTGAACCTTTGACCAAGCTGCACAGTTGTTGACGTTGTGATTTTGCTGGCAAATAAAACATGCCTTTGGTTTCACACAATTCCCCACATAGTGACCCGGACCCCCATAGTTGAAACAGATCATATCTTTGTACCTCGGATCAAGGACCTGCTCCACTTCTACTTCACCAGATTGAGACGACTGTACCTGAGCTGAACCCGCAGTCGAAGTTGTAGATCTGGCAGGTTTTGGTGCAGGGGCCTGCTCCTTTACTGGCGGAGCATATGGCTGCTTGCGCCCCACAAACGAGGTAGCCTTCTGCACAGGCACCTTGGGCTGACCAGCACCAAGGTTGCCGTTGCTCCCAGCCCGGCGATCAGCCATCTTTGCACCACGCTTCACAACCTCCGCAAACGACAGAGAGCCTGGGCCAATCCCCTCTCTCCAACCTTGATATTCTTTGGTGGTGGATCAAAAGGTCGAATCGAGGCAGGGAAGCAGTCGGCGGCTGTAAACGAGTTGCTATCAACTAGGTCTTTCCGGATCCAACAGATGAATCCAGATTTGGTTTCGGATCGAGACTGGGCAGAGTGGGATTTATGGTTGCGGCGGCGCGGGGGGGGGGAGGTATGAGCCATAGCTGGCCAAAGTACTCCTCCACACTTTCTAGGTTTTCCACTTTACGTAACCTACCTCCACTCCCCGCTTTCTCACCGCGGAGACACACTTTGAAGGTGGGCCCTGACACCGCTGGATTTGAAAGAGGGGAACGACAGAGAGTCGCCGCCCCAGGCACAGAACCCAGGTTATTTCCACGAATTGAGCACCTCGTCGGAGCCCAACTCCGGCGAGGCCTCACCAGCTGCACAAACAGCGACTCGCTCCTTAGGAGTCACAGATCGACGAGGGAGAACCCCCATTTCTACTATCGATTCCTTACCCAATGACTTATCAACAAAACCACATTGGAACGCACCCCCTCCTCTGACGCAAACGGAAATCCCTCAATCGAGCTTTCAACGATAAATCAACACGAATAAGATTCATACCTATCTCACCTGGCCAAGGTGGGGGCTCGATGGGTCGTCGCTGAGCTTGAATCGGTCGGGGCAGACGATCTACTGGCGGCGCGGCGGCCAAACGATGCCCGGCGGGAGGAATTCCGGCGGGATGTTGGCGATGCCCTCCCACGATGGCGGCCTGATGTTGAGCCTGGATGGGTTCGCCATCCTCAAGTTCTCCCACCGCGCAGCCTGATGCGGATCCGACGACTCGGCCTCCTGGATCGCCCAGAAGAGGAGCTCCAGATCCTCGCAGCCATCGTCTCCGATGAAGCGCGCGCGCTCGACGAAGTTCGCATGGCGGAGGATGTGGAGGTGGATCTCCCCCCACTCGTCCCGGTCGGGGAAGCGCTCCATCACCACCCGACGCATCTCGCGGCGAGCCTCCGGCGAGTGCGGGTCGATCTCGGGCAGCAGCGCCGCCGCAGGAGGTGGAAGCGCCCGCGGTTCCGCTACCCTCGCCACCGGTGCTAGCCGGCGAACCCGCACGCCGCGGCGACGCGCTCCAGCCATGCGGGATCTGAGATGGGGATTCGGGGCGGGGAGAGCTCGGCGAGATGTGAGGGTGGGTGGGAAGCTGGGGGTTGGGGCGCTTTAACGGCGTCGAAGTTGCTTCGCCCGAGGGGGAGGGGGAGGGAGGGGAAGGAGAGCGAGCCATCTCGTAGCGTATCAGCCATATTAATTGTTGATGATCTATTAAATAGTTATACTAAATCAGCCATAGTTAATATAGATCGGAAGAACGTACTGTATATCTGTGCCGGAGAGTGCACACACGCGCCAAAACTTGTTCAGCGCAGACAGGCGGTTTTGCGACAGAGATTTCAGCATGACACTAACAAGGTGTGCGCGCGATTCTAGCGTAACGGTATATATTTATGCTCCAATCTTGTCCGTTCGTCGGTCGCGTGTGAAGTGAGCCGAGACGAGAGTAATGATTGAATACAGTTTGAAAAACTTCGAAGACAATATACGTAGGTACGTACGGACAAAAGATATGAATACTGGCTGCTCCCGCGTATATGCGACACGTAAGTGCGTCATTTGGATCCACAAGATGCTGATGTTTTGGTCCATCGACGCCTACTTGCACGTATACTACTCCATCCGAGCCAACCCAACAGACACTTTCGGAGATACCTGTAGTGCACCTTTATAGCCACCCAGTTACGTTGTGACGTTTGGTACTCCCAAAGCATTCCTAGGGTATCCGGGAGTTGCACTATCTCATGGTCTAAGGAAATGATACTTGACATTAGAAAAGTTTTAGCAAACGAACTACACGATCTAGTGCTATGCTTAGGATTGGGTCTTGTCCATCACATCATTCTCCTAATGATGTGATCCCGTTATCAATGACATCCAATGTCCATGGTCAGGAAACCGTAACCATCTATTGATCAACGAGCTAGTCAACTAGAGGCTCACTAGGGACATGTTATGGTCTATGTATTCATACATGTATTACGATTTCCGGATAACACAATTAAAGCATGAACAATAGACAATTATCATGAACAAGGAAATATAATAATAACCATTTTATTATTGCCTCTAGGGCATATTTCCAACATTTTCTAGGTCCGCCCCTGTTCCTACTTGAACATACACTACTTCATCCGATTCATATTAATTGGCATGGATTAGAGGAACTAATAAAATAGTCTACTATCAGCTGCTGCTACTTGCATTTAAACAACAAAATGGTTAATATAATAGTACCTCTGGGTTTATAGAAAAGAATATAAATATTTACCATAACAAATCTATATGATGTGGTATTGATTTGTTATTGTATATGTTAATAGTTTTGTTGATAAACTTTGTCAAAGTTTACAAATTTGACTTTGACCAAAGCTAATACGTAAAGTAAATAAAAACGGAGAAAGTATGTCACAAAACTCATATTGTTGGATTCATATTTGAAAGATGTTTTCAGTGATATTATTTTTTGGGTATATAACTTATTTTTTGATAGTTAAATCAAAGATTAAAATTTGACCCAAACTACAAAGAGAACTAATAAACCAGGAATTTGGCCCAACTATGACCGTAGATTTGGCTAATATTCCAACTGCGGCTACGTGCACCAACAGAATTGGCCTGAAACGACTCATCAATGAAAAAATATATTACTCCCTCTGATCCTTTCTTTAATTCAAGTACACAAATTGTACTAAAGCAGGAATAATTAATATAGATTAGAGGGATTAGTAGAGTTTAGTAGCCTTTAGTATTAATTAGGATTTCTGCTACCAAACACTCCAATTGCCGAATCTTGTACAGTATCTGATGGACCGTAAAGTACAGACGTTTGACGCCGACAAGAGTGATGGATGGTTTGAATGAATTAATACAACTGACTACCGCATTTTGAAAAGTGTTCCTAACATATTTTATTTATTTTTTGAAAAACAGGGTCTAAAGAAAATACACAAATAATTTCAAGAGATTATTAGCTTTCTGGGATCCATAGGGTTCCCCACACCCTCTATTTGAATAGCTGAATATCTTGAAAATAATGTCATTATCGTGAGCAGCGGATGTCGAGCAATAACTCAAGGATAATGAGTTACGAGTCGTCGGATCAAAAACCGATAGCCGATCTTGCTGCTTTTATATATAGCCAACTGTGCCGGTGCTAATTCCCCGAGTCCAACTAAGTTAGTTGAGAGACATTCTTAGTGTGCACTTCCTTTTCTTTCTTTTCTATTGTCGATTCTATTGTATTACGTAGACGATACCGACAGGTGAATGAGGCAAAAGTCATTGCACATGTTGGGTGTTGAAATTTTTGGACCCGCGGTGATTGTGTTCCATAAAGCTAGATGCGCCCGACGTGGCAAAAAATTGTAATGATATGATTGGTGTGTACTCAACAAAGCTCTTGTTTTTGCCTAATTAACCTAGGAAAGTGAAGCCTTAAGCGCATTGGTGTGGAGAAGGCAGGTGGCGAGTGCATGCTTATGGTTTTAATGTTTCGTCACTGCTCTTTCTTCATCATGCCGAAGTTCCCGAGTCAGTGAAGTTTGTTAAAGCTTCTGGTGGAGGTTGTGTTGATTATGAAGTTGTGCAAAGTCTACCGACTCTATGCTAGCCTCAACCAGTTATGAACTTCAAATCATGATGAAGTTGGCGCTCCGCCCTGTGCGCAAGCATAAGGACTCACTGTGCTTCTGGTTAGCTCATGTGACCAGCTTTTTGGAGGGGGTGGAGGCATCCGATGGTATGCAGGGGTCGATGCCGATGGCACATGTGACGCTTGTGGAAAATCATGGAGACCAAGGTGTTGAGGACATTGATGACGCTGAGTGGCTGCTCACAGTTAGATGCTCCAGTGGTGGCCACTGTGTTCGGCCTAGCTAATTCTACCTCTGATGAAATACATGCTACTGCAAATGGGTGTGCTTTTGTGATAGAGGACGATGACACTCTGCATGACTTCACTGAGTTGATCAAAGGCCTTGTTGTCTTTCCTCCAGTCACCCGGCAATTTAATTACTTTGTCAAGGCAAAGAAGATCAAGAATGGCAACCAGTTGGTAATTGTTGCAATGAGGGACAACCATGTAAGATGTTAGTCACCACTGTGTGTTTCTTTCTTCGGTGTTCTTTATTTTGGGAGTAGTTCGCATGAGGTTTCGCGAGTTGACTTGTTAGTAGGTGCCATCCGCAGTCTCCTTGTCGTTGCTTGAGTTTGGTGTGGGCTTGGTCGTGATTGTATTGGTTCAAATCCAATTTTCCAGCAATCAACTTGGCAACAATCTTCTTCTTAACCAATGAAAAAGGCAAACCATTTTTTAAGGGCAGTCTTTTTTTTAGAAATAGTACAATCGAAGTCGCTCACATACACGAGCGTACACTCTTTATGAACGCACACACGCACACCCTATCCCTAGGAGCACCTTCAAGAGACTAAGCCAGCATAGAATCTTAAGAAAAATGTGAGCAACAATGTTAAGTCTAGGGTTTGAACTCTAGTGGGTTGGGGATACGGCTGTTCTGCTAGCCATCTAACTACAAGTTGGTTCGCAGTGCACTATTTTTTTCATAATCACGATGGAGATGCAAGCCTTTTGGGCTCCCTTTTTTAGTGCAAAAGATATTACTTCCTTCATTTTGAAATAAGAATTATCTGGGTTTTAGTTTTTCCAAAATAAATGTCATGTTTTTAGTTTAAATTTAAACTAGAACCAACATCACTTATTTTGAAACAAAGGGAGTATAACTTATACGTTGGTCAGTGGCGTGCGGGGTGTGGCAAGACAGAATTAATTATTGGATATACTACTATAAAACTTCAAATACGACGAGCAAAACACATATGTACAAAATAGCTAAGCAACTTTCCGGGCATGCATGCGTCACGTGCTCTGGTTTGGATCGACAGGATCCGGCTGGTTTGGAGTACTAAACTATTGCTACCAGCTAGTACTTGCACTTAACAAATAATGCAATTTTATAGAGTACTAAAATTAGTAGTATAAAGTTAAGACATTTATTTTGAAACGGGGAAATAATTATCGTATACCGGACGTCGACAAACTACAACACCGCGCATGCACCCACAGGAATTCCCTGAAACTACACCGCCGGTCCCTAGCTATACGGTCCATGCGTGCACAACCTCGGACCGACAAAGCTGTACCGGTGCCCACGAGGTGTGTGCTCTTGCTCCTATACCTCGGCGATGATGCATGCATGCAGGCCACCTACGTGCCGTGCCGCCCAACTTGCTCCCCGGCCGGGCCGCACACGAGCACACGGCGCACGAGACAAGTACCTTTTCTAAGTTGACCACACTAAGTTGCTTAGCCGACGGCATACTTTTCAGATAAGGCTCTCTCCGTTTCTATTTAGTCCGTGTATTAGTTTTGGTCAAAGTCAAGCTTTGTTAACTTTGACAAAGTATATAAACAAAAATATTAACATATACAATAATAAATCAATATTATTAGACTCATTATTGAATGTACTTTCATCTCATATAGATATATTATGGTAAATGTTTATATTATTTTTTATAAACTTGATCAAACTTTACGAATTTTGACTTCAGTCAAATTTAATATGCGGAGTAAATAAAAACGGAGGAAGTACTAGTAACATGCATACGATATTAGTAGTACTCCAGCCAGTTTACTTGACTAATCTTCAGACTTGCGTGAACCAGCCAGTTTTCACCGCCAATGAGACTACTTAATCTTGATTACCGAGTAGTATCTCCTTGGTATTAATTGTTGTTGATTTAGTAGTTCAACGACAATTAATATGTTTCGAAGAACATACTAGTATCTAGTACATTTTTGTTCAACCTCCATGGTTCACATGCATGACGCACGCCGCTGCTCAACGACAATACGGCTTAATTTTGCACCAATCGAGAGGGTCTCTCCGATGGATGCGTTGGTCCACCTAAACGTATATTCTCCACGTACATATAGACAAACTCTGCAAAGAATCGAATCCTTGCCGATCGAGCTGGCTGGCTAGCCAGCGAATCGGCGACAGATACGGAGGGAGTACGCTGCATGCGCACAACATTGCATGCCATGATGTACTCCCTCCGTCCCATAATATAAGAACGTTTTTAACACTAGTGTAGTGTCAAAAACATTCTTATATTATGGGATAGAGGAAGTATTTTAGATAGAATCGCTAAAAAAACTTATATTTAGAAACGGAGGGAGTATATTGCACCGGGGAGTGCACACACGCGACAAAAGTTGTTCAGCGTAGACAGGCGGTTTTGCAACAGAGTTCAGGCTGATACTGACAGGGTGTGGGCGCGATTCTAGCGTAACGGTATATAACTATATATATACATGGTCCCAACTTGTTCGTTCGTGGGTCGCGTGCGAAGTGAGCCGAGACCAGAGATTTTGAGTTAATGATGATTAAATACAGTTCAAAAACTTGAAAGACGATATAGGAGTACATAGGTACGGACGGATAAAAGATAAGATGTAGATGGTTTTGGATGGTAAAAAGAGATCGATCCATCGACGCCCACTTGCGCATATACTACTTCATCCGATTCATTTTAATTCTCGCCGATCAGAGGAAGTAATAAAATATTCTACTATCAGCTGTTGCTTCTTGAACTTAAACAACAAAATGGCTAATATAATGAGACTTTTTACGGTGCATCCTACTACCTGATATAGTGGGTAGTATATAACTAATCCAATGGTCATTATTGATCCTCGTTTTTTCCTCTCTTAGGACATTTTGGTAATTGGCTGTTAGGTGATTTGACTTTTCTTAATGTTAATTGTCATGATTGACTAATAACATAGGTAACCAGATATGTGAAAAAAGCACGTCAACAAAATCTGTAAAAAAAGAATTGTCCTTCATCTTAGTTCGTAGGTTATCTCTTCATTCTCAGGCAGTTCGTCAGCCGCCCAAGCAGTCCGGCGGCCGTCTCAATCGCACAGGGTCGGCCGCTCCGTCTCCTAACCTCTGGTCGGCGCCCCATGATCTTTGACGGCGCAGCTGCTCCGCTCAGCCCGTCAGCTCTCTCTCAGTCGCATGATCTTCGGTCGGCGCCAGAGATCGGTTCGTCCGCAAGTAGTCTCTCGGTAGTGATCGCAATGTTCTCCTCCTTTCCAAATGAGCCCGCTTTCATGTCTCAACTCTCAATTAATTCTCCTTTTTAATGCGGCAATGTGTGCTCGATGGCCAATGCGTAGCGTAACTAGAATGCGGGAGGTGCCCTTTGCGCATGCATGTAGGAGACGTTAATCACAGTAATTAATCTCTGATGCTATTATTACGTGGGTTAATTCCGTCTTGGTCACAGTAGTACCGAAACTGCCCCTGATCACAAAATATACTACCGAAAATCTGCAATAATATTTCCAAATCTGGGCCGTCCAAACACAAAAATAGACGGCCTATATTGATTTGATGTACTGTAAAAGGTCTCAATATAATACTCACAGTTGGCTAATATTCCAGCTTTGGCTACTTGCACCCACAGGATTTGCCTGAAACTACTTTAAACTATTGTACTCCTTTCCATCCTTTTTAGTAGTAATTGTTGTTGCTTTAGTACGACTTTAATACACATTTTTTTTCTAAAGCAGTGATAATTAATATGGATCAGAGTGGTTAGTAGAGTTTAGTTGTACTCTGAGTGTTAATTAGGATTTTTGCTAAAGTTCATACACACACAAAGTTGTATTGGTCCTTTGACGTAGCAAGGGCGGATATCTTGACAAGAGTGTCATTATAGTGAGCAGCAGATTTTCGACAAAGAAAATATATTAATATCGTAAAGATATCAATTACACCCGACCTCTGTACCAACAAGCAAGGATACATACAGCCAAAAAAGAAAAAGAAAAAGAAGAGAACAAAGAAAAAAGACCCATCCATGGTGAACAATACTAGCAGCAGCAACACTCTAACCACCACCAAAGACAACACCATGAATACAAAAGAGGTTCTCCAAAAGTAATGCCTCCAAGAAGAAAGCAATGCACAAGCGTTGTCGTTGCCCGATCGAAGTTCTCGCGTTTTCACCCAGAGAAAGTCCGAGTTCACCCGAAACAATGTCTTCAACAAGGCCATTACCAGGTACAACCAGTAAAGGCCAGACCTTGGGTTTTCACCTCGGGGATCAAGACTCGGTACTCGAGGAGCACCTCCAAAAATGCAGTTCTCCAGTGCTGCCGCCCACCCTTGCCCAGGCTGCTGTTACAAGTCACCGTACACGTGTCACACAATCCTCATCGCATCCAATACACCCTTTCACTGAAGCTTAAGACATCCAATAGCTGCCACCATGACTTTCCTTACCTCTATCAATGCCTTGGGAATCTTGACTTAGACATGTCCCATGGCACGGATAAGAAAGCGAAGCTTCGCGTTGTGCCCTTGTAAGGCCTTGTTGGCTGATAATGTGAGTGTGCGCGACTGGAGCCTTTCCGATCTAGATATCTAGGGACGACATACGCCAATCCATATGGATCTTTGACAGGGAAGACCGGAACTCGTCAGCGGCTAGATCCAAGAGGTCAATATCCGGCAGAGAGATGACTTGGCGGAAGAGGAGTGTTAGGAACAAGATCCGCAGAACCAGATCGAGGCAAGCCACCACCATGGAAGGAAGGTCCACCTCGACCCAGCCCACCGCCGGACGGGCCCTCGCCTGAGCCGTGTGCGCCGGCAAGAGAAGTCCAGGCCGCCGTCAAGCAGGATTCCCACCAGCTGTCAACTCACCTCGCATTGCCTGCCATGGCCAAGATCCTGCGGAGCCGGCAGGATCCATACGTGGTCGCCACCGCCCGGGGTTGCCCTAGCATCCACGAACATGGTCCTCAACAAGCCATGGAACCACTCTGGAGCAGCAATCCATACAAGCAGCACCGAGCCGGAACGATGTGGCACGCACGGCATGGATCAGATCTGACGACATATGAAGGTTGGGCAACCTTGGAGATGAAGGGAGAGGAAAGCCGAACAGGTGCATCCCGCCACCGTCGTCAGCACAGGCGACCTCCTTCGGCAGCGGCGGAGGAGATGGTCGGTTGGGGTGGCCTGTGGTGTGGCGGCTGGGAAGGCCTCCGAAGTCGCATGTGGGAGTGACCCGGGAGGCAGTTTGTTTCTCGTAGAAGAGTAGCTAGGGTGGTTACTCTCCTTTAACTATAGGAGGAGTAGCCCCTGAGCCGCGGATACCAAGAGATAACTCAAAGATAATGAGTTAGGAGTCTTCGGATAAAAAACGGAATCCGATAGCCGATCTTGTTGTTCTTATTTATGGACTGTGCTAGCGCTAATTCCCCAAGTCTAACTAACTAGTTGAGAGACATTCTTAGTGTATGCTTTCTTTCTTTCTTTTCTATTGTCTTGATTCTATTGTATGTACTTTGACGAGACCAACAGCTGAATGAGGCAAAAAATCGTAGCATGTGTTGGGATTTTGTTGAAACTTTTGGACCCACGGTGATTGTGTTCCATGACGTTAGACGCACCCGACATGGCAAACAATTCTAATGATATGATTTGTGTGTACTCAACAAAGCTCTTGCTTTTGGCTAATTAACATAGGAAAATGAAGCCTTAAGCACATGGGTGAATGGAGAAGGCAGGTGGCAAGTGCGTGCTTATGGTTTTAATGCTTCATCACTGCTCTTTATTCATCATGCCTAAGTACCCGAGTCAGTGAGGTTTGTTGAAGCTTCTGGTGGGGGTTGTGTTGATCATGAATTTGTGGCAAAGTCTACTTGACTCTATGCTAGCCTCAACTAGTTATGAACTTCAAATCATGATGAACTTGGTGATCCGCCCTGTGCCCAAGCTTAACGACTCTTTGTGCCTGAGGTTGGCTCGTGTGACCAGCATTTTGGAGGGGGTGGAGGCATCCGATGGTGTGTAGGATATTATTGACGACACTGACTGGCTGCTGACTTTGGAGTTAGATGCTTTTGGTGCTGACCACTGAGTTCGGCCTAGCTAATTCTACCTCTGATGGCATGTTACTGCATATGGGTGTGCTTTTGTGACAGTGGACGATGACACTCTACATGACTTCACTGAGTTGGCAAATGGCCTCATTCTTGTTCCTTCACTTGCCTAGCGATTGAATCACTTTGTCAAGGCAAAGAAGATCAATAATGTCAACCAATTGGTAAGTACCGCCACGAGGGACAACCATGCAAGATGTTAGTCACCACTATGTGTTTCTTTCTTAAGGGTTCTTTATTTTGGGAGTAGTTCGCATGAGGTTTCACGGGTGGACTTGTTGGTTGATGCCATCGGCGCTGTCCTTGTCGCTGCTTGAGTTTGGTGTGGGCTTGGCCCTGATTGTATTAGTTTTCGTCCAGTTTTTCACCAATTAACTGGGCAATTATCTTCTTCTTAATCAATGAAAAAGCAAGTTTTTGCCTTTTCTTTATATAAGTGCAGTCTTTTTTTGACAATCACGACGGAGATTCAAGCCTTTTGGTCTACGCTTTTTCAGTGCAAAAGATATTACTCCCTCCATTTAGAAATAAGTATCGGGATTCTAGTTTTTCCAAAATACGTGTCATGTTTTTAGTTCAAATTTGAATTAAAATAACCTCACCTTTTTACTTTTTTTTTTAAACGAAGGGAGTATAACTTTTACGTTGGTCACTGGTGTGCGGAGTGTGGTGAGCCGAGAATTAATTACTGGATATGCTATAAAACTTCAAATACGACAAGCAAAACACATATGTACAAAATAGCTGGAGCAACTTTCCGGGCATGCATGCATCACCTACTCTGGTTTCGATCGACAGAATACCGCTGGTTTGGAGTATTAAACTATTGCTACCAGCTACTCGCAGTTCACAAATACTTCCTCCGTCTTAAAATAAATGTTTTATATAGCTTTATGCTAAAAATTCGTACGAGTATAAAGTTAAGACATTTATTTTGAAACGAAGAAAGTAATTGTCGTATATCGGCCGTCAACAATCTACGCCACCGCGCATGCACCCACGGGAATTCCCCGAAACTAGTGACCACTAGTTCCAGCTATACGGTCCATGCGTGCACACGGATTAAGAAGAAACTAGAATACTTAATTTTGCTAAACCTCGGACCGACAAAGCTGTAACGGTGCCAACTAGGTGCCGCCCAACTTGCTCCCCGGCCGGGCCGCGCACGAGCACACGGCGCACGAGACAAGCACCTTTTCATAGTTGACCATACTAAGTTGCTTAGCTGACGGCATATTTTTAGTAACATACTAGTATATGATATTATCTTTGTAATGCATAGCATCATAATTTGGTATAAAAAAATCTCATTTCTTGTCATACGTCACATCTACTATATATTATTTACTATAATATGGTATCGTATCAGGATACTCAATCCTCCCTTTTCTCATTTAATTATGTGTCATCTAAGCTAAAATGCCTAGTTGGCATGCATGGTACTATTATGATACTCTAATTGTGACGACAAAGCATTCTAGTACACAATAAAAGTACATCACAATAGGAAAAACTACATAATTTTGTGTTTCTCCATTGGTGCACCAAAACACTTCTATCACCGGATCTCATGTTTTTGATTCCCCTAGGATTCCACATGTCATTATCAACATATTTTCGTAAGTGTTTCAGATCATGAGAACCAAAGAACCCCTCCTCTTGTCCGGTACTGGATGACCTACTAACTTGAGATCATCAGTAGATCTAGTGTTCGGGAAACTACTGCATGGCCAGGCCCATGAAAAGCCAATTGCATTAGAGAAACCATAAAGCACCAATGGTATACTGCAATAAAGGGGCTAATGCCTTGATGGAACAAACATGATCCAAGTGCCACTTATCGGAAAGCGTTACTAGCATTTGTTCTCTTCAAAACAGAACCCAAAGAAATGCACGGGAAATTTTGAGAGGCTAATAGCTATCGCTAAATGTCTACAAACACATGTCATGGGCATTCGATGTCAAGAGATAATTCAAGGATAGTTAACACACAAAGAGTTGTTGGACAAAAAGAAGGGGTTCCAGTAATCGACCTCATTGTTTTTTTGTATAGGTCATTTTGTTAGTGCTAATTCCACGTGTAGAGTACATCTTTATAATTGAGAGACATCGGTATTGGATGCATTTTCATTTCTCAACTCCATAGTATAGATTTAGCTAGAAGGTATTGACTGGTGAACAAGCTAGGCAAAAGTCATCATACATGAGGATTTACGTTGGAGCTTTTGGAATGACGGGGGATATTTTACATGACAAAAAATGCATCTAGATTTTAAAATTGGAGTTGCTTAAAAATGTGACAGATGTTTGTAATGATATGATTGGTATAACCAACAAAGGTCTTCTTTAAGTGGGAAATATGGTATAGATTTAGGGCTAATTAACCTAGGAAATTGAAACGTAGGAAGTGGAAGGAGAAGACATGTGGAACATCTAAATAGTGTGAAGTGAGCGTTCACATGGTCTTCTTGGTTGCGTGGCATGGTAAAATAAAATATCGAAAACAGTTGAGATAATTAAGAGGGGTGAAGGGGGGGGGGGGAGTAGATATGTTAGAGCAATAAAGAATACTAGCTAATTGCCTATGTGTTGCAACGAGGGCATACATATTCTGGTGGTTCAACACCAATCATGTCCCACATATACCTTACACCCACCTTATTCTATATTTGGTAGGAATTGATTTGATTTCAGTCTGGGTAAGGGGAGAAAAGGAATGTTTTTATTTAGTTAAGGTTTTAGTTTGATTTGGGTATGGATAGAGAAGACAAGGAATATTTTGATTTAAGTGAGGTTTTGGTAAGATAATATTTGATTTGATTGAGTTAATACAGGACGTGATGAGTGACTTACAAGAGGGAAATATCAAAAGGTGGAGGGGCAAGGAAGAAGGCGAACGTACAATGACCAACTCCCCTTTAATAGTAGAGATTTACGTGTCCTGGTGTGGACTCGAACTATAGACCTAGTATAGTTAGGCACTAGACTAGCCTTTACTCACTCAACATAGTTTCACTCGAGGGCAAAAAAATCATTGTTTACCCACCATTGATTAGAAGATCAGCTAAAGGAACCAGGGGGTAGTTTTTCCCACATGAAACGAAAAAAGAGGGATGGACTAGTTCCGTCCCATGCTCTTTCCCGTTACCCACGGTTTTCATATTCATGTGTGTTGTAAAACCATGGGCCAGTCTCGTATGCTGCAGAGATCTCATGATTTACCTAAGAATACTAATGTAAAGCCTCGAGTGGGATTACTAGGCAATAAACTACTCCAAGACCATGACAAGATACTTGTATCCGAGGTGTACTCCATTGCAATGAGCGAATTTTTAACGGAAAAAATATATCCCAAGGCACTGACGACCCACAAGTGTAGGAGATCACAACAGTCTTAAGTATTTCAACCCAAATTTATTGATTCGAGACAACATGAGCCAAAGAATATTATAAGCCTTAGAAGTTGAGTTGTCAATTAAAGCACACCTAGATAGATAACTTGCTTGACACAATTTATTAGTATCATAGTAATATGATAGCAGTGGTAGATATAGTAACAGTAACAGTAACAGTAACAGTATTGTAGAAAACTAACATGTTGCAACAGTAGTAATTGTAAAGAATGCAACAATGATGGAAAGCGTAAACATGTAAGTAGATGGTAGGTTTTGTTCATATGAGATTAATTATGCAATAGTCATAACATAGAGCGATAGCAAACTAGCTCCAATTCATCAATCATATGTAGGCATGTATTCCTTATGTAGTTGTACATGCTTTGCGTTAAGAACTTGCACAACATCTTTTGTCCTAGCCTCCCGTTTCATCAGGATCCTAATGGAAATTCAGGGTAATAAAGATGGCAGACATCTTCAAACGCATCTCTTTATGCATGGAGGCTGCCCCATTTCTCTCTCGCTCTTTTCTCTCACATTAATTGTTTTGCAATCAGGATGCTCCACTTCCAGCTCTAGTTTTCCTATGTGGTTTGTTTCTCGACAGCGTTGCTCGGCTAAATTGGTTTGCACATACTTGCGGATACCGGCATAGCGATCATGCTTTCGATCTTCATTCGAGGGAGAAACTTCTCGTGGTTGGGTGGTTGTAAATCCTAGCTGCAGGAATCTGCACCAACGATATACACTAACACACATCGGCCCTGTACTCTTGTTGGTAAAGATCGGATCCAATCTCATATGCACCTTTATAGTGATCTTGGGAGTTTAATTCATAGGACGATTCTTTTTTGTTTTCTACAAAATTTTCCAACATTGGGCACCTCATAAATTTACCATCCTATACAAATGTCACCAATGTTGGAATTCTAGGAGCACCTTAGTGATATATGAATTATTAAACAATAGTTATTCAATGTAAAATGCAAAATTCTAGAAATGTAAAGGATTAGGAGATGTTAATTTATGCCTAAAACTTTTATATGGCCAAAACTTCTATTCATATAGCGACCCTCTTCGATTTTTCCTACTTCTTGGAGATGATGTTGGTGCTGAATTTATGATCATAGTTTAAGAAGTTATGCACTACTACAACTCATGTTTGTGTCGTAATCCAAGTTTAAATATGTAGCTACTACTTGCAAATACCTTCGTGACGGATCAACATTTCGGTTTTTATGTTTTTTCTTTGTTTAGTTCTCACATTCATGAAGTTTTGTTTTTGTTTCGATCTTCCTCCATTCATCACTACATTACACTTGACAAAAAAAGTTTATTAACTAATGGTTAGTATGTTTCCTTTCAATATATGCATTATTATCCATGTATCTTGATAAAGCTTGTGTGCTATCTTCGTAGCATATGTCGATTGATCAATGTGACCAACCGATTAGTTGAATATAGTTGAACAATGAGCATGCGACAGCTGAATGGTGTGATTTCAATGTAAGTTATGTAGAAGATGCTAGGTGTTACTCTGGATTTGATAGCCATCTTAGAACCAGAATCCTACACCCTACGTTGCAAATTAACATGATAAAACGGATGTATCGCTTTGATCATATTTTGCCCACTCTGCCATTTTCTTCACTTCATAATATTGCTGATAAAATCTTATTATGATTTCATTCTGAGAGCAGCTCGCATAATGTATGACCAATGGAGACTCGTGTTGTTTCCCTAGATAATGTAGGGAGGGTAAACTAATGATGATTTATATCATCAGTGTTCTAAGATAGTTTGAGATTGACCATGATAGCTGGATGTTGTGGTGCAAGACATTTTAGGTAGGATCCCATGTACCCATGAGTTGGTCTCTCATGTAAACACATCTTTCATGTTGTTTTGCAATAGTTATGACTGATTGAAGATATATTCTCCTGCAGTACGATAGTAGCAGAGTTACAACTCAAGAGCCTACTAACATTGTAACACGTAGTTTACCATCTCACATAAATCTACCTTGTCTAATTGTCATGAAGTGATGTTATCTAATAAAAACGGCTTATCATCCCGTCCTGGGTGCAGGGTACTAACAAGTGTATCAATGTGTCGGTGTTCTGGGAACGGGGGTCCCCAGACTTGCCTGCCTGCGGCCCATGGCGTGGCTAAGTCAGCAGGCCGTACAACCCATCTTCATCAACAAGGCATCCAAGACCCTCGCGAGGGGCCAAGCCTCGCGAGGCGGACGACGCAAGACCTCCTCAAGAGCGGCCCCTCTAGGCGGGCTCGCGAGGAGCGGATATATCAAGGCAGGGCAAACCTCACGAGGCTCTCGTGACGTGAGCCATGACGATCGGCACCAGGCGGGCGCCAGCGCGCGCAGCGTCCTTGTTTCCTTTTTGGTGCTAAGGAGGCAAGCGCAGGTGAGGAGTACCGAGGCATCAGCGAAAGGTTGCCATATCGTTGCAACGAGACCAAGACCAGAAGGACGGCAGGATGGAGGTCATCGTGGAGCCCAAGACGGCGTCACCACCAGAGCCTTTCGTAGGCGAAGACCACTTTTGTCAGGATAGCTTGTACTAGCTGTCTCCCTTCAAATTTTCCCGCCGTTGTTGGCTCCCTTCCCGCTCAATATTTGGGGAGAGGACCAGGGCTTATATAAGTAGAACTAGCCACCATAGTAGGGGCATCTCAGCTTGATCTGATCTGATCGAGAGCCTACCCTAGCCACAAGAACACCTCAACCTCAGGAGGCTGTTCTTCCCCTTGTACTATTCATCATCAGCCCAAGAGGCAATCCACCACCACCACACTGGAGTAGGGTATTGCACCACAACGGTGGCCCGAACCAGTATAAATCTCGTGTCTTTCTGTGTTGCGAGTTCGTCGAGTTCGTCCGCGAGATCTTAGTGAGCTAGGGCGTGGATCGGTAGGAGGGAAAGACTTCATGCGCACCACAGAGTTCGAACCTTAAGGGTTTTGCCGGAACCCCACCTCCGACATTTGGCGTGCCAGGTAGGGGTGCGCCGTAGCTCCTCTCCACCAGCATGCGCACCGTGCCGCCGCACTTCGCCCCCATGGCAGGTGCCCCGCCATCCACCTCTGCGGCCGGCATCGATAGCGGGGCATCTGGGTACCGAGCCCTGGCCCCTGCCCTGCGGCGGGTGCGGTGGCCGACCAAGTTCAAGCCAGAGATGCCGCCGCGTTACGACGGCGCGGCAGACCCGTCGCCGTTCCTGCTGGCGTACGAGGAGGCTGTCCTCGAGGCCGGAGGCGACGACAAGATCATGGCTAACTGGTTCCCCATGGCCCTCGCCGGCGAGCCACGCGACTGGCTGCTCAACCTCCCTGGATCCACGGTGGCGTCCTGGGGGAGCTCCGCGACCTCTTCGCTGCCCGCTACGCGGTGCCGGCGCACCACGCAGTCGCGGCCCTGCGGGCGGCTCTCAAGCACTGCCTTCAGATCGCCACGTCAAACCGTTCCTCCGTCAGATTGGGGCCACCTCCAAGCGCCCGGGGGCTCCACCGGGTTGGGCTGCGCCAGAGGCCGACCTCACTTTTGGCTCAGAAGACCAACCCGACTCCACCGCCGGCTCGGGCATGCTCCCAATGCTCTGCACGCCCACCATCTGCAATGTGGCTGTTACCAAGACCCTCATCGACGACAGTGCCGGCCTCAACTTGCTCTCCGTAGAAGCCTTCAGCCACCTTCACGTGTCGCTCGAGCGGCTCAGCCTCAGCAAGCCCTTCTCAGGAGTTGGTGGTGGAGCTGCCCACTCTCTGGGGCAGATCCGCCTCCCCGTCACCTTCCGCACACGCGACAACTACCGCACCGAGCTGGTAGACTTCGACATCGCCCGCATCGGTCTCCCGTACAACGCCATCCTCGGGTACCCAGCTCTCGCCCAGTTCCTGGCGGCGACTCACCCGGCCTACAACCTCATGAAGATGCCAGGGAGCAAAGGCATCCTCACCATCATGGGGGACAATAAGGAGGCCGTGATGGCACTCAGGCTTGCCTTCAAGACCGCGGCGGCAGCACAGCCCGCCGGCGCCGGTATGCCCGAGGCCAAGGAGGCCGCGCCTACCAAGAAGAAGCAGCTGTTCACCCAAGACAAGGCGGAAACCAAGCAGGTGCCGGTCAACGAGGACGTGTCTTCGGGAGCCACCTTTACCATAGGCGCCGGCCTTGACCCGGGTCAAGAGGAGGCCTTAGTGAGGTTCTTGCACGTAAACAAGGAGATATTCGCGTGGGAGCCCAAGCAGCTGGTAGGGGTCCCGAGGGAGGTGATTCAGCATCATCTAAGGGTATGCCCCAACATACGCCCCATGAAGCTGCGAGCGAGACGGCAGCCCACTGAGAAGCAGGCCTTCATCGTCCAGGAGACCCGCAAGCTGGAGGCGGCGGGTGCCATTCGCGAAGTTCGATATCCCGAGTGGCTGGCGAACCCCGTCATAGTGCCAAAGAAAGGCGGGAAGGAACGGATGTGCGTTGACTTCACCAACCTTAATAAAGCCTACCCCCAAGATCCGTTCCCGCTCCCGCGCATCGACCAGATCGTCGACTCCACCGCCGAGTGCGACCTGCTGTGCTTCCTGGATGCATTCTCAGGGTATCATCATATCAAGATGGCGGTGTAGCCTTCTTGATAAATAAGAGTGTTGAACCCAACGAGGAGCTAAAGGTAAAACAAATATTCCCTCAAGTTCTATCGATCACCGATAAAACTCTACGCACACTTGACGTTTTCTTTACCGGAAACAAGTATGAAACTAGAAGTACTTTGTAGGTGATAGGATAGGTTTGCAAGATAACACTACTAGGGAAAACCTTATACACAGAACTTTAGCAGTAGCGCTTGTTAAAAAAGCGCGCTACTGCTACACAGCAGTAGCGCGTGCAGAATAACTGCGCTGCAGATACATATGTAGCAGTAGCGCGTCCCATGGTAAAAACGCTACTACTAAAATTCCCACCACTAAGCCGATAGGCTACACATAGTAGTAGCGGTCTTTCAGAAACAACGTTACCGCTAATATTGTTGTAGCAGCGCGTTTAGGTTTAAGGCGCTACTGCTAACGAAAATAAAATAAAATGAAAAACAAGTAGAAAAGTAAATGAAAATGAAAGATATAGAAAAGGAGAAAGGAAAAAAAATGTAAAGAAAAATAAAAGAAAAAAGGGAAAAAGGAGGAAGGCATAGCAGTAGCGCATTTCGGAAAACGCGCTGTAGCTAACTTAGCTATAGCGCGTTTACAGAAACGCGCTACCGTTATGTTTCACTTAACCAGCGGTTTCCCTCCCCACGACCACCACTACTCCCCCAAATCCCTCGCCCCACTTCGCCGCCGTCTCCCCAATTCGCTGTCGCCCCACTTCGCCGCCGTCTCCTGCCGGCGTGGACGCCCGCAACCTCACCGTCTCCCCCCGAGGCCGCCCTCATCCTCACCGCCGCCGCCCGAGGCCGCCCTCAGCCTCGCCGCCGCCCGAGGCCGCCCTCTACCTCACCGTCGCTGCTCTCGACCTCACCGCCGCCCGAGCCCGCCCAGGGCCGCCGCTGCCCGAGCCCGAGCCCGCCCTCCCCACCCCTGCCTCCGTCGCCGAGCACCTCCCCGCCACCATCTCTCCCCTCTCTGTAAGCCCCCCACCCCTCTCCCCACCGCTCCTCTCTCTCTGCATTTTAGAGCAAAAGTTAGTTTATAGCAAAAAAATTAGTTTAGAGCAAAAGATGTTAAGTAGTAGATGTTAGAGCAAAAATTAGTTTAGAGCAAAAAATTTGGTTCACAGCAAAAGTTAGTTAGGGAAGTAGGGTTTAATTAGGGTTTTTGTTTTCATAGATGTTTTTTTAAAGAAAAAATGAAGAAAATCTTGTAGCAGTGCTGCTTGTAGTATATAGTGATACTAGTAGATGTTAATTAGGTTAGGGCAGTAGTGGTACTAGTAGATGTTAATTAGATGTTTTTAGTTAGGGCAGTAGGGTTTTGCTAGGTTAATTAGGTTAGTAGTGCTGCTAGTAGTAGTGGTACAGTAGGTTAATTAGGTGAAGTTAAATGAATAACCTAAATGAATGAAATTAGTAGTTAACTGAATTTTTTTCCTTTCATCATTATAGAGCACTAAAGTTAACTGAATTTTGTTCTATTAGTAGTTGAATGAATTTTCCTCTACACTTAGTTTTTGAATTAGCTTGTGAAATTTGGACATGTATATTTGGACATGTGGTTGCTCCTGTATATTTGGACATGTGTTGCGGTGTCAAAGATGGATATTTGAACACTGTTTCCAGGGAATGAAGCCGAGTGGCCTATGTTTTGCCGGAATGTTGATTCATTTCCGTTCCGGCAAATTTCAGGTGCTAGATTTGTCCACTTTTTAGCAAAGGTCATGCCGAAATTTTCAGTGAATTTCGGCATGACTTGTGCTACAAACTAGGACATATCGAGTGCCCGGAATTTGCCGCACCGGGAAGGAGTCAACGTTCCTGCAAAACATAGGCCTTTTTTATGTCATTATTCATTTTATTAGGTCTAGAATTATTTAACTAGATTTAATCGTAGGAAACATGGCTAGCAACGATGAAGGACAGGGTTCTGGTGATTGCGGCGACGTCTACCTGGCGGCAGACGAATTTTTGAGCCTTGCCGATGATCAACGGATGTTGTTGTTGGGCCCACCTGTCGCATCGGGGACTGATACCGACATGCAGACCGGCGATGAGACCGAGACCGGCGCCGACACCGGCGCCGACACTGGTGCCGAGACTAGCGGAGCTGGTCTAGAACCGAAAGCAAAGAGGCCATGACGCCCAAACCAGCTCACGACTACTAGACTGGTGGTCACAGAGATGGACGACGGCATTTTTGAGCGAATAGCGCACGAGGAAGCGCGATCGTGCTACGACAATCAAATAGGTTGCATCGTACGGACAACTGCCGCCATCAACGATGAGAAACTATAGAAGATAGATAATATGAGGCCCTCCCTCCTAAAGAAGCTGCACCAGATATTCTTGTTCCCGAGCCGGAATGAAAAGGATTATAAAGATCCAGATAAGGACCCGACAATGAAGAAGATAAACAAACACGCCATGACCAAGTTTAGCGACGCGTTGGCCGCCTGGAAAACAAGGGTGAAACATCGGATCGTCAACAAAAAGGAACCCTACTCCGAGATTGTAAAGGATAATCCGACAATCACGGAAGAGCACTTTGAAATATTCAAGGCGGCTTGCGAGGCCTAAGCTGCCAAAAAAAGTCGAAGTACATGAAGGGGCTTCAACAGAGGAACATGGGGTGCCGCCACCTCGGAAGCCGTGGTTACGGCGGGAAGAGGTCCATATGGGCCAAGGTGGACGCAGAACACGAGAGTCTGGGCATCCCAGATCACTTGCGGACTTCACCGTCCCGCAGGAGCGTGACGTCCTCAGGGCACGACACCATTGTGACTCAGTCAAGAAGGTTTTCGAGACGGACCCGGTCACGACGGAGTTCATGAGACTGCTGGTTATTTTATTTTCTGATCAATTCGACTGCACGTTAGTCATATTTGTAACCGATCCTTGTTCCTTTTACAGAGAGAGCAACACAGGATTGCGACCGAAAGCGACTCGCCGTCTGAGGCGTCGGCGAGGCCCAAGTGGGACACTCCATTCAACTGGGCGCTGAACATATTGAAAGGACTCCCTGTGGAGACTCGGCCGTCGTATGGACGCATGCACGGTGTCGGAGACGGCGCCACGTGGAAGAAGTACTACCGTGAGACCATGGAGGAGAGAAAGGAAAGACGGAGGTTAACTGAAGAAAACATTGACAATAAGGTTTAGATTGCGGTTGAGAAGAAATCATCTGAGACAGTCACAACAGCGGTAGCAGCCGCAAAACAAGTGGTTGCAGATATGTCTACTGTCTTGGTTCCGGCCATTTTCAATTGGAGCAGGCAAAATCCAGAAAAAATGCAGCGGACTTTCCCCTTGCTGACTTCTTCAGGAGTAGCTCGACTAGCATTGCACCAGCACCAGCACCTGCTCCCGCACCTGGTCCAGCACCGGCTCCGGCACCGGACGTGCTCGGCGGTGCTTCATCTTTGGCTGAGCTCGACGCCCTCACGGTATCTGTCACACCGGCCCTCTTCAATAAATGTATAATCTCCCGTTTCCATTGCCTTTCGGATGTCTCACGTCGCAGACATGTCTTTGTAGGCCGACATAACCCCGTGCACCATATTGTACACCATCGGCGACCAGAAGGTGGACGTGGGGAAGGCGACGATAATGAAGCCGAAAGAACCATTGTTCCACGGCCGGCCAATCCCCCCGGACGTCTTCAAGGTTTCCATGGCCAGTGTCAAATCAGGCCACGAGAATTTGGCTCCTCTGGTATTAGGGGGGGGGTGACGATGAGACCCCACGGCGGCTTGGTGATTGCAATGGGTGGGTCCTGTTGTGGCCAAAGAGTCTGCTTCGTCTGGAGGCGGCTGGGAGCACACCCACGAGCACGCAGTTAGGTATGAACATCAACACCCCACCTACCCAATTAGCGTCGACTGTCGTGCTGGGTGATAGCGGACGGGGTGAGGAAGTGGCTCCATTAGTCGCTGGTGACGTCGCCATAGATGAGGATGAGGATGACGATGACATTCAGCAGTATCTAAATACTGGCGCCTACTCACGGTTTGAGCGTCATGAGTCGGTGCCTGAATTGCCGCCTCCGGAGGCTGAACGTATTATAGACGACCTTCCGGTAGCAAAGAAGCCTAGGAAGAGAGCGAGGAAAGGCAACCAAGCTGCTTCTATGATCCAGCCGCCTCAGCAGCCTCGGGTTCAAGACCGTATAGATATCCCTGGTGCGGCAAAATGGCATATCCCCGGTCAACCAATCCTACGTAAAGTAGCGCTAGGGGCCAGATTCGGCGATCTAAGGAGACTTCACGACCATGTGCTGCGGATAGAGAAAGGCCTCATCGCCTCAAAAATCCAGGATACCCACTCTACGTGGTTAACGTGCCGCGGCAATTGTCGTACGTCGACACATTCCCCTCGGAGAAGTTCTTCCTTCGATTCGATTACATCTTCGACATGTTTCACTTGAAGAAGCTGGATTTTACGTTTGTCCGCCTTTATGCCTTGCACATGAACTACCTCATCGGGGTTGAGCAGATACCTCATATCTGTGTCACTGACCCGTACTTCATGCACGAGGGCTTCTTGGGTGTCTGCGCAAAGCACCGTGAATACGCGAGGGAATACATCGTCAATCTCATGCTCTCCAATAAGGACAAGGAGGCGATTCTCGTGCCTTATCATCCCATGTAAGTCATCCACGCGGATATCCTTCCTTCGATTTCAATCATTCATTTGCATGGTGGAGGCTAATTAATTTGAGGTGTACTTATTTTGCGCAGCAGCGGGCGCGCCGTCCTCATCATCCTCTACCCTCGATACTCCCACGCTCTTTACTTGGACTCGTCGAAGAACATTAACAAAAAGGATTACACCCACATCAAGTCTGTTCTCGACAGTGCTATGTTTTACTACGGCGCACGGGGTGGAGAGGTCAAGGACAAGAAGAAAAGGGACGGCAGGCCCACCTTCGTCCATAAGACCGACTTCTACTGGATCCAGCAACCGAGTGATTCTCTTAATGATGGATTCTATGTCCTACACCACATGCTGGAGTACAGACGGGATCACCAGAACCTTCGCATGTCACCTACATCCGGCGATGCCCATATTCTGCAATGGGCAAAGAACTTAGGAGATATCGAGGATCATCGACTTCGAGCTGAGTTCTATCACATCTAGCGTGAACTTGCCCAAATCATCATGAGGGAGGTCGTCGAAAAAACAGGGATGTTCTACGAAGAAGGAAAAATGTCGCGGGAAAACGTACGAACACGCGTAGCCGTTCAGCGTCTCGATTTGAAGCCTTTCACTAGGCTCGGGGACTATCTCCCTGACTTGGATGGATGGCACGACATGTTGGAGTGATTGTCGATATATGACAATGTGTCCGTTTAGTCCATACTTTATGTATGACAAAACTTTGAGTTATGCACGACGAAACTTTATTTGTGATGTAATTAAACGGTCCTCCTCGACTAGCGAAGATCACTCTAGTTAGGGCATTTTGGGTACGATGAACTTCGTTGTTTATTCTTATGATATGTTGCTTCTATTTTTGCAAGTCTGTCTCTTTCTGTTGCTCAACTATATATGTTGCATATCATCGACTCATGTGACGATGCAGGTGCATAGATCATCGATGGCGAAGAAGTGCTATGCCAGGAGTATACGACAAGTGGCCGGAGTGTCAGGCCCAGGTGTACCGGTTTCCGGTTTCCGAGCGACAGCCAGTAGTTAGTTTAGGTTCACGCTAATGCGAGAGAGGGATATGAACTCATGTACTGCATAGTTCCGCTCTCACTCATAGTGATAGCTCTTCTCGCGTATATCATTGTTTAGATGGATGACGATGTAGTTGCAAGTAATCGAGACTTGTATCGCTATTTTCGAGATGATGATTAGAGACCACTTTGTGTTGGATGATGATTATGATGATGACATGATTTGATGAGACTATTTGTATGTATATGCTATGATTACATTTGTATGTGTATGATATGCTAAAGATTATTGTATAAAGCCTGTTCAAATACAAAACAAATATGCAGAAAAAACAGAAGCTAATAAAACTAGCAGTAGCGAGGGGAATAAAGTTAGCAGTAGCGCTCCCTTACCAGTAGCGCTTCCTGCTAAAAAGCGCTGCAGATATTAGCAGCATCGCTTTGAACTAAAGCACGCTACAGCTATCCATGTATAGCAGTGGCGTTGGATGACACGTGCTACTGTTACATGTTAGCTGTAGCGCCTTATCAGTAGCGCGGCATCCCGCACTACTAATAGGCAAAATACCCGCGCTACTGCTAGGGTTTTCCCTAGTAGTGTAATAAAGAGCATGTAAATAAAATCTAGGGGTTGTTTAAATAAAGACACGACTAAGTTAGTTTTAATAGAGAGCTTTTGTTAAAAAGAAAGTCATCTGTCCCTAGGCAATCGATAACAAGTACCGGTAATCATTCTTGTAATTTTATACGAGGGAGAGGCATGAGCTAACATACTTTCTCTACTTGGATCATATGCACTTATGATTGGACCCCTAGCAAGCATCCGCAACTACTAAAGATCATTAAGGTCATGAAACCCAACCATAGCATTAAGTATCAAGTCCTCTTTACTCCCATAAACCATAGCCCACCTACTCGGGTTTAAGTTTCTGTCACTCTCGCAACCCACCATAAGCGAACCATGAACATATTGCAACACCCTACAGCGAGGGCCCCTCATGTTTGCGCATGATGGAGGGCACCGTAGGACAGCACCATAAATAAAATATACATCATAGGAGAACCATAGATCATTGGGAAATAATATATGGAGTTGAGCACCATGTTTAAGTAGAGATTACAACGGGGAGAAGAGGTGTTACACCGCTGCATAGAGGGGGAGAAAGTTGGTTTTGACGGTAGCAAGATTGTTGATGTAGATCGTCGTCACGATCCTAGCCCCAGCGGCACTCCGGCGCCACGGAAGAGAGGGGGAGAGAGTCCCCCTACTTCTTCTTCTTCCTTGGCCTCCCCCCTAGATGGGAGGAAAGTTCCCCCTCTAGTCCATGGCCTCCATGGTCGGGGAGGGGCGGGAGCCCTTCCGAGATTGGATCTCCCTCTCCGTTCTCTTCTGTTTCGCGTTCCCAGATCTGGCCGAAAACCGTTTTTTATATTCCGGGAGATCCGTAACTCCGATTGCGCTGAGATTTTAACACGATTTTTTTTCTGGAAATAAGCTTCCTTGCGCCCGAAGTAGAGCTCCAACTGACGTTCGAGGAAGGCACAACCCACCACCACGCGCCAGGGTCCTGGGGCGCGCCTTGGTGTCTTGTGGGCTGTGTGGGCCTCCGTTTGCGGTGATTCCAACTCCCAAAAATGACATATACTCCAAAATAATTCTCCGTAAAATTTTATTGCATTTGGACTTGGTTTGATATGGATTTTCTGTGATACAAAAAACATGCAAAAACAAGAACTGGCACTGGGCACTGGATCAATAGGTTAGTCCAATAAATCATATAAAAAGTTGCCAAAAATATGTGAAAGTTGTATAATATTGGCATGAAACAATCAAAAATTATAGATAGGACGGAGACGTATCAGCATCCCCAAGCTTAATTCTTGCTCGTCCTCGAGCAGGTAAATGATAAAAAAGATATTTTTTATGTGGAATGCTACCTAGCATAAACTTGATCATATATCTAATCATGGCATGAATATTAAGACATAAGTGATTCAAATAAATAGTCTATAATTTGACATAAAGACATCAATACTCAGGCATCCAACAAACAATTATGTCTTTCAAAATATCAACGCTAAAGAAAGCTATCCCTACAAAATCATATAGTTTTGTCATGCTCTGTCTTCTTAACACAAAGTATTTATCATGCACAACCCCGATGACAAGCCGAGCAATTGGTTCACACTTTTTACGCGCTTAAGCTTTTTGAACCCTCACGCAATACATGAGCGCAAGCCATGGATATAGCACTATAGGTGGAATAGAGTATGATGATAGGGTAAATATATAGAAGAAAAAAAGTAAGAAAGTCTCACATCGACGCGGCTAACCAACGGGCTATGGAGATGCCCATCAATTGATATCAACGTGAGGAGTAGGGATTGCCATGCAACGAATTCACTAAGAGCTATAAGTGTATGAAAGCTCAATATGAAAACTAAGTGGGTGTGCATCTAATCCTACAATGAAAAATTCCCACTAGTATATGAAAGTGACAACATAGGAGACTCTCCATATGAAAAACATGGTGATGCTTTGAAGCACAAGTGTGGTAAAGGATACTAATAATGCCCCTTCTCTCTTTGTTTTTTTTTCTTTTTTTCTTTCTTTCTTTTTCTTTCTTTTCTTTTTATTTCTTTTTTTCCTTTTTCTTTTTCTCTCATTGTCCGGAGTCTCATCCCAACTTGTGGGGGAATCATAGTCTCCATCATCCTTTCCTCACTGGGGCACTGTTCTAAAAATGAATAATGATGATCATCACACTTCTATTTACTTATAACTCAAAAGAAATAAAAAATACAACTCGAACCTATGACAAAATATGACTATATGAATGCCTCTGGCATGTACCAGGATGTGCAATGATCTAGCGTAACATGTATGAAAAAATGATGAACGGTGGCCGAGCCACAACTGCTATGTCAGCTATATGATCATGCAAAGCAATATGACAATGAATGCTCAAGTCATCAAACAGAAGCGGTGGAAGTTGCATGGCAATATACCTCGGAATGGCCATGGAAAAGCCATAATAGGTAGGTATTGTGGCTGTTTTGAGGAAGATATAATAAGGCTTATGTGTGATAGAGCGTATCATATCACGGGGTTTGGATGCACCTGCGAAGTTTGCACCAACTCTCGAGGTGAGAAAGGGCAATGCACGGTACCGTAGAGTCTAGCAAATTGCGAAAAGGTAAGGGTGCGTATAATCCATGGACTCACATTAATCATTAAGAACTCATATACTTATTGCAAAAGTTTATTAGCCCTTGAAGCAAAGTACTACTACGCATGCCCCTAGGAGGATAGATTGGTAGGAAAAGACCATCGCTCGTCCCCGACCGCCACTGATAAGGAAGACAATCAATAATAAATCATGCTCCAACTTCATAGCATAACGAGAGACTATATGTGCATGCTTCGGGAATCACAAACCTTAACACCAATATTCCTACTAAACACAACCATTTACTAGTACCTCCCACATATTATCATCTCTATATCGCAAAACTATTGCAAGGAATCAAACATATCATATTCAGTGATCCATAAGTTTTATGTAGGATTTTATGACTAACCATGCAATTGACCAATTCCTGTTGAATCTCTAAATAGATATAAGTGAAGCATGAGAGTTTAATTTTTTCTACAAAAGCCCATGCTCTAATAAATATAAGTGAAGCAAAAGAGCATTCTTCAAACAACGGTTTTCTATGTGAAGAGAAACAGGCAATCCAAACTTCAAATGATATAAGTGAAGCACATGCAGCATTCTAAAAAGCCATACTCAAAAGATATAAGTGAAGTGCAAAGAGAATTCTATAAATCAACCATGGACCATCTCATACCATAATGGTGCATAAAATAAAAGTGAAAAACTAAACACAAAAGACGGTCCAAGATTTGCACATATCACATGAACGAAACGAATCCGAAAACATACCGATACTTGTTGAAGAAATATGGGATGCCTTCCGGGGCATCCCCAAGCTTAGATGCTTGAGTCTCCTTGAATATTTACTTGGCGTGCCTTGGGCGTCCCCAAGCTTGAGCTCTTGCCTCTCCTCCTTCTCCTCACATCGAGACCTCCTCGATCTTCGAACACTTCATCCACACAAAACTTAACCGAACTTTTAGTGGCGGGGTTAGTGAATATGGCAATGAAATCCCATCATGTACTACTGTAACATTATTGTATAATTATAAACTGATACGTCTCCAACGTATCTATAATTTATGAAGTATTCATGCTATTATATTATCCATCTTGGATGTTTTATGGGCTTTACTATGCACTTTTATATTACTTTTGGGACTAACCTATTGACCCAGAGCCCAGTGCCAGTTTTTGTTTTTTTCCTTGTTTCAGTGTTTCGCAGAAAAGGAATATAAAACGGAGTCCAAACGGAATGAAACCTACGGAAAAGTTATTTTTGGAAAGAAAGCAATCCGGGAGACTTGGAGTGCATGTCAGGGATCAACGAGGAAGGCACGAGGCAGGGGGGCGCGCCCTCCACCCTCGTGGGCCCCTCGTGGCTCCCCTGACGTATTTCTTCCTCCTATATATATACCAATATACCCTAAAACCATCGGGGAACTGAATAGATCGGGAGTTCCGCCGCCGCAAGCCTCTATAGCCACCTAAAACCAATCGGGACCCTGTTCCGGCACCCTGCCGGAGGGGGGAACCCTCACCGGTGGCCATCTTCATCATCCCGGCGCTCTCCATGACAAGGAGGGAGTAGTTCACCCTCGGGGCTGAGGGTATGTACCAGTAGCTATGTGTTTGATCTCTCTCTCTCTCGTGTTCTTGAGGTGATACGATCTTGATGTATCGCGAGCTTTGCTATTGTAGTTGGATCTTATGATGTTTCTCCCCCTCTACTCTCTTGTAATGGATTGCGTTTTCCCTTTGAAGTTATCTTATTTGATTGAGTCTTTAATGATTTGAGAACACTTGATGTATGTCTTGCGTGGGATAACCGTGGTGACAATGGGTTATTCTATTGATTCACCTGATGTATGTTTTGGTGATCAACTTGCGGGTTCCGCCCATGAACCTATGCATAGGGGTTGGCACACGTTTTCATCTTGACTCTCCGGTAGAAACTTTGGGGGACTCTTTGAGGTTCTATGTGTTGATTAAATAGATGAATCTGAGATTGTGTGATGCATATCGTATAATCATACCCATAGATACTTGAGGTGACATTGGAGTATCTAGGTGACATTAGGGTTTTGGTTGATGTGTGTCTTAAGGTGTTATTTTACTACGAACTCTAGGGCTGTTTGTGACACTTATAGGAATAGCCCAATGGATTGATCGGAAAGAATAACTTTGAGGTGGTTTCGTACCCTACCATAATATCTTCGTTTGTTCTCCGCTATTAGTGACTTTGGAGTGACTCTTTGTTGCATGTCGAGGGATAGTTATATGATCCAATTATGTTATTATTGTTGACAGAACTAGCACTAGTGAAAGTATGAACCCTAGGCCTTGTTTCCTAGCATTGCAATACCGTTTACGCTCACTTTTATCACTAGTTACCTTGCTGTTTTTATATTTTCAGATTACAAAAACCTATATCTACCATCCATATTGCACTTGTATCACCATCTCTTCGCCGAACTAGTGCACCTATACAATTTACCATTGTATTTGGTGTGTTTGGGACACAAGGGACTCTTTGTTATTTGGTTACAGGGTTGTTTGAGAGAGACCATCTTCAACCTACGCCTCCCAAGGATTGATAAACCTTAGGTCATCCACTTGAGGGAAATTTGCTACTGTCCTACAAACCTCTGCACTTGGAGGCCCAACAACGTCTACAAGAAGAAGGTTGTGTAGTAGACATCAAGCAGTTTTTGGCGCTGTTGCTGGGGAGGTGAGTGCTTGAAGGTATATCTTTAGATCTTGCAATCGAATCTTTTTGTTTCTTGTTTTAGCACTAGTTTATTTTATAAAAGAAAACTACAAAGAAATGGAATTGAGTTTACCTCATACGCTTCATCTTTTTAATATCTTTCGTGAGTATGATGGAAAGGAAAATTGTGCCAAAGTGTTAGAAGAAGAATGCATTAAAATGTTTGGCACTAAATCTTTGAATGATGAGCATGATTGCAATGTTGTTAGTATGAACTCCTTGAATATCCATGGTACTAATGATGATTGCACTAGTCATGATGAAAATATCTCTTATAAGCATGTCGATTTTTGTGGAGTGCATAGAGTTTGCAAGTACATACCAAACATGGAAGATAGATTTTGCAAGAGGCATAAGTATTTGGAAACTAAATGGTTGCAAGAAAGGCTAGATGTTTGTGCTGAAAATTTAAACTTTCTTAGCCGTACTTGTGAACTTTGCAATGAACGTGATCATTTCAGTACCCAATGCAAATTGTTTCATGATCGTATCGTGTCCAAAAATTGTGATGACTTGATTTACCTTGCACATCATAATGAACTTAGTTTGCTCTTGGGTTATGAAGAAATGAAACGTATAACTAAGGTTATTCCAGAATTTGCCCTTTATAGAGTTCTTAATTTTGACCTAGAGGAAATTTATATGTATTGTGCAGTGAATTGCATTAAAAATCCTTATATTGCCAATTACATAAAGAAAAGAAAAGAAATAGAGGATGAAGAGAATACTAATGAGAGGGAAGAGGCTTCCCAATATCCTCCTATTATTTCTTATGATGAATCAGGTAACGAGGAGGAGCCTTCTATTCAACCAATCTCATTAATAAGGAGCTCCAAAAAGAGGATTGAACCCACACATGATGTGAAGAAGAAAAAGAAAAGACGGAGAAGCAAAGGTAGAAAGGTATCTCTCCCAAATGATGTTGCTCCTATTACTCATCGTGATGATGATAATTGCTATACTATTGGTGCTATCCATACTATTAATGATGAGAGTGATTATGCTTATGATATGAAAAGGCCCAAGCTTGGGGAAGCTATGCTTGATGAGGATGACATATTTGAGAATATATTTGCTGAAATTAATGTTTGTCCCAAGCTTGGTGATGCTACGTTTAATGAAGATGATATTTTTAGTCTCCCAAGTTTTGGTATGCAAATTTGTTATGATGATAGCATGCCTCCTACTTATGATGATTATGTTGATGAAAGTGGGTTTGGAAGAGTGTCAACTTTAGGAAGTAATGATACCACTATTTTGGAGGATGTTGAATCTTATAATAATTATGAAAGTATATTTGGAGAGGTCATGACTTTATTTAGTAATGATTCCACTATCTTGGAAGAGGTTTCAATCGATTATGATGAGAACAAAGTTGCTACTTATGATGATTATTGTGATGAAACTTATGCTATAAAAGTAGTGATGACTATATTTATAAAACTTTCCATGATTATGATTACCCTTTTTCTGAAAATTACTCATTTAATGTGGAAACAATTTATAGTATTCGAGTCTCTTATGATACTCTCACTATTCCGAATGAGAAGAATTTTGCTTATGTGGAGAGTAGTAAATTTTCTATACTCGTAGATCATGAAAAGAATGCTTCATGTGCTGGTTATATTGTTGAATTCATTCATGATGCTACTGAAAATTATTATGAGGGAGGAACATATGCTTGTAGGAATTGCAATAATATCAAGTTTCCTCTCTATGTGCTTAAAATCTTGAAGTTATGCTTGTTTTACCTTCCTATGCAAGTTGATTCTTGTTCCCATAATTTGTTTGTTCACAAAATCCCTATGCATAGGAAGTGGGTTAGACTTAAATGTGCTAGTCATATTCTTCATGATGCTCTTTTTATGTTTCAATTCTTATCTTTTATGTGAGCATCATTGAAATCATCATGCCTAGCTAGGGGCGTTAAACGTTAACGCTTGTTGGGAGGCAACCCAATTTTATTTTAGTTTCTTGATTTTTGGTTATGTTTAGTAATAAATAATCCATCTAGCCTCTGGTTATATGTGGTTTTATGTTTTAATTAGTGTTTGTGCCAAGTAGAACCTTTGGGAAGACTTGGGTGAAGTCTTTATGATCATGCTGTAAAAACAGAAACTTTAGCGCTCACGAGATTAGCTAATTTTTTTACTGGAGAGTGCTATTTAGTTGATTATTTTTGCAGATGATTACTAGACAAATTACTCAGGTCCACGAATTTATTTTATAATTTTTGGAGTTCCAGAAGTATACGTTTGATACAGATTACTACAGACTGTTCTGTTTTTGACAGATTCTGTTTTCATTGTGTTGCTTGCTTATTTTGATGAATCTATGGCTAGTAAAATAGTTTATAAACCATGGAGAAGTTGGAATACAGTAGGTTTAACAACAATATAAATAAAGAATGAGTTCATTACAGTACCTTGAAGTGGTGTTTTGTTTTCTTTCGCTAACGGAGCTTACGAGATCTTCTGTTAAGTTTTGTGTTGTGAAGTTTTCAAGTTTTGGGTAAAGATTCGATGGACTATGGAATAAGGAGTGGAAAGAGCCTAAGCTTGGGGATGCCCAAGGCACCCCAAGGTAATATTCAAGGATAACCAAGAGCCTAAGCTTGGGGATGCCCCGGAAGGCATCCCCTCCTTCATCTTCGTTCATCGGTAACTTTACTTGGAGCTATATTTTTATTCACCACATGATTTGTGTTTTGCTTGGAGCGTCATTTTATTTTCTTTAGCTTTGCTTGCTGTGTCACATCCCTAGCTTCTCGTATTGCACTAGGCTAGCTTCAGGTGTGCATCATGTTTGAATTTTGCAGAAAATTGAAATGGGGATTGCATAAACCCTAGCATCAAAGGAATTCACTAGGCTCAACTAAAATATTCTCAGTGTTTCCAAATGGCTTTCAAAAATGTTCATCATTTCTGGAAAATGTTGGAAACAATAACCAGAGGTGCTGCACATTTTTCCATGACATATTTGGGCTCTGGATTAAATCATACTCTATTTGCATTTGGGCATTTAAATGCTATTAAATATTTTAAATGCTCAAATAATCATAAACTAAAATGTTTACTGTAGGATATATTCCCAACAGTGATCATGAGTAGTTTCATGATTTTTGGAAGTATCTAAGTATTTTTAATAAAGCCCTAAAGACTACAGAATATTAGAAAAACAAAACAAATTAGAAAACAGAAGAGGGAGAGAAAGTTACCTGGACCTACCTACTGTGCAGCCCACCTGGCCGGCCCAGCTGGCGGCCCAGCCCACCAGGCGCTCTCCTGTCGCCTTCCTCCTCGCGCCAGTAGGCGAGGGCGCGTGCCCGACGCGCGCAGCTACACGCCGCGGCCACCTCCTCCCTCCCTGCCTGCCTGGCTCCGCCTCGACGCGTCTGGACGATGCCACGCAACCCCTCTGGCCCTCTCTCACTCTCCCCGTGCTCCTCCTCCCCTCTGTCTCTCTCCCACGCGCACGGCCGAACGCCACCGTCGCCACCGCTCGTCGTTGCCGTGTCCACCGCCTCCCCCTTGCTTCCCCGACCAGCCCAGGAGCTCCGCCACATCGGCCCCGACCTCTCCGCCAAGTCAAGCAAGCCGGGACGCACCGCAGCACCGCCCTGTCGCCGTCTTCAACCTCGGACCGCCGGAGATCCCTCTCGCCGCCCCGCTCGCTCCGGTGCTTCCCCGGGCACGCCGAGGCCACCTCTGCACTCGCCGTGAGCTCCTCTACCGATTCCCCCTTCTCCCATGTCCATTTGCTCAGCGTAGCCTTCGTTTCCGTAGAGACCGAGACCTCACCGGCGCCGGACTTGACGCCGTCGTTGTTTTGGTTCGCCTCCGTTTAAACCGAGCACGTAGCCGTGCTCAGTGCACCCCCAGGAGGCCATAGCACCCCTCCGCACCCCTGTCATGCTCCCTAACGCCGCCCCCGTGCTAACCCGAACTCCGGCGGCCGCAAAAGAGCTCGCCGCCGTTGACTCCGTCCACCCCCACTCGAACCACGGCCACCCACAGATGCGCCTCACTTCCCTCTTTCAAACGCGCCCTTCCGCGCGTCAAACGGTGGCCTGTAGGCGAAACCCGAGTCACTCCAGTGCGCCTCCGCCGCGTTTTGGTCGCCGCCGGCGTAACTCCGGCGAGGGTGACGTGGCAGATTAGTTAGGGCTAATGACGCACTTAGTCAACACCTAGTGACACTGACAGCAGGGCCCCACTGACTAATTAAACCTAGATTAGTTTCTATTTAGTTTTAACTAATCACAGTGGCCCCACGCGTCAGCGTTAACCATGCTGACGTGGCCATTGACTGGGTCCACATGTCAGTGACCCTAACTAGCACCGTGACACTGACCAGTGGGACCCACTGGTCAGGTTTGACCTGGACCAGACGCTGTTGACTTGCTGACGTCACACTGACGTCAGGCTGACGCAGTAAAGCATTATCTGGATTTAAGTTTATTTAGGAAATTCCAGAAACTAGTATAACTTCTAAAAATCATATAAAATCAACCGTAGCTCAGAATGAAATAATTTATATATGAAAAATTATCAGAAAAATGCAATCTATCCATCTGTATCATTTTCATGCATGTAAAACTAAGTTATACCTTCTGTATAGGTGAAAACATGATAATGCACTATTTGAATTCATAGTTTGAATTTGAATTTGAACCTTGAGTTCAAATCAACCCAAACCTTTCTGTTGCTAGTTGCATTAGGCCAAATCACGTCATATTGCCATGTCATAATCATGCATCATAATTGTTGCATTGCATTGGTTGTGTTCTTCCTTGTTTGCCGGTGATTGTCCCCTCTCGATAGCCGTGATTCCGACGATGAGTTCGATGACACCCATGAAGAACTATAATATCTTCAGAAGTGCCAGGCAAGCAAAACCCCCTTGCTCATTCCGATACAATCCCACTCTCTCACTCCTGCTCTCTTTTACTGCATTAGGACAACAACGTTTCAACTGTTACATGCTGCGGTAGTTGAACCCCTTTCCTCTGCATGACCTGTCATTGCCACAGTAAATAGATGAAACCCACTAGCATGAGTAGGAGTTGTTTGAGCCCTGATGTGCCTACTCATTCATGCTTGTTTGTCATGCCTGCTATTGCTTAGAGTTGTGTCAGGTCTGATTCATCGGGAATGAATTGGAAAGTTGTGAACATGTCCTACTGTGTGAGAGCTAAGTGTGTGAACATGATTTGGTAAAGGTAGCGGTGAGAGGCCATGTAGGAGTACATGGTGGGTTGTCTCATTGAAACCGTCCTCAGGAACTGAGTTCTGTGTTTGTGATCCATGAACAGTTACTACCACACATTGGGTTCCGGTAACTCGACCCCTCTCGGCTTATTAACCGCCTCGATCTCTGTCCAGGAGTTGCAACTAGTCTCTGGTGTTTGTAGGTAGTGTTAGTAGTCTACCAAGTGGCACCCGGTACAGGTGGGCTTGGGATAGACTAGGCACACGTGGCCTGGTGTACCGAGTGGCACCCGGATGGTGGGCTCGGGAACCCTGCACACATCGTTTGGGGCCGTGAGCGACACCCCGGCCGGATCTCCTTGCGGATGGAACCCGAATAGGCGATAAACCTGGACGAGAGACTTGTGTGGTTAGTCAGGTCGTGGCCGACTCCCTCGCCAGGCTTCCGCTTGAAGGTTGCCGAGGTACACGAGGTGTACATGGTGGTAAGTGGCGAGAGCGTGTGTGACGAAGTACACCCCTGCAGGGTTAATATGATCTATTCGAATAGCCGTGTCCGCGGTAAAGGACTTCTGGGTTGCCTATAACAATTCATAGACAAGTGAAAGTGGATACTCTAAAATGCGCAAGATAAGCGTGAGTGCTATGGATGGCGTTCTCGTAGGGAGACGGGAGCAGATCCATAGTGGTGTATTGATATGGTGAATATGTGGACTCGTGTGCGCCACCTCAAAAGAGTTGCTTTCAGTCGTAGTTCAGGATAGCCACCGAGTCAAAGCTGGCTTGCTGCAGTTAAACTCCACCACCCCCTTTGTTGATACCGATGCATATGTAGATAGTTCTGATGTAAGTCTTGCTGGGTACATTTGTACTCACATTTGCCTATTTTATGTTTTGCAGAGAGACGTCGGTCTCGCTAGTAGTTCCGTGTGGACTTCGACGTTTAGCTTGTTACCTCAGCTACGATCTTGTGCCCTCGGCAGGATCTGGTAGATAGTCAGGCTTCTCAGCCTTTTTCATTTGTAGATGTCTGTACTCAGACATGTTAAGCTTCCGCATGTGTTTGACTTGTATGCTCTGAATGTTGGGTCATGAGACCCATGTTTGTAATATCTGGCTCTTCGGAGCCTAATGAATAAATACTCTGAGTCGTAGAGTCTTGTTGTGATGCCTTGTTGTATTTGCACATATCGAGCATATTGTGTGTATGATTGAAATGCTTGGTATGTGTGGGATCCGACAATCTAGTTGTCTATCCTTAGCAGCCTCTCTTATGGGGAAATGTAGTCTAGTGCCTCCTTGAGCCATAGTAGTCCGCTACAGCCCGGTTCACCGGAGTCCTGCTAGCCCAGCACTACTGCTCTGGACACTTGACTGGCCGGCATGTGTTTCATATCGTTCCTGTGTCTGTCCCTTCGGGGAAATGTCACACGGTGACATCCGGAGTCCTGCCTAGCCTGCTACAGCCCGGGTTCCCGGAGTCCCGTTAGCCTAGTGCTACAGCCCGGATTCGCACGCTGCTGACCGACACGTTCGATGTTGATTCATGTATGCCTGTCCCCATGCGTTAGTGCCGCTTTGGGTTCACGACTAGCCATGTCGGCCCGGGTTCTCTGTCATATGGATGCTAGCGACATTATCATATACGTGAGCTAAAAGACGCAAACGGTCCCGGGCCATGGTAAGGCGACACCCATGGGAATACCGTGCGTGAGGCCGCAAAGTGATATGAGGTGTTACCGACTAGATCGATGTGACTTGGAATCGGGGTCCCGACAGCTTTGGTATCAGAGCTAGGCTGCCTGTAGGTTTACGAAGCCAAACTGGTCGAAGTTGAGTCTAGAAATGCTTTAGTTATATAAGGGAATTGATTGTGGAAGGGAACGTAAGGCTCTTTTTACTCCTTTACCTTATGCCCTTCTGATCTGAGTCACCCTCTTCTCTTCTGCGGGGATTAAGAACTAGGCTTCTCATCTTTCTATCAGGATCACGTGTTACTGATCCGTAGACCCGTAGGATTGTTGGTTTCAAGCCTCAGTTCAGTTTCTACTACTTCCATGAGTTGACAGTTCATCCCAGAACCTTGATATGATGTTGTTAAGTGACTATGCAAATCCTTGTGAATGTCTCAAATCCTTTCTAAGCATTTACAGCCGTTATGCTGTCCGAGTCACCCCAAGTTTCTAAATAGTCTGATGCATTTGCAAATCCTTTCTGTCCGTTCCCGATGTTCCTTTGGGCCAGATTAACCACACTAATCATTGAGTTGAGGTACTCTGTTGCCTTGACATATATGTTGGAGTTATTATTATGACCCTAGGTGTCTTAGAGGACCACTTAGCAATCTAGCAATGCTTGCATCCCCAGTGTGATGGTTCTGGCCATTATTCTCGAAAGCATCCTGTGACGCCCCCGATTTGACCGTACACTAATCATGCACGCAAATGTGTACGACCAAGATCAGGGACTCACGGGAAGATATCACAACACAACTCTAAAACATAAATAAGTCATACAAGCATTATAATACAAGCCAGGGGCCTCGAGGGCTCGAATACAAGTGCTCGATCATAGACGAGTCAGCGGAAGCAACAATATCTGAGTACAGACATAAGTTAAACAAGTTTTGCCTTAAGAAGGCTAGCACAAAAGTAGCAACGATCGAAGAGGCAAGGCCTCCTGCCTGGGACCTCCTAACTACTCCTGGTCGTCGTCAGCGGCCTGCACGTAGTAGGAGGCACCTCCAGTGTCGTAGGTGTCGTCGTCGACGGTGGCGTCTGGCTCCTGAACTCCAACATCTGATTGCGACAATCCGGTATAGAAAGGGGAAAAGAGGGAGAAAAGCAACCGTGAGTACTCATCCAAAGCACTCGCAAGCAAGGAGCTACACTACATATGCATGGGTATATGTGTAAAGAGGCATATCAGTGGACTGAACTGCAGAATGCCGGAATAAGAGGGGGATAGCTAGTCCTGTCGAAGACTACGCTTCTGGACATCTCCATCTTGCAGCATAAAGAAGAGAATAGAGTGAAGTCCTCCAAGTAGCATCGCATAGCATAATCCTACCCGGCAATCCCCTCCTCGTCGCCCTGTTAGAGAGCGATCACCGGGTTGTATCTGGCACTTGGAAGGGTGTATTTTATTCAGTATCCAGTTCTAGTTGTCATAAGCTCAAGGTACAACTCCGGGTCGTCCTTTTACCGAGGGACACGGCTATTCGAATAGATAAACTTCCCTGCAGGGGTGCACCACATAACCCAACACGCTCGATCCCATTTGGCCGGACACACTTTTCTGGGTCATGCTCGGCCTCGTAAGATCAACACGTCGCAGCCCCACCTAGGCTCAACAGAGAGGCCAGCACGCCGGTCTAAACCTATGCGCGCAGGGGTCTGGGCCCATCGCCCTATGCACACCTGCACGTTGCGAACGCGGCCGCGAGCAGACCTAGCAACCCACACGATCACGGCGGTTACGTCAAAGCGGTCCAACACGGCGCGCGCCACTCAGTCGCTGACGTCAAAAGAGCTTCGGCTGATACCACGACGTCGGGATACCCATAACTACTCCCACGTAGATGGTTAGTGCGTATAGACCAATTGGCCAGACTCAGATCAAATACCAAGATCTCGTTAAGCGTGTTAAGTATCCGCGAACGCCGACCAGGGCCAGGCCCACCTCTCACCTAGGCGGTCTCAACCTGCCCTGTCGCTCCGCCACAAAGATCCACTTGCGGGTACTCCTACGAGCCGACCCGACTTTAGTCATCACATGTGTCATGTATATAGTATATAAGTATATACCCGCGATCACCGCCCAGGTGATCACGGCCCGATAGTATAGCACAGCAGACGGACAAGAATGTAGGGCCACTGATGGAAATCTAGCATCCTAGACTAAGCAGATAGGATTGCAGGTAAAGGTAACAACAGTAGTTAGCAAGGATAGGCTATGCATCAGAATAGGATATCGAAAGTAGTAACATGCTACACTACTCTAATGCAAGTAGTAGAGAGTAGAGTAGGCGATATCTGGTGATCAAGGGGGGGCTTGCCTGGTTGCTCTGGCAAGTAGGAGGGGTCGTCGACTCCGTAGTCGAACTGGGCAGCAGCAGTGTCGGTCTCGTAGTCTACCGGAGAGAAGAGGGGGAAGAAACAGTAAATACAATGCAAACATAAGCATGACGATGCGTGACATGACAGTGAGCGGTGCTAGGGGTGTCCTAACGCGACAGTAGGTGGTACCGGTGAAGGGGGGGAACATCCGGGAGGTATCCCCGATGTTTCGCGTTTTCGGACAGACGGACCGGAGGGGGAAAGTTGCTAGTTCGATAGGTTAGGGAGGTGTGGTGGATGAACGGACTGCGTATTCGGATTCGTCTCGTCGTTCTGAGCAACTTTCATATAGAAAACATTTTCATCCGAGTTACGGTTTAAAAGATATGAATTTTCAAAGTTTATTTGAATTTCTGGAATTATTTAATTAACAGAAAAAGGGATATGACGTCAGCATGACGTGGGAGTGACGTCAGCGGTCAACAGTCCGGGTTGACTGGTCAAACTGACAAGGGGGACCCACCTGTCATAGACAGTGGGTTAACAGAGGATTAAACTAATTAGTTTTTAGTTAATTAACTACTGGGCCCACCTGTCAGTGAGAGATTATTTAAACTAATTAATTTTATTTATAAAATATTTTCTTTTTTAATTTTTGCGGCGGGGCCCGCATGTCAGTGACTGGGCCTGCCCAGTCAGCAGTTGACTGGGTCAACCCAGTCAACTGGGCCCGTGGGGGCCTCTGGCAGTGACCCAGGGGTGGCCCCAGGTGTGCCACGTCGGCGGCCGGCGCCGGAGTAACGCCGGCGACCGAAAACACGGCGGAGGCGCTCGGGACCTCGCCGGAATCCACGTACAGGGCACCGTTTAGGGAGTTTTTGGTCGCGTTCGAAAGCTACGGCTGCGCCGCGTCCAACGGTGGTGGTTGTGGCGGCAGGGGTGACCGGAATCGAGCGCGGCGAGCTCATCGGCGGACGACCGGAGTCGGACGCCAGAGGAAAGGGCGACGCAGCATGCTAGCGAGCGAACGGAGAGGCTAGGTGGGACGTGCGTTAGGAGGCGAATGCAACGGGCGCTGGCCCGTGACCATTTGGTCACCGGAGGTACGCCGGCGACGAGCGCAGGCGGCAGCGCGTTCGGGCGCTCAACGGAGGCTACGCTAGGAGGCACGGGGAGGCACGGGCGCGGGCTCGTTGGGCTCCTGGGAGCTCCAGGAGTTTGACTACGAGCTCGGACGCGAGCTCAGGCCACGGTAGCCACGGCGGCGAGGTGATATGCGACGGCGAGCTCAAAGCAACGGCGACGAGCTAGCTAGGGAGGCTCACGCAGTGCGAGGAGGAGAATGGAGGGAGGGAGGAGCTCACCGAGCGGCTACGTAAAGCCTGCGACAGCTTAGGAGCGCAGAGGTGGCCGGAGACGACGGCGGTCACCGACGCCCGAGGCGGAAGGGGGCGGCTCGATCCGCTGCCTGCGGTGCTCCCCGGCTTGCGTTCGTGGACGGGGACGAGGAAGCCGACGACGGCGGAGCTGCTGGACAGGTTGGTGAGGCGAGGCGAGGTTGGTTGCCGCGGTTGCGACGGCGGACGGCGACGGAGGCGCTCAGGATGATGGGGGGGAGCACGGAGCGGCGCGAAGGAGAGTGGATGAGGGAGGCGCAGGGGCCAAGAGTGAGCGGGGTGAGTGGGAGAGAGGCCCGAGGGAGCGGGGCCGCTGGCGCCCTTATCCTCTCGCGGGGTTCACCGCCGGCGAGGGGGTTCGGCGGCGACGCTCCCCTGTTCCGACCCGGTCGGGGGAACAGGAAGGGGACGCGGGGGAGGTGGGCTGGGCCGGGGCGCGGGGCGCGGGTGGCGGCCCAGCTTGGGCCGGGGGGGGGGGGGTTTGGGCCGCGGGTCCAGTGGGGGGGGAGGCCTGCTCTTTTTTTCTTTTGACTGTTTTGTTTTCTGTTTTCTCTTATTTGTTTATTTCCCTTTTTTGTTTTATTTCATTTAAAAGTATTTAGAATTTTATAAAAATGTGATTTCTCCACCATAATTACCAGTGTATTATTTAGAACCCACTGAACATTTTTGTTTGAATTTTTGAAAACTTTTATTTTTCACTTTAATTATATTTGAAGTTTGAACTAGGAGTTAGAAAGGAAGGTGATTCAAATGTGATCAAGCCCTGTTTAGCAACATGATTAGCTTAATCACAGGGAGTTACTGTAGCATGATTCCCAGGGTGTTACAAATCTCCTCCACTACAAGAAATCTCGTCCCGAGATTTAGGAGGTAGAAGGAAACAATGCGGGGTATTCTTCGCGCAGACGATCCTCTCGTTCCCAAGTGGCCTCATCTTCAGAATGGTGCGACCACTGGACTTTGAGAAACTTGATCGCCTTCTGACGTGTGCGGCGTTCAGCTTGGTCGAGAATGCGGACCGGATGCTCCTTATAGGAGAGGTCTTGCTGCAATTCGAGCACTTCGTGATCCACCGCTCGGATTGGATCCTTGAAGCAACGGCGGAGCTGTGACACATGGAACACATCGTGAACCTGAGAAAGGTTCGGCGGTAGTTCCAGTTGGTATGCCACTTTTCCACGCCTTTCGAGAATAGTGAATGGGCCAATATAGCGAGGAGCTAGTTTGCCCTTGATCCCGAAGCGGTGAGCACCCTTCATAGGTGTGACTCGAAGATAAGCCTTTTCGCCAGGTTGATAGACCATGTCTTTATGATGACGGTCATACTGACTCTTCTGACGTGACTGAGCAGTCTTGAGATTCTCGCGAATAATGCGGACTTGTTCTTCGGCATCTTGGATAATATCCGGACCGAAGAGTGGACGTTCCCCAGTTTCTGACCAGTTCAGAGGGGTTCGGCACTTTCGTCCATATAACACTTCGAAGGGGGCCATCTTCAGACTAGCTTGATAGCTATTATTATAAGAGAACTCAGCATACGGGAGAGATTCCTCCCATTTCTTGCCGAAGGAAATAACGCAAGCTCGAAGCATGTCTTCGAGGAACTTGATTGACGCGTTCAACTTGTCCTTGCGATTGAGGATGAAACGCAGTACTGAATGACAGATGAGTTCCCATTGCTTCTTGGAAACTTGCCCAGAATCTTGAAGTGAATAAGCTACCACGGTCTGAGCTGATAACCAATGGAATACCGTGGAGTGAAACAATCCTGGACATATAGAGCGTTGCCAACTGGCTAGCAGTGATCGTTTCTTTGACTGCCAGAAAATGTGCAACTTTGGAAAGCCGGTCAATGACGACAAGAATAGCATCATTACCTTTCTGCGATTTGGGAAATCCAGTGACGAAGTCCATCTCAACATGGTCCCATTTCCATTCAGGAATAGAGATAGGTTGCAGAGTTCCAGCAGGCCTTTGATGTTCTGCTTTGATACGACGGCAAACGTCACACTCAGCAACATAACGAGCAATGTCTTGCTTCATATTAGTCCACCAGAATCTCTGACGGATATCTTGATACATCTTTGTACTACCAGGATGGATACACAGAGGCGTATCATGAGCTTCTTTCATAACTTCCTGTGTCATATCCAGGTTTTTCTCTGCACATGGCACCACTAGGCGGCCCTTGAAGTATAGGGTGCCATCTTCAGAAATAGTGAAGAATGAGGGCTTTCCTTCTGCGAGGTAGCGCTTAATCTTGTCGGCTTCAGAGTCATACCTCTGTAGCCTTTTGATGCTGTCCTCGAGATCTGGTTTAGCAACTAGGGTATTGAGGGAACCCTGGGCAACAACGTGGAGGTTCATCTTGCGAAACTCCTTAGGAGGGGGAGCGAGTGCACCCGGAGGAACAATAGGGAGGTTCAGCTTCCTAAATTCTTCAACAAGCGAGGGCTGAACTTTATGAACCTGGAGGTGGTTGCAGTAAGACTTGCGGCTCAAGGCATCAGCCATTACATTAGCCTTGCCTGGAGTATAGGAAATACCCAAGTCAAAGTCTGCAACGAGCTCCATCCATCTCTGTTGACGGAGGTTCAGATCTGGCTGAGTAAACAGATACTTCAGACTTTGGTGGTCAGTGAAGATCTCGCAACGATTACCGAGAAGGTAATGTCGCCACTGCTTCAGCGCATGAATGACAGCAGCAAGTTCGAGGTCGTGAACTGGGTAGTTCTCTTCGTGAGGGCGCAATTGTCGAGAGGCATAAGCAATCACTTTGCGGTCTTGCATTAGGACACAGCCTAATCCTTGACGGGAAGCGTCGCAGTAAATGACAAAGTCCTTCTTAGTATCAGGTGGAGCTAGAACTGGAGCAGAAGTCAACTTGTCTTTGAGTGCTTGGAAACTTTCCTGACATTTGTCTGTCCATTGGAACTTGACGCCCTTATGCAACAGGTTAGTCAGAGGCCTGGCGATCTTAGAGAAGTTCTCGACGAATCGACGGCAATAGCTGGCGAGACCGAGAAAACTTCTGACTTGCTTAACGTTCTTGGGAGGAGTCCAATCAAGAATAGCCTGAACTCGCTCGGGGTTGACGGCAATACCATCCTTAGAGATGACATGCCCAAGATAGGTTACTTCGGGTAGCCAGAATTCACATTTAGAGAACTTGGCATATAGTTGATGTTCTCGTAGCTTTTCCAGCACAAGACGAAGATGTTCAGCATGTTCTTCTTCGTTCTTGGAAAATATCAGGATATCATCCAGATAAACCACGACGAACTTGTCGAGGTAATCCATGAATATGTAGTTCATCAGACGAGAGAAGGTGGCTGGAGCATTGGTTAAACCGAAAGACATGACGGTGTACTCGTATGAACCATAGCGAGTCACGAAGGCGGTCTTTGGGATATCCTCTTCGCGAACACGGATCTGGTGGTAGCCCAACCTCAAGTCGAGCTTAGAGAACACTGACGAACCCGCCAGTTGATCATACAGATCATTGATCCGAGGAAGAGGGTATTTATTCTGAATGGTAGCTTGGTTTATAGGACGGTAGTCTTGAACTAACCGGTTTGTCCCATCCTTCTTCTTGACAAAGAGAGAAGGTGCTCCCCAAGGAGAGCAACTTGGGCGAATGAATCCTTTGCGAAGAGACTTTTCGATTTCCTCCTTAAGCTCAAGGAGTTCATGCGGCGGCATCTTGTAGGGTCGCTTGGCTATAGGAGTGGTGCCTGGTTTCAAGTCGATGATGAATTCGACAGCTCTAGCAGGGGGAATCCCTGGAAGTTCTTCAGGGAAGACGTCGAGGAATTCACGCACGACGGGAATGTTTTCAATGCCCTCGAGTGGTGCAGCGTTCAATGCATTCAATGCATAGAGCCTTGCCTCGGCATTTTGCACCAGATGGGCTTGGTAAGTAACTATCTCATCCGAAGGGTGTAGCAGATGGACGGTCTTAGTGGTGCAAACGATTGAAGCAGTATGCGCTGTTAACCAATTCATTCCCAGAATGAGATCAATGCTACAGGACTTCAGTACGATGGGAGAGACAAGAAATTCCAGTCCTTCAATTTCAACAGTAACATCGCGACTAACCATAGAGGTTTGACATTGGCCCGCAGGGGTGTGTACCACTAGCGGAGTGTTTATCTCTTCGTAATGAATGCCATGCAGGAATGCAAATTCTGCTGATATGAATGAATGGGATGCTCCTGTATCAAATAAAACGGATGCTGGTACTGAATTTACGAGGAGTGTACCCATCACAGTAGCAGGCTGGTCTTGAGCTTCGCTGACATCAACGTGGTTGGCATGAGCACGACCTTGAGACTTAGCATTGTTGTTGCGGGGCTGGTTGTTACCACGGCCAGCTGCTGGAAGGGCCAGTTGATTCTGATTCTGATAGCAGTTCCTGGCAAAGTGACCCGGTTGACCACACTTGAAGCACAGACCATTATCGGGAGTGGGAACAGGAGCCCCAGGTGGGGGAGCTGGTAGCTTTGACTGCTTAGATGGTGGAGGAGGCAGACGCGGTGCAGCATAAGATTTCCTGGGAGCAGGTGCATTTGGACGATACATGCTGTTCGGGATCCATATCTTACGCTTCTGTGAGGGCGAGCCCGAAGATGAGCCCGTGTCACGGTTGCGCCTCTGAGAGCTCTGGTATTCCTGCAGACCAGTCTCGACATTGATGGCCTTGTTCACCAAGGTGGCGAAATCAGCAAAGTCATGCACTAGAAGTGCGAGCTTGATGTCAACTTGAAGGCCATCACGGAACTTCTCCTGTCTGCGTGCATCAGTTGCAATGTCTTCTTCAGCATAGCGGTACAAGTCCAGAAACTCCCGCTGATAAGCTTCGACAGTTTTGTTGCCTTGGGTGAGGTTGCGGAACTCACGCTTCTTCCGGTCCATGACTCCCTGAGGAATGAAGCGGGCACGGAAAGCAGCTTGGAAGTCTGGCCAGGTGATGATTGTTCCAGCTGGCAGAGTACGCCTGTGGCTGTCCCACCATTGAGCTGCGGGTCCCTTCAAGAAGAAGGAAGCAAAATTGACATAGCTGGCAGGGGCTACATCAGCAGACTCCATCTCATAGGTGATGTCACGGAGCCAGTCATCAGCATCCAGAGGCTGAGTTGAGCTGCGGTAGATGGTTGGGTTGAGGCGTATGAAATCTTGAAGAGTCACTTGAGCTGGCTGTTGGTTCATATTGGGGCGAGGAAACTGAGCCATCATATTTTCCATGAATTGGCGGTTCAGTTCAAACTGTTGGATCATACCCGCCATGTACTCAGGTGGTGGTGGGGCATTGCCACCACTTCCACGACCACCTGGTCTAACCATCCTGCTAATATATAACAGGGGTGGTTCAGCATTGAGAAATAATTGCAAAGACAAGAATCGTTCATGATGAAACATGCATAATGAAAGGAGCACGATAGCTACTGCATAGTAGTCGGCATAACTTACAAAAGGGGTCATGCATAGAGTTCAGTACATAGAGTTCAGTACATGGACTAAAACATCATAGGCGGCACACAGGCTCGCGACGACTGAAACTAATACTACCATCAAGCCTACATCAGTCCCAAGAGGTACTGTGGAGGTAATCGTAGCCCGACAGCTGGTAGTGAGGCAACGGATAGCCCTCGACGTCAGCAGACTGGGGGCCGCGGATACTCAAGTGTAGAGCCCGACGCTCAGGTGGCAGAAGAGAACCAAGTGCGGGAGAGTAGCCTCCCACCTCTGGCCAACCGACACCGTGGGGCATCACGGTCCTGGCTGGGTAGATCGCAGTACGCGGTACCTGTCCAGACCGGACAAAGGGGTGCAGTAGCGTCAGAGCACGGTAAAGGTGCTGACGGGTGGTGTACATCTCGTGGCGAAGAGCTCGGTTAGCTCGATCCAGCCCATCAGCATGCAGAACCAGGTGCTGATGGTAGAAGGGCTCCCGGGTGACAGTGGAGTAGGCAGCAGTATAGTAT